>NC_057801.1:294329618-294669918 GCF_018294505.1 Triticum aestivum
CACACAACGGAGGAGGAGAGGTGTTGGGGAGGGGAGGGCTGCGCCTTGGAGGGTGGTGCGGCTGCCCTCCCCTCACCCCTCTATTTATAGGGGGAAGGGAGAAGGGGGTCGGCCCCCTAGAACCCATCTAGGGGGGGGGTGCGGCGGCCTAGGGGAGAGGGGAGAGGGTGGCTTGCCCCCCAAGCCAAGGGGGGCGCCCCCTCTAGGGTTCCCCCTCAACCCTAGGCGCATGGGCCCAAGGGAGGGGGGTGCGGCCCACCCACCAGGGGCTGGCTCCCTGCCCCACGCAGCCCATGTGGCCCCCCGGGAGGGGTGGCCCCTCCCGGTGGACCCCCGGAACCCTTCCGGTGGCCCCGGTACAATACCGGTATGACCCCGAAACTTCCCGGTGTCCGTTTGACAACTTCCCATATATAAGTCTTTACCTCCGGACCCTTCCGGATCTCCTTGTGACGTCCAGGATCCCATCTGGGACTCCGAACAACATTCGGTAGTCACATACTAGTCTTCCTAATAACCCTAGCGTCACCGAACCTTAAGTGTGTAGACCCTACGGGTTCGGGAGACATGCAGACATGACCGAGACGCTCTCAGTCAATAACCAATAGCGGGATCTGGATACCCATGATGGCTCCCACATGCTCCTCGATGTTGTCATCGGATGAACCACTATGTCGAGGATTCGATCAAACCCTGTATGCAATTCCCTTTGTTAATCGGTACGTTACTTGCCCGAGACTCGATCGTCGGTATCCCAATACCTTGTTCAGTCTCGTTACCGGCAAGTCACTTTACTCGTACCGTAATGCATGATCCCGTGTCCAACACCTTGGTCACATTGAGCTCATTATGATGATGCATTACCGAGTGGGCCCAGAGATACCTCTCCGTCATACGGAGTGACAAATCCCAGTCTCGATCCGTGTCAACCCAACAGCTACTTTCGGAGATACCTGTAATGCACCTTTATAGTCACCCAGTTACGTTGTGACGTTTGATACACCCAAGGCACTCTTACGGTATCCGGGAGTTACACGATCTCATGGTCGAAGGAAGAGATACTTGACACTGGCAAAGCTCTAGCAAAATGAACTACACGATCTTTTATGCTATGCTTAGGATTGGGTCTTGTCCATCACATCATTCTCCTAATGATGTGATCCCGTTATCAACGACATCCAATGTCCATAGTCAGGAAACCATGACTATCTGTTGATCACAACGAGCTGGTCAACTAGAGGCTCACCAGGGACATATTGTGGTCTAAGTATTCACATGTGTATTACGATTTCCGGATAATACAGTTATAGCATGAATAAAAGACATTTATCATGAACATTGAAATATAATAATACTTTTATTATTGCCTCTAGGGCATATTTCCAACAGCATGCCCCTAGAGGGATAGATTGGTAGGAAAAGACCATCGCTCGTCCCCGACTGCCATTCATAAGGAAGACAATCAAAAGAGCACCTCATGCAACAAATTTGTCACACAACTTTTACCATACGTGCATGCTACGGGACTTGAAAACTTCAACACAAGTATTTGTTAATTTCATAATTACCCACTAGCATGACTCTAACATTACTACCTCTATATCTCAAAACAATTCTCAAGCATCAAATCGATCCTAGTGTTTTTTGCACTTTCTATGATAGTTTTTATTATACCCAACTTGGATGCTCATCATTCTAGGACCAAATTTATGACCATAGCAAATACCATGCTGTTCTAAAAGACTCTCAAAATAATATAAGTGAAGCATGAGAGATCAACAATTTCTTCAAAATTAAGCCACCGCCGTGCTCTAAAGGATATAAGTGAAGCACTAGAGCAAATACTATCTAGCTCAAAAGATATAAGTGAAGCACATAGAGTATTCTAGAAAATTCTAACAAAGTGGGCTTCTCCCAAAAGGTGTGTACAGCATGGATGATTGTGGTAAACTAAAAAGCAAAGACTAATATCATACAAGACGCTCCAAGCAAAACACATATCATGTAGCGAATAAAAATATAGCTCCGAGTAAAGTTACCGATGAACGAAGACGAAAGGGGGGATGCCTTCCGGGGGCATCCCCAAGCTTAGGCTTTTGCCACTCCTTATTCCATAGTCCATCAAATCTTTACCCAAAACTTGAAAACTTCACAACACAAAACTCAACAGGAAATCTTATAAGCTCCGTTAGTGAAAGAAAACAAAACCGCCACATAAGGTACTGTAATGAACTCATTATTTATTTAAATTGGTGTTAAACCTACCGTATTTCAAGTTCTCTATGGTTCATACCACTTAATACTAGCCATAGATGCATCAAAATAAGCAAACAACACACAAAAGGCAGAATCTGTCAAAAACAGAACAGTCTGTAGAAATCTGTAACTAACGCAAACTTCTGGAACTCCAAAAATCCTACAAACATAGGAAGTCCTGGAAAATTTGTCTATTGATCTACAGAAAAAAGAATCAACACAAAACCACGTTTCTCTGATTTAACAAAACTAATTTTGTTCATGCAAAGTTTCTGTTTTTCAGCAGAATCAAATCAACTATCACCATAGGTTATCCTATAGGTTCTACTTGGCACAAACACTAATTAAAACATAAAAACACATCTAACAGAAGGTAGATGCAAAATTTATTACTAAACAGAAACAAAATAAAAAACACAAATAAAATTGGGTTTCCTCCCAACTAGCGCTATCGTTTAACGCCCCTAGCTAGGAATAAAAGCGAATATAGATCTACGTAGTGCCATCTTTGGCACTCAATTAATAAGTAGCCCGCATGATAGATTCATAAGGTAATTTAACTTTCTTTCTTGGAAAGTGCTCCACGCCTTACCTTACTAGAAATTGGAATCTAATATTCCCTTCCTTCATATCAATAATCGCGCCAATTGTTCTAAGGAAAGGTCTACCAAGAATAATAGGGCAAGAAAGATTGCAATCTATATCAAGAACGATAAAATCTACGGGCACCAAATTTCTATTTGCAACAATTATAACATCATTGATCCTTCCCATTGGCTTTTTAATGGTGGAATCCGCAAGGTGCAAATTTAAAGAGCAATCATCAAGATCATGGAAACCTAGAATATCACATAAAGTTTTCGAAATCGTGGAAAAACTAGCACCCAAATCACACAAAGAAAAACACTCATGATCTTTAATTTTAATATTTATAGTAGGTTCCCACTCATAACTAAGTTTTCTAGGTATAGAAACTTCCAAATTAAGTTTTTCATCATAAGATTGCATGAAGGCATCAACGATATGTTTAGTAAAAACTTTATTTTGACTATAAGCATGAGGAGAATTAACAACGGATTGCAACAAGGAAATACAACCTTCTAAAGAACAATTATCATAATCAAACTCCTTGAAATCCAAGATAGTGGGTTCAATGCTATTTAAAGTCATGACCTCTCCAATCCCACTTTTACCAAATTTATCATCAAGATCTAAAAACTCTGAATTATTGGGACGCCTTCTAACTAAAGTCCCATTATTATCAATATTCATATTGCAAAATAAAGATCTAATAGGGGACACATCAATAACTTTAAGATCTTCAACACTTTTTTCATTGAAACTAAAAGAACACGCCTTTACAAAGCAATCTTTCTTAGCACGCAATCTAGCGGTTCTTTCCTTGCACTCATCAATGGAAATTCTCATTGCTTTGAGAGACTCATTAATATCATGTTTAGGAGGAGTAGATATAAGTTTAAGAGAATCAACATCAAGCGAAAGTCTATCAACGTTCCTAGCCAAATCATAAACTTTGAACAATTTTCTTCAAGCAAAGCATTAAAATTCTTTTGAGAGATCATAAATTATTTCACACTATTCTCAAAATCAGAGGGCATCTTATTAAAATTACCGTAAGAATTATTGTAGGAATTTCCATAAGTACTAGAGGAATTACTAGGGAACGGTCTAGGATTAAAGTTTCCTCTATAACCATTGTTTCCAAAACTATTCCTACCAACGAAATTGACATCCATAGATTAATTATTATTCTCAATCAAAGTAGACAAAGGCATATCATTGGGATCAAGAGGAGCATTCTTATTAGCAAAAAATTTCATAAGTTCACCCATCTTTCCACTCAAAACATTAATTTCTTCTATAGCATGCAATTTTTTACTAATAGATCTTTCGGTGTGCCATTGAGAATAATTAGCCATAATATTATCAAGAACTTTTGTAGCATCTCCTAAAGTGATTTCCATAAACATGCCTCCCGCAGCCGAGTCTAAAAGATTTCTAGAAGCAAAGTTCAAACCGGCATAAAATTTTTGTATGATCATCCATAAATTCAAACCATGAGTAGGGCAATTGTGAATCATCAATTTCATTCTTTCCCAAGATTGGCAACATGCTCATGATCAAGTTGTTTAAAATTCATAATATCGTTCCTAAGAGTGATGATCTTAGAGGGAGGAAAATACTTAGAGATAAAAGCATCTTTGCACTTATTCCAAGAATCAATACTATTTTTAGGCAAAGACGAAAACCAAACTTTAGCACGATCTCTAAGTGAAAACGGGAATAACTTCAATTTAACAATATCATTATCCGTATCTTTCTTCTTTTGCATATCACACAAATCAACAAAGTTGTTTAGATGGGTAGCAGCATCTTCACTAGGAAGGCCGTCGAGTTGATCTTTCATAACAAGATTCAGCAAAGCAGTATTGATTTCACAAGACTCAACATCATTAAGAGGAGCAATCGGTTTACTAAGGAAATCATTATTATTGGTATTGGAGAAATCACACAATTTGGTATTATTTTGCGTCATGGCAACAAATAATCCAACACACAAGCAAACGGAAAAAGGCAAGCGAAAGAGAGAGGAGAAGATTGGGAAAAAGAGGGCGAATAAAACGGCAAGGGTGAAGTGGGGGAGAGGAAAATGAGAGGAAAATGGAAAATAATGTAAATTCAAGGGAGATGAGTTTGTGATGGGTACTTGGTATGTCTTGACTTGAGTGAAGACCTCCCCGGCAACGGCGCCAGAAATCCTTCTTGCTACGTGTTGAGCTTGCGTTGGTTTTCCTTGAAGAGGAAAGGGTCATGCAGCAATAGTAGCGTAAGTATTTCCCTCAGTTTTTGAGAACCAAGGTATCAATCCAGTAGGAGGCTCCTCAAAAGTCCCACGCACCTACAAAAACAAACAAAGAACTCGCAACCAATGCAATAAAGGGGTTATCAATATGAAAATAAAAATAATTGAAAGCTTATAAGATAAAAGATAGACCCAGGGGCCACAGGTTTCACTAGTGGCTTCTCTCAAGATAGCATAAGTATTACGGTGGGTGAACAAATTACTGTCGAGCAATTGATAGAAAAGCGAATAATTATGAGATTATCTAGGCATGATCATGTATATAGGCATCATGTCCGTGACAAGTATACCGACTCCTGCCTGCATCTACTACTGTTACTCCACACATCGACCGCTATCCAGCATGCATCTAGAGTATTATGTTCATAAAGAACAGAGTAACGCATTAAGAAATATGACATGATGTAGAGGGATAAACTCATGCAATATGATATAAACCCCATCTTTTTATCCTCGATGGCAACAATACAATACGTGCCTTACTGCCCCTGCTGTCACCGGGAAAGGACACCGCAAGATTGAACCCAAAGCTAAGAACTTCTCCCATTGCAAGAAAGATCAATCTAGTAGGCCAAACCAAACTGATAATTCGAAGAGACTTGCAAAGATTACTCAATCATACATAAAAGAATTCATAGGAGATTCAAACATTTCTCATAGATAAACTTGATCATAAACCCACAATTCATCATATCTCGACAAACACACCACAAAAAGAGTTACATCAAATAGATCTCCACAAAAGAGGGGGAGAACATGGTATTGAGATCCACAAAAGAGAGAAGAAGCCATCTAGCTAATAACTATGGACCCGAAGGTCTGTGGTAAACTACTCACAACTAATCGAAAGGGCTATGGTGTTGATGTAGAAGCCCTCCGTGATCGATTCCCCCTCCGGCGGAGCGCCGGTGAAGGCTCCAAGAAGGGATCTCCCGGATACAGAAGGTTATGGCGGTGGAAATTGTTTTTCGTTGGCTCCCTGGATGTTTTCGTGGTACGTGGGTATATATAGGAGGAAGAAGTACGTCGGTGGCCGCCCAAGGGGCCGACGAGATAGGGGGGCGCGCCCTGTAGGGGTGGGCGCGCCCTCCACCCTCGTGGCCGCCTCGACTGCTTCTTGGCTTGCACCCCAAGTCCTCTGGATCACGTTTGTTCCAAAAATCACGCTCTCGAAGGTTTCATTCCATCTGTACTCCGTTTGTTATTCCTTTTCTTCGAAATACTGAAATAGAAAAAAAAACAGCAATACGGGCTGGGCCTCCGGTTAGTAGGTTAGTCCCAAAAATGATATAAATGTGTAAAATAAAGCCACAAAAACAGTTTACATCGAATAGATCTCCACAAGAGAGGGGGAGAACATTGTATTGAGATCCAAAAAGAGAGAAGAACACATCTAGCTAATAAGTATGGACCCGTAGGTCTGTGGTAAACTACTCACAACTCATCGGAGGGGCAAGGATGTTGATGTAGAGGCCCTCCATGGTCGATTCCCCCTCCGGCAGAGTGCCGACGAAGGTTCCAAGATGAGATCTCGCGGATACAGAAGGTTACGGTGGTGGAAATTGTGTTTCGTCTTCCCCCGGATGTTTTCGGGGTACGTAGGTATATATAGGAAGAAGAAGTACGTCGGTGGCCGCCCGAGGGGCCCACGAGACAGGGTGTGCGCCCTATAGGGGGGGCGCGCCCTCCTATCTCGTGGGAGCCTCGGCTGCTTCTTGACTTGCACTCCAAGTCCTCTGGATCACGTTCGTTCCAAAAATACGATCCCGAAGGTTGCATTCCGTTTGGACTCCGTTTCATATTCCTTTTCTTCGAAATACTGAAATAGGCAAAAAAACATCAATATGGGATGGGCCTCAGGTTGGTAGGTTAGTCCCAAAAATGATATAAATGTGTAAAATAAAGCCCATAAACATCCAAAAGGGGTAATATAATAGCATGGAACAATAAAAAATTATAGATACGTTGGATACGTATCAAGCATCCCCAATCTTAATTCCTGCTCGTCCTCGAGTAGGTAAATGATAAAAACAGAATTTTTGATGTGGAATGCTACCTAGCATATTTCATAATGTAATTTGTTTTATTGTGGCATGAATGTTCAGATCCAAATGATTCAAAATAAAAGTTCATATTCATAAAATAAATAGTAACACTTCAAGATACTAATCAAAGTAATCATGTCTTCTCAAAATAACATGGCAAAATAAAGTTCATCCCTACAAAATCAAATAGTTAGGCTATGCTTCATTTTTGTCACACAAAGATGTTCCCAACTTCTATACCCCCGATGACAAGCCAAGCAATTGTGTCATACTTAAATAATCTCAAACTTTCTCAACCTTCACGCAATACATGAGCGCGAGCCATGGATATAGCACTATGGGTGGAATAGAATATGATGATGGGGATTGTGTGGAGAAGACAAAAAAGGAGAAAGTCCCACATCGACGAGGATAATCAACGGGCTATGGAGATGCCCATCAATTGATGACAACATGAGGAGTGGGGATTGCCATGCAACGGATGCACTAGAGCTATAAATGAATGCTCAACAAAAGAAAACTAGTGGGTGTGCATCCAACTTGATTGCTCACGAAGACCTAGGGCGTTTGAGGATTCCCATCGTAGGAATATACAAGCCAAGTTCTATAATGAAAAATTCCCACTAGTATGAAAATGACAATTTATGAGACTCACTATATGAAACATGGTGCTACTTTGAAGCACAATATATGAGACTCACTACATGAAGAACAAGGTGCTACTTTGAAGCACAAGTGTGGAATAAGAGATAGTAACATTGCCCTTTTTTCTTTCTTTTTTTTTCTTTTTTTTTTCTTTTGGGCCTTTCTTTTTTTTCTTTTTGGCCTTTCTTCTTTTTTTTTCTTTTCTTTGGGCAATGTTCTAATAATGATGATCATCACACTTCTATTGATTACAACATATGAATTACAACTCGAAACTAGAACAAGATATGACTCTATATGAATGCCTCCGGCGGTGTACCGGGATGGTGCAATGAATCAAGAGTGACATGTATGAAAAATAATGCATGGTGGCTTTGCCACAAATACGATGTAAACTACATGATCATGCAATGGCAATATGACAAAAGTAAAGTATGTCATGATGATGATGAACGGAACGGTGGAAAGTTGCATGGCAATATATCTCGGAATGGCTATGGAAATGCCATAATAGGTATGTATGGTGGCTGTTTTGAGGTAGATATGAGGAGGTTTATGTGTGATAGAGCATATCGTATCACGGGGTTTGGATGCACAGGCGAAGTTTGCACCAACTCTCAATATGAGAAAGGGCAATGCACGGTACCGAAGAGGCTAGCAATGGTGGAAAGGGAAAAGTGCGTATAATCCATGGACTCAACATTAGTCAAAAGAACTCATATACTTATTGCAAAAATTTAGAAGTCATCAAAAATCAAGTACTACGCACATGCTCCTAGGGTGATATATTGTTAGGAAAAGACCATCGCTCATCCCCGACCGCCACTCATAAGGATGCACAAGCCAGGTACACTTCATGTTTCAAATTTGTTACACAACTTTAACCATACGTGCATGCTACGGGACTTGCTAACTTTAACACAAGCATTCTTTAAATTCATAATCACCCAACTAGCATGACTTTAACATCACTACCTCCATATCTCAAAACAATTATCAAGTATCAAATTGATCATAGCATCCAATTCACTTCCTATGATAGTTTTTATTATACCCAACTTGGATGCCTACCATTCTAGGACCAATTTTATAACCAAAGAAAATACCATGCTGTTCTAGAAGACTCTCAAAATCATATAAGTGAAGCATGAGATACTAGAGATTTCTTCAAAATTAAGACACCACCGTGCTCTAAAAGATATAAGTGAAGCACTAGAGCAAAAACTATCAAGCTCAAAAGATATAAGTGAAGCACATAGAGTATTCTAGCAAATTCTAATAAAATAGGCTTCTCCCAAAAGGTGTGTACAGCAAGGATGATTGTGGTAAACTAAAAAGAAAATACTAATATAATACACGACGCTCCAAGCAAAACACATATCATGTGGCGAATAAAAATATAGCTCCAAATAAAGTTACAAATGAACGAAGACGAAAGAGGGGATGCCTTCCCGGGGCATCCCCAAGCTTAGAATTTTGGCTATTCTTGAATAAATTGGGGTGCCATGGACATCCCCAAGCTTAGGCTCTTGCCACCCTTTATTCCATAGTCCATAAAAGCTTTACCCAAAATTTGAAAACTTCACAACACAAAACTCAACAGGAAATCTTATAAGCTCCGTTAGTGAAAGAAAACAAAACCACCACATAAGGTACCGCAATGAACTCATTCTTTATTTATTTTGGTGTTAAACCTACTGTATTCCAACTTCTCTATGGTTTATAAACTATTTTACTAGCCATAGATGCATCAAAATAAGCAAACAACACACGAAAAACAGAATATGTCAAAAACAGAACAGTCTGTAGCAATCTGTCACTAACGCGAACTTCTGGAACTCTAAAAATCCTACAAAAATAGGAAGTCCTGGAAAATTTGTTTATTTATCAGCATCAAAAGTAATCAACGCAAAATCACGTTCCTGTGATTTAACAAAATTATATTCGTATGTTGGTGGCCGCCCGAGGGGCCCACGAGACAGGGGGTGCGCCCTATAGGGGGGCGCCCTCCTATCTCGTGGGAGTCTCGACTGCTTCTTGACTTGCACACCAAGTCCTATGGATCACGTTCGTTCCAAAAATCACGCCCCCGAAGGTTTCATTCCGTTTGGACTCCGTTTGATATTCCTTTTCTTCGAAATAATGATATAGGCAAAAAAACAACAATATGGGCTGGGCCTCCGGTTAGTAGGTTAGTCCCAAAAATGATATAAATGTGTAAAATAGAGCCCATAAACATCCAAAAGGGGTAATATAATAGCATGGAACAATAAAAAATTATAGATACGTTGGAGACGTATCAATTACCCCATGTAATCTTTGTATATTGTACACTTCTTCTTGGTAATAAAGTTGAAATGTTGTGGGGGGTTTTCCCTACAGTCACCAGTCAAAAAAAACTTCGTCACGTTAGCTGGACCGAGGGCTTTGCCTCGGCAAGCCAACCTTTGCCTGCATCGCCATGCCGCTGCTCCATCGCTCACCAGGCAATGGGTGTGCGAATCAAGTCCCATTTTCGGGAGTAACCTTTTTTTTCAGATTGCTACAACAGATAAAGCAGGTGCTATTAATCCTAGTAATTTTTTTGCTTGGGTTTATTTTTTCAAAAAAATATTACTCTGGTTTGTTCCATCATCTATACAAAGGTTTGTCAAATGATGGCCACATTAACGATGGTTGCGTGATGGTTCGGTCTGTTTCCCGTCTGTAGTTCGGCGAACGCCGCATCGGGAGCCCAGACCGCCCTGCAAATTCAGGCGTCATCACGCCTTCACTGCGTCACGCCGACACCCTGCATCAACATTGGCTTCGGCACCAGGCCACATCTCTTTAAATAAATTATTTTTGCGTAAAGCAATTATGCAAGGATTATATATACATATATATATTATTATTTCCTGGACCGCACTGTTTTATGTGTGCAGGTAGTCGATCTTGACTGCACGGTCACTACTCAGGAGTGCCGAACTCCTTGCTCGGACACTTCAGGCTTGGGGGCTGGGACCTCGGTCATGCCGCGGACTGCGAACCTTGTCGGATCTGTCACATATCAATGGGCGTCTTCGTCCCACCACAAGCCCGGATCACGTCATCAACACCGAGCACATTAACCAGCTAAGTCGCTTTCATGCTCAAAGACTTTCTGTTTTGAATTTGTTCGGTTCGACCAAGCATTATACATTTTTGGCAAAAAGTAGTTTGTGACAAAATTCCTTGTAAACACTTTGTTTGTGACACAAATTCAAATACCCCGTTTACTTGGGGGCTTCCTTTATGAAGCCTTTCCTCTAGCATATGATTATACTTGTACGTCTTCATTCCTTGTTCCTGTATTACGCCACAATATGCACCATATTGACCTAAGTGTTCTGCAAGCTGGGTTGCTTGGATCCTGAGCTTACCCCTATGTTCCCGATTGTTCGGCTAGGGAGTAAAGGGAGCACCTCTGCGATTGTCACGATCGGGTCATCCGAGCTTGGACCTCAGACTGGGTGAAGCCGAAAGCTAGTGCTCTTATTGTTTTCAATCATGGTCGGCACACAACGGAATTCATGAGTACAAAAAATCTATTGCACAAGTCTCATCATAACAATGAGCAACCAAAGAAAGGTATCGGTGGAGGTACTATTTTCTTCGAAGATGCTTCTTACACTTCGTCAGTAATATAGCATAAGTTCCCTGAGCGCGCTTTGTCTGTTATAGCCTTATGGCCTGATTGCCTGGTTATCAGAAACACCGTCTATATTACCGACAGGTGGAGTACATAACACTTTTCGGTCCTTGACCGAAGAGGGAGAAGCCGACGGTCGGTTAAGACGCGTTTAAAGTTCGGGTGAACACAGATATGATATAAGTATTTCGGTACACACAATCATTATAACATAAAATTCTTTTCCCCAAGTCACTTGCGGGCTCTTAAAATTTACATGAGTTGTTTTATAGTAAATATGGAACGCCGGACACCTTTAGATATTCGGCAAAAAACATTCTCGGATATTGTTATATATGCATCGGTTTCAAATTGTGTCTTCGGTCAATAGTTGGGTTGCCCGGCTCCTGCGCTTGCCTCCTACGTTCCGCTTTGTTCGGCTAGGTGTGCAAAGGGAGAACCACTGTGATTGTGCTTCCAGCTCACATGGTTAAGCACCTCAGTGGAGAAAGGAGAAAACTGACAGTCACAATATGCGTAAACCGGTCAGCGATCCGATGATTATGTTAAATGATGGGCCGTTCATAACATTAGCCAAAGTGCTTACGGTTTGACCTCGGCTATCGCCGAACACTAAGAGGGGGCTCGTAGCTATCTTCCCCAGTTTAAAGCTCCTATGACTAAGTGAAAGTTATAAAGTCCGGATATCTGATTGCCTCGTTTCCGCTAACATAACCACCTTCGGGCAGCGAGACATCGGCTAAGGGTTGTCTTGTTATTGCGGAAACACCCTGCCTAGTATCTACAAAGGGGTAGAAGCCGACGATGGGCCACTTTCAACTGATAAACGATCGCAACGGAGTCAAAATAAACATATCATCGGCATTTTTATTTAATATACAAGGGATGCCTTCCGTAATCATCGTTATAAAGCCATAAATATGTAATTTGACTTAAGATTTTGGCCAAGCTGGGTTGCCTGGCTCCTGTGCTTACCCCTACGTTCCCGATTGTTCGGCTAGGCGGTAAAGGGAGCACCTCTGTGATTCTTACTACCGGGTCATCTGAGTTAATACCTCAGACTAGGTGAAGCCGAAAGCTAGCAATCTTAAAGAATCACATTGGTCGGCAACGACGAAAATAAAATTTTTGGTTCATTAATACCACAGAGTTCGGGAACTTTCCCTGAACTAAATCCTCAATATTTGCTCCCATATTGACCGGAGGTGAGGTTTCATGATCATGCTTAGCATGAAAACCCAAAGAAAGGAACCGATAGCGGGACTATTTTCTTTGGAAGATGTTTCTTACGTTAAAAAGTAATATAACATATCTCTCCGCGTAGCTTTGTTTATAAAACCATATGGCCGGATTGCCTTGTTTGCCGTAAATCATTGCCCTCATATAGGCTTTGTAAAGTAGGACAAACACTGCTCGGCTGCTGGCCGAAGAGGTTGAAGCTGATGGTCGGTCAACAAAGTTTTGTACAATGCGGATTCGAGCATTAATGATGTCGAGTACTTGGATCCATAGAATCATTACACATAATTTGTGATTTTACTTGGGAGATCGATCATTAATTAGGCCACCCATGCCCACATTAAGGCTCGGGGGATACTGGGCTTCATGCTTACCATTTATAATATTAAAGGGGCACATCGATCCCCTGATCTGGTGTTGCCACCCGACCATTGTCTCGGGGGCTACTGCATTGCTTATTCAATACAGAGAATTCAAAGTGCTCAGTATTTGGCATAACCGAACTATGGGCAAACACTTCTTCGGACAACAATAGGTACCATATGGACCTATCTGGCGTCAAGCTAATATATTGTGGCAACTTCTCAAGACCCTCTCTCAAGGGCCCGTTCGCCGATCACTATTATCTCTAATATATTACACTGCGTTTTTATTCCTATGTATGCTGCCGAGCTAGGAGTTGATCCTCAGGCCGATTTCGCGCATCGACCTGAGTCTCAGGTGCTACTAGGAACATTGGTTTCATGTTTTCCTTCAGGTGCATCTCGGGTTTTAGACTGACACACACCTTGAGGGCTACTAGATATACATATAGTGGCTATATATCTCGGCGGAGAATAAATTGCACCAGTTAAAAATATTCACAAAAAATCAGCCTGCGGTCGAGGTGGTGCACCACCTTGGAAGCAGTCCGGAGAAAGCTCGGGATCCAGCGGCTGGCTCCATAGAGGGCACTTCCGGCATTAAGCATGGCTAAACTCCTTCAACTTTTTAGAACCAAGGTGATCTATGACACCTCGGATACAGTCCGGCGTTGGAGCTTGGATATAGTCCGGCGTTGGAGTTCGGATACTGTCTGGCGTTGGAGCTCGGATACAGCCCGACTTTGGTGCTCGGCTTCAAAAGATACATTGAATACAGTCCGGCGTTGGAGCTCGGACGCAAGAGGACACTGCCACTCGGGAACAACTTCAAACCCGAGGTGTGGCATAAAAATAACAAGGCATTGATAAAGGCCGGAAACTTAAAGGGGCTCCTCGGATACCCAACGTGTAAACTCTTCGGATGCACTTCGGCGATCCTCAAGATCGAAGATGATAATATTTGATGAACCAGTTTTCAAGACCGACGATCGAAGATGAAGAACAGTTCGGAAGAATTGAGGAGCATCCCCAACATGAAGAACGGTTCAGGGGGCTACTGACGGTGTCCTGGACTAGGGGGTACTCACCACGTCATCTCCCGATCAGTTAGATTGGGCCGAGGACACCCATGGTCGTATACTCATGGGCCAGTTCGGACAGCTGCCGCATACAAGGAAGATTCCACAAGACTTGGTGATCAAGACAAGGACTCATCACCCACCGGCGTATTCGGCTAGGACTCTTGTTATCCTAGGCCTCTGGTCCATTATATAAACCAGAGCCAGGCTAGTCGATAGATAACACCAATCATAATCATAGGCTAGCTCCTAGGATTTGGCCTCTACAATCTCGTGGTAGATCAACTCTTGTAATAGTCATATCATCAAGATCAATCAAGCAGGAAGTAGGGTATTACCTCCATAGAGAGGGCCTGAACCTGGGTAAACATCGTGTCCCCCGCCTCCTGTTACCATTAGCCTTAGACGCATATTTCGGGACCCCCTACTCGAGATCAGCCGGTTTTGACACCGACAGTCGCCCGAGCATGTCGCGCGGAGGGTGCCCTTGCGGTCCACTTTGAGTATGACGGCCCCTCGAGTATGTTCTTCAAAGTCTTCGTCGAGGAGGGCCGGCTGCTGGAGTGCTGCCCCAGAGGAAGCAGCCCGCAAGATGCGGCCATTGGCGTCGGACCCGTCTCCGTCCCCACCGGCGTCTCCTCCAGGAGCAGCGACGACTCCTGGGAATCCAGCATCTCTCCTGAGCCCAGCGAATCTCTGAGTCCAGCGACGACAGCTATGTGCCACTAGGCTCCCGTCGTGCCCAGAGCGCGGCAGGAGCAGCTACTCGACATTGTCGGTGATGCGTGCTGGCTTGGTTCCTTGAAGCATTTTCTTCTTTTGTTTCCCTGCACAGAACTAGGACTAGCCCCGCGGGGGCATGTAAGAATCGAAATGTTTTAATTCCAACATTCTTCTTCTTGTGTTTATGATGAAATCGTGTATCCCACTCAGGCACAGTTCTCCTTTTCCCCCTCCTAGGCAGTGTAGCGCTCTATGCCGATGGGACCCAGTCCCAAGGCAGGCTGCAACCGTCGCTGGGATGCCAGGTCGGAATGCCATGGTCAAGGCTAGGAGGTGAGCGGCCCGAGGTCCGGTGAGAGCTCATGAGGCGCGATGCTCACGAGGTCCCCCTTGGCGTGCAAGCAGCTGCACAAGAAACGGAAAGGGAAGTGAAACTGCCGGAGTGGGGCTGCGAAAGTCGAGTGGTCGGGTTGTAAGACTCATGCCGTCGTGTGAGCGACTTATCTTTTAGTGAACCTGTAGAGATTCCGCTTGGAGATGCCCATTTGTTCCTTCGCGATAGCGTCGCTAGGTAGAGCCTGCGACGCTCATTCCCTTCCCTCGCTTGTCTAGGTGCTCTACGTCCTCGGGTCCCGGCCCTCGAGCAGGCTCAGCCACCGCTGGTATGCCAGGTCGCGATGTCATTATCAAGGCCAGGGGGTGAGGGCTAGAGAGATAGTAGGAGCTCCTGAGACGCGATCCTAAAGTGCACCCACTTTAACGTGCAAGTGATTCACGGGGCAAGGTTGTGGCCGCTCGGGCCCACCCGTAGCTATGCATAAGGTGTACCTGTGTGTTAGCCTATGGGAGAGAATGCGACCCCCTATAGTGCTATCTACCTACCTTTGATCCTTCCGTGAGAAGACGAAGGCACCGGGGACCTGGTGAGATGGCGTGTGCAAGGCGGGTCGCGATCTAGAGCTCGGTCCTCGAATTTATTAGCGCTGTAGGGACGGACCTGAGCACAAGCGTCGTGCCAGCGTGAGTAGTCCCCGTTGTGGGATGAGCAAAGGATGAGTCAGCCATGTAGGGAGACCGCGAGGCTGATAGGGTTCAAAGCAAGTAGGTGATGATCATAAATGAGCTCACGAGAGATGGTTAGGCAACTTTGACGAATGGAAGAAGGATACATGCCGCAGGGACGGACCCATGTGGCTTGGGGATAGTGCAGCCCAAGGGGCGCCCCCAAACTAAACGAACTAAAAGATGTCACCTAGCACCATTGTTGAGGAGATGTCGGGGTAGCAGAAGACACGTGTTGCTGAAGTCCTTCCTCATGAGCCACCCTGACCCTGAGCCTCAGGAGGCTCTGGGGGCCTGGTGGGTTTGTGAGGATCCATCTCCATCCCTGCCAAGATCGCCTGGTGCCTAGCCTCCCGAGCCACTAGGACGTCTCGCATGTGGCGCTGAAATGCAACAACCGTGCTCGGCAGGCCGAAGGGCATGCAAACCTAGCTGTGAGGGGGACCCGCACATTGGCCAACATGGAACGACCAGAAGAGGTCCTGGGACGCGGACCTATTGAGCCTTGGGATGTCGATGCAGACGCAGAACTCCTCACCCTCACCATGGCAAGGAGCCGCCCCCAGCCGTGGGCCGCGATCGCCCTGCAGAGCCCTCACCTCCTGAATCTCCTTGACTGCCTTGCTGATGAACTCCTGAGGACCTGGTGTTTCGCGCCCTGTGCTCTGTCCTTGGAAGAGTGCGCTGAAGCATGCCTTCATATGGTGCCCAAGAGCCTCCCTCGTGATGTTGTCTAGGTCTGAGGCCCTCCAGAGGAGAGCCCCCGAGCCCAACCTGAGAGGCGCGCCAGGCGCGCCTTCCTATGCGATAGGTGAAGGCGCCCCATCCACATACGTAGGATCAACACGGCACTATCGGGCGATGCCTCCGCTTGAGATACCTGGCCCATCAGCTAATTCTTTGTCTTGCGGGCGACCTCAGGAGGGAGGACGTCGCCCTCGTCTTTAGGGTTCTCGACCGCTGCAGCTTGGTAGGCGCGCTCGAGAGAGCACACTGCGTCCTTTTCTTCGCAGGCGACCTGGCATCTTGAGGATGTTGTAGCCATGGTGCGTCGCCACCATGAACTTGGCCAGTGCTGAGTACCTAAGGATGGCATTGTACGGCAGGCGGATGTCAGCGACGTCGACCTCGATGAGCTCAGTGTGGTAGTTATAGCGCTTGCCGAAGGTGACAGGGAGGCGGACTTGCCCGATTGGATGCATGGAGTCATCGGTCACTCCTGAGAAGGGCTTCGTAGGCTGGAGCTGGTGGTATGGCACTTGGAGCCTGTTGAACATATGGACAGAGAGAACATTGCACCCTGCTCCGCTATCAGTGAGTGTCTTGGTGACGAGCACGTTGCTGATGATGGGCGAGCAGAGCATTGGGAGCGCGCCAGCTGTGGCCGCGCACTTGAGTTGGTCGGAGGAGTTGAAGGTGATGGCGTACTTGGACAACCTAAGCGGGTGTGTTGCCTCAAGCTTTGGGAGAACTGCGTTCACCTCGTGCGTGAAATGCTTGAAGACGCGATGAGAGGCCGTGGTCTGGGATCCTCCCAAGATGCAGGCAATGGGACGAGGCTCCTGGAAGCCCCCATCCCCCTCGTCCTAGTGGTGATCTTCATTCCTTCTTCGGCGGTGGAGGCAGTGGAGGGCGACCAGCGTTGCCAGGAGGCCGATCCTCGCGTGGCTGGTCCCTCCAGGCAACCTCGTTAGGCTGGCCCTACTGCGGTCCTCCCGAGGCTAGTCGCTCCACTCGTGGCGATGGTCGCGGCCGTCCCAGTGTCATCCACCTCGGCCACCTCGTCGACCGTAGCCTAGATCGTTCCACTCGGGGCGTCGTCCGAGGTGCCCGTCGCGGAGGGCCCTGAGCTCCTGGCAGTCGTTGGTGTTGTGGTTGTGCACATTGTGGGAGACACAGAATAGACGGCTGCCCTTGGATGACTCAGGGTGATCACAGCCGCGCTTCATCTCCTGCTCGGCAGCAAGCACAGCCGGCCCATTGCGCTTGACGTCCTAGGCCTTGGCCTTCTTGTCTTCTGGATCAGCATCGGGAAGCTCGAGGAGGGAGAGGCGTCCCTCCTTGCCCTCGCGCACTTGTTCGCCATGTTGAACATCTCCAGGGCTGTATAGAGGTCTTTATGTATGGCGAGCTCCTCCTTCATCTTGATTTCGTGGATGCCATCAGTGAGCGCTGAGATGGTGGCCTCGTCCTACACCTTGGGGATCTTAAGGCGAACGTTGTTGAAACGCTGGATGTACTTCTACAGGGTCTCTCCCGGCTGCTACTTGATGTGTCGTAGGTCACATGCGGCCGGCGGGCGGCCGCGAGTGCCCTGGAAGTTGGCGATGAAGCGGTCGCGCATCTCATCCCAGGAGGAGACAGACCCCACGGGAAGGTTCAGGAGCCAGGAGCGTGCGCCATACTTGAGGACCATGGGGAACCAGTTCTACATGATCTTATCATCTGGACGCCTCAATGCTCAGTTCGTAGAGCTGCAGGAACTCAGCGTGGTCGGTGGTGCTGTTGTAGCGTGGAGGCAGGTCAGGCTTGAAATTGCCTGCCCAGAAGACGTTGCGCAGCTCCGGGGTGAATGCATGGCACCCTGCTATGGTGACAGGAGCCCGTCGGGGCAGTGCAACATAGTCTTGGTGCTCGTGCACCACCACCATAGGCGGTGGACGGTCTTGACGTGGAGGTGCTGGAAGTGCACGTGCATCTTCTTGGGGCGCTGCACCACTCGACAACTCGCTTCTTCATGCGCGGGTGCTTTACACCGCGGGTCGCGCCGTGGTGCTGCCCTCCACGGCTCGACGATGGCTCCCTGGACTAGAGGTGGTGGCGGCGCCCCATGAGCCACATCGCTTGCAGCAGGCGACTGCTGAGGCAGTGAGCGGGCCGGCGCAGTAGAGTCTCCGGCCGCACTAACAAGCCTGACAATGCGTTGGAGCCACTCCTCGTAGAAGTTGTCGACTGGGCGGTAGCATAGGAGCTCCCACACCATGAGCAGAGCAGCCTATGCGTTCACTAGGCTGCGACGCGCATGGGAGGACAAAGCGGCCGGAGTCGGCGACAGAGTGGCGGTGCACCCATCATAGCGCATGGAGGGGTGTAGCGAGGAAGCTTGCTGCTCGTGGCCAGCAGGGCCCATGGCAGCGTTAGGCACTAGTGATGGTGGACGATGAGGATCGCCGTCGCCCGCCGGTGCCGCATGAGCGACGCGGGCGACAACCGTGGCCCGACGCTCAGCGCGAGCCCGACGTGCGTCGGCCATGGAAGTGTCCGAGTAGCGGTGGATCGATAGGCGGAAGAGAAGATCCAACGCACCCCTACCTAGCGCGCCAAATGTCGGATTTTGGGTTCCGCTAACACTTGAGAGGTTCAAACTCTTGGGTGTGTGTGGAGATCTCAACCAACCCAGCCTACTACTCGCGAAACCTCACAGCCTAGCGTGTCGAGCTCGAAAAGAAAGAGAGACACAACAATTTATCCTGTTGTGGCCCACCTTGCGGTGTAATACCATACTCCAGCTTTGTGGTGGATTGCCTCGAGGGGCTGGGGACGAACTAGTACAGTGGTTTAACAACCTCTGGAGGTGAGGTGTTCTTGAGCTCAAGTGAGCTGGTGAGGTAGTAAGGGTGGAATGGATTCTATGGGTTCGGATTGGTCCATCCCCTTCTATGCTGGTGGCTAGGCCCTATTTATAGTGGCCTTGGTCCTCTTCCCAAATGTTGGCGGGAAGGGATCCCACAACGACCAGATTTGAAGGGAGACAACAAGTACACCCTATCCTGACTAAAGTGGTCTTTGCCTACAAAAGCCTCTGGCCGTGACGCTGTGGTGGGCTCGACGATGACCTCCGTCCCGCCGTCCTGGCGGTCTTGGTCTTGTTGCACCAGAATGGAAACCTTTGGTTGATCCCTTAGGACTCTGCGCCTGCTGCTTGCCTCCTTTGCACCAAAGAGGAAACTGGTACTCTGTGCCCGCTGGCGCCCGCCTGGCCTTGGTTGTCATGGCTCACGTTAGCTGAGCGTTGCGAGGTGCACCTTGCATAGAAAGCTCCGCTCCAGGGGAGCCAGCCTGAGGAAGCCGATCCCCTTAGAGGTCTTGGTGCCGTCCACCTCACGAGGCTTGGCCCCTCACGAGGGTCTTGAGTTGTTGATACTGAAGCTGGGCCACACCAGGCCGTCGATGGAGCCACGTAGTGGGCCGCATGTAGGCATGTCTGGGTACCCCCGTATCCAGTACGCCGACAACTAGTGCGTCAAATAGTTCGTAACCTTGGAGGCCGATGAGGGTGGCAGGCAACGAGGAGCCTGGGTGCGCGGGCTGGACCAGTACGGCAAGGTTGTCTGTGCTCTTCTTGACGACGGTGAACTCGTGGATGGAGCGGACCATCATCTCATGCATGCAATAGGTGAAGTCAGCGTCGAAGAGGGCTATGACACCGGCGGTCGACAGCACCGTCTGGAAATGCTGCATGATGCGGGGCTGCAGGTGGTGTCTTGGACGATCTGGCACAACCGACTGCCGCTTGTGTCCATCAACGCCATGGGTGCTTGTGGCTTCCCATCACTTGGTCTTGGTCTTGGATTGGAGTGAGCACTATTTGCACAGAGACTAGGAGGACTAGATGGATTGGAGTGGTGGGCCGCCTTTATATGAGAGTCCAAACTGCATTGCATTCACATCATGCTGGCTCCATTCTGTTTCTCTAATTACCTACCTCTGCATGCTAATTGAATGAGGAGGCACCATTGACCGTTCAATGTTTCGGGAACCACTACCCTCTCCCTCGTGGCTTTCAAGCCATATCAACGTAAATGCGTGTCAAAAAGAAACTAGTCGATAGTAGTACTCAATATTGTGTACCGCGACCAAGGCAGGGCGGAAAACGAGAGAACTTAATACTCCCTCCCGTTCCTAAATATATATGGTGTAGATTCACTCATTTTGCTTCGTATGTACTCATTTACGGTGTAGTCACTTGTTGAAATCTCTAGAAAGACAAACATTTAGGAATGGAGGGGGTCTTTGCTAGTAAGTAATACCATTACCTGCAATGGACTGACCGCTGCATGTCGTGCTAGGTACTACGTCCCACGTCTATCATTGGTTTATTCCTATTCATGTCTACAAACAAGAAACATGGTCGGGTTTATTTTGGGATTATTTGATTTTCGTAAGATAACTATAACTTGCAATCGCCACAATAACCGTAAGATCTGCATCCGACGGTAGAACCTGTTGGGCAAAACAACAATAGAAAAGAATTGCCACAAAACTGCCGCACCAAGCCCCACCCCAACTCAAAATACTGCCATGCGAGTGTTCTCAACTGCCACATTCGCGTTGTGCTTCGCTCTTCACCTCTTAGAGAAGTCGAACAATGATGTAGTGAAACCAAACTTGTGCATTGAGTCACTCGGACTCTCTCCTACCAACAGGTTGCCTCGCAACCGAATAGTGATCACGAAGGATCACGAACAGAACCATACTTGGTTCAACTGGTTACCTCGTAACCAAACAACGATCACTCCCGGATCACAAGTGATACCACAACAGTCTGTCCCACACACATCATCATGATTCGACCAGTGCAATGCAAATAACTTAGTGTGCAAGATTTATTTATGAAAGTTGATCCATGGTGTGACTTACTTACGAATTGGGCCCTTATCCGCAGGCATGGCTATCGATAGATTAATACACTCTGCAGAGGTAGCGCACTTTACCAACACCATGGAACCCATGGCCCCGCACTCCCATTCAGGTGGACCAACGACATTCTGACAGAAACCTCCCATTGCCATGACACTCTTACGGCCACTCCGACCAACTCCCCACTGGGATAGTCATGGGTGATCGAGCCTACCAAAGGCAAAACAACCACCATCGTGGCAAATAAACATTCTGTCGGGGATATACCCCGCGGTGTAACCCGCCGGATGTCCGGCTGGAGCTTGGTGACTCACTGGCGACCCGCCCGGACCTGGCAGTTTACGGGTAACGCGCCTCAGCATTACGACTCACTAAAGACCCGGCAGACGGGTCAGACGGACGACAAGGCCCAAGGCCAAGAAGGTCGGCTCATGTTATGGTGGGGCGGCTTAAGAGGAAAGACATAAGGAATATTCTCCTACAAAGGAAACAAGACTAGGACTCCACTTGTAATAGAGTAATCCTAATCCTACTAGGACTACTCATGTAAGCCGCCCCATCAACATATATAAGGAGGGGCAGGTCACCAGAAGAGGGACAGAAAAATAATCGGTAAGGCTAGACACAACTAAAGGGGAGCCGGCTTATGCGGCGACTCCCTCATGAGCATAATAAGACCTAGCAACAAACTGCATATAGGGCTATTACGGGATGATGTTTCCTGGGGCCCGAAGCTGTCTAAATCCTTATCTTGTGTGTTAATCCGTCTCGCGTCTCTCATCCCGATCAACCCCTCTCAAGCTACCACATAGATGCGTTGACCTCACGACTAAGTCCTCACACTAGGACATCTGCCATGACAAATCCACGATAGTTGGCGTCCACCATGGAGCCTGCGCACGGTGGTGTTGAGTTCTTGAAGGGATCTTCTTTAGGGATCGAGAAGTTTACAGTTTTCCATGGCTATCCCACGTCTCAAGAAATTTCATGGGGTGAAGAAAAGACTACAGCAAAACGATCTACATCAACGAGTAGTCGAAAACAACATGTTTAGATTTGATCTAGGCGGGTTAGGGTTCTACAAGTTGACCAGGTCAAGACTGTGGCGCGGGTTGCCGAGTCAAGACTGCCCACACGTTGCCGGATCGAGATCGTCCAGAACTTTCAGAGCAAGCGCAACCCACCATAAGTTATTGTGCTACTGTTCCCCCCGTCATGACACCAGACACCAGGGATCAATCAAATTATCGTTGACTGCACTACATCGAGCGATCAAATCGCCAAAAAAGGACCCAGAGACTGCCGACACTGCTACTCTCCTCAACTCGGATTTGATTCAGACATTAGAAAAACGAAGGAAAAGAGCCACAACCCGGGAGCAAATTGTCCTCGGACTCGGGTTCTTCCATTGACCCGCCCCGTGGTCGACCTTGCCTCGTGTCCAGCCGGTGGCTGCCCTCCGCCGCCGCTGACAGCCCGCGGCCGCGGGTGCGGCCTTGAGTCTGGGCATAGCTGCGGTCTTGCCCTTCGCCTTTGCCGAGCGTAGCTGCGGTCTTGAGTCAACGAGTCCTTCCGTCCGCCTCTCCTTCTGCTGGCTCACCCCCTGGCGTCAAAGTCGCCACTGTCCGAGGGCCACTGCGGGCTTGCTTCTCTACCTCCACTGCACGAGAGTTGCTCCGCGCCCCATCAAGCCACTGGCTGCCTCGCGGTCCCTTCTCCTCCGACTGGGCCATGAGGCGCCTGCCGGTGAGTAGCCCCGTCCGAAGAGCTGCTGCTTGAGCACTTCGCCAGTTCTGGCCTTGTCCGACTCACCTCGCGCGTAGACCAAGCCGCCCGATGGTTCGCCTGCTACACCCGTCGTTGTCCAAGCTCAACCTTGCTTCCAGTGGTCGCAGTTTCTCCTCGCTGGAGCGTTTTTCGCAGCTGCGGCTCCACCCTCAAACCGGTTGTGCCGCCTCAAGATGTCGTTTCCATACCAAGCCGTAGCTGCACTCGCCTTGCTGCCCACGGTCCTATTTTTGTCGCTCTACTTCCGAGCTGCCGCTGCGCTGGCCTCGCCGCCAGCGGCCCCGCCCGGGTCACAGCAAGCCGCCCTCATCTCCATTACAACGACTGCAGCTGTTGGATGCCCTTGTGAGCTTCAGAAGCCATCCCGATGGCCTAACACTGACCACTACCACAAGGGTAGCACAGCTGGCGGATAGAAGGAGGGAAAGGGGCGGAGAAGGAGTACTCAAGATGACAGTCAAAATGGCTGCTGGTGTGGGTTCTATCGTATTGTTTATTTGTGATGGTTGCCTCAAAGACTGAGAAGGATTCCACATGTAGCGACTTGGTGCAATCAAAACAAAGGAGGAGCATGCAATATTAAAATAATGAAGAGGCAAGCACGCACCTAAAGCTACCCAACAAAACAAAAGGCTCTCAAGCTGCTTGCTTAGACAAAACTTGTACGAGTGTGCACAGAAGAAATATTTACAGGAGACAAGCGTGCAGGACAACAAGTTCGATGGGCCGCCTCCATAGCTACAATCACCTGTCGATGTAGAGCGGGTGCACTCTTTGCAATTTTCTCTCGCCACTACACTACGAGGAATAGGCCTATAGCTAATATGGACATTAATGGCGCACCACATAGATGGTGCACCACTGCTATATATCAGTGGCGCACCATGTGTAGGTACGTCATTAGTGTCCATATCACTAATGGCGCACCACACCCACGGTGCGCCACTACTAACAATTTTTTTTTCCAAAACTAGTAATGGCGCATCAGGGTATAGTGTGCCATAACTAGTTTTAACTAGTAATGGAGCACCACACAGTCTGTGCGCCACTACTAACAATTTTTTATTTACTTTTTTTTCAAAACTAATAATGGCGCACCGTGGTATAGTGCACCATTACTAGTTCAAACTAGTAATGGTGCACCACAACCATGGTGCGCCACTACTAACATATTTTTTGCAAAACTAGTAATGGCGCATCACGTAACAGGTGCGCCATTAGTAACCAGGGTTACTAATGGCGCATTATTAGGTGGTGCGCCATTGGTAACCTGAGAGCAGCTAGATATTTTGGACAGTCACCTACCACACTCAATTTCCCCACTTCATTCTCTCCACCTCCTCCTCCAAGTTTGTCTCGGCTGCCTCCTCCTCCTCACCTCATTTGCACCATAGATTCATCCAAATTAAGTGGTTAATTTTCCTTTTTTTGATAGGTAAGTAAGGGGAAAGCTTCTTTATGTTGTAGATCTACTTTTTTCTACCTCCAACAACGTGGACATGCACTTTTTATGGCCTAGATCTACGTATGTTTGTGGTGTTGCATATGTTTGTGTTTGCAAGTACCGGTATTTGAAATGTGATAGTTGCCAATATTTTGCCGGAATGTTGATTCATTTCTATTTCGGCGAGAATGTGGCACTATGCATTCTTTTTGGTCCTATTTTTAGGAAAAGTCATGCCAAATTTTTTCTTGGTTCTAAAATATCGTTTTGCTCTACCCCGCAGGCGACCATGGTCCGCACGATGACCAAAGGCATCGTGAATAGGTTTTTGAGCTCCGTGAAGGCCAAGATGCTTCAAAAGAACAAGACGGAGATAAGATGTCTGTGTCGAAGATGCAAGCAGAAGAGCCTTATGGACCCGGATTCCGTACAGGTGCGGTACCACCTTCTCTTGCGTGGTTTCATGGATGGCTATCGGTGGCAAGGTGATGAAGATGATTATGAAGTCGTCCATGGGGGCCGGGCAAGAAATGAGGAAGGGCAGCAAGACAACCGCCGCGAGGGCGGGCGAGAAGACGAAGAATCTCTAGGACATGATCATGAAGTAGATGCAGTACACAGTCATCAGTAGAAGATGCCGGACATGATGATGAGGAAGATGCCGGAGCAGATGAAGGGCATGATCATGAAGATGAAGATGTCGGAGCAGACGATGATGGACCATCGATGGGCTGGGTGCAGGACCCTCATATTCAAGAGCTGCTTCTCAAGCAGACGGATAACGCAAGAGCTGCCGCCCGAGAGAAGGCCAAGTTGCATTAACTAGAGATAGATGTGGTTACTTCATTGTATGAAGGATGCAGGCCCGAGGATAGTCGCCTAAAAGTAACGCTCATGGCTCTAGAGATGAAGGTAAAACACACAATGACCGACGCATGCTTCGACGAGAACATGTCATTCTGGCACGAATGTCTTCCCAAGGGGAACAAGTGCCCGACCAGTTTCGAGGAGGCGAAGAAAATCGTGTGTCCTATGGATTTACGGCACGTGAAATACCATGTGTGCATGAACAATTGCATCATTTATCGGGACGAGCACACGGAGTCTACCATATGTCTGGTGTGCGGCGTCACTCCATACAAGAAGAGGAAGAAAGCTCCTCAAGAATTGGTGTGGTACTTTCCGATCACTCCTCGTCTGCAGCGGTATTTCGCGGACCCTAAGCTAGCAAAGCTCCTACGTTGGCATGCGGATAGGGAGGAGAAGAGCGAGAAGATGACGGAAATGATCCGGAGATAAATAAAAAAGACAAGATGCTGAGTCACCCTAAGGATGCGAGCCAATGGAAAGCGTTGAACTTCGAAGACCCAGAATTTGGGGACGATCCAAGGAACATCATGCTGGGCTCGAGCACCGATGGAGTCAATACGTTTGGCAGCCAGAGAAGCACACATAGCACCCGGCCTGTGTTTGTGTGGATGTACAATCTTCCCCCTGGTTGTGCCTGAAGAGGAAGTACATTCACATGAATATGCTAATTGAAGGGCCGAAACAACCAGGGAACAACATCAATCTGTATCTAGGGCTGTTGAAAGAGGAGCTAGACATGCTGTAGAAAACGCCAGCCAATACGTGGGACGCCGCAGAGAAAGAATATTTCCCTATGAGAGTCGCACTACTCACGACGGTGCACGACTATCTCGGTTAGGGATATGTCGCGGGGCAGGTGGTCCACGGATTTTCTGAATGCGTCAGGTGCATGGATGACACAATGTATCGCCAGCTAGATAGAGATCCCAGGTCTCCGAAAATTGTGTTCATGGGACATCGAAGGTGGCTTCACGATGATGACTCATGGAGAAAACGCAAGGATCTGTTCGATGGTGAAATAGAACCCCGAAGACGCCCGCGTACGAGGAGCGGCGAGGAAATAGACGAGTTGTTGAAAAATTGGAAAGATTGCCCATTGTCAGGAGAGAAGCAAAAGGCGCCAGAGCCGAGAACGAAGCGAAAGGTGCCAGAGCCGCTGATGAAGGTATGGAAAACGAGGTCTATTTTCTGGGACTTGCCATACTAGAAGATCCTCCGTGTGCCACACAGCCTTGACGTCATGCATATCATGAAGAACGTGTGGAGAGTCTGCTTGGTACCCTGCTCAACATGCCAGAGACGACCAAAGATGGGCCGAAAGCAAGGGCAGACTTGAAATCAATGGGCATCAGGGAGGAGCTTCACGCTAATGATGATGATGATGAGGCGAAGCAGGACATGGAAAGTCGTCACAAAGGAAAAAAGGCCAAGAAGATCGGAAATGACTATCCTCCCATGTGCTTCACTCTAAGTCAGGAGGAGATCGAGCAGTTTTTCACCTGCCTCGTAGGAGTAAAATTTCCTTATGGTTACGCGGGAAAGAGAAGTAGTTACCTAGACTCAGCGAAGCAGAAGTTCAGCGGGATGAAGTCTCACGACTGTCACGTGCTGATGACGCAGATACTTCCAGTTGCAATATGTGGTATCATGGACGTGCACGTCCGTGAAATGCTATTTGGCCTATGCAACTTTTTTGACGTCATCTCTCGGAAGTCGGTTGGCGTGAGGCAACTCGGAAGGCTACATGAAGAGATCGTGGTGATACTATGCGAGCTTGAGATGTACTTCCCGCTCGCATTCTTGGATGTTATGGTGCATCTGCTGGTCCATATTGTGGAGGATATCATCCAACTCGGGCCGACATTCCTGCACAGCATGATGCCGTTCGAAAGGATGAATGGTGTCATCAAAGGATATGTTCACAACATGTCACGTCTAGAGGGAAGCATAGCCAGGGGCTTTCTGACCGAAGAGTGCATCTCCTACTGCACGAATTATCTAGGCATTGAGAACCCCGTTGATCTGCCCGTCAACAGGCACCTCGGCAGGCTCGCTGGATGGGTTCACCGCGATGCTCGCCGCGAAATGCATGTCGACTTTGAGGGTCGACTCGTCGACTTTTAAAGAGCAAACCTAGTCACGCTACAACACATAGACATGGACGATCCTTGGGTGGTAGAGCACAAAACCTTTATTGAGAAGACGTACAATGACCGAGGCCAACAAAGGACAGACGGAGATATAATCAAAGAGCACAACTCATGTTTCATGTGTTGGTTCAAGGAGAAGCTTCTGTCGTACTCTTTACATGAGGATTCTTCCGCGGAAGAAAAACTCATATTCGCCTTGTCACAGGGCGCCGAGCACAACCTGATGACCTATGAGGCGTACGATATCAACGGCTACACATTCTACACTGAGGACAAGGACATGAAGAGCGCTGGTTATCAGAACTCTGGGGTAACGATGGAATCGTACACAGGTAACGACAAGGACAGATACTAGGGAAGGATCGAGGAGATCTGGGAGTTGAGCTACGCTGGAGAGAAGGTCCCGATGTTCCGTGTCAGATGGGCCAAGAGCGTCCTAAAAAAAGACCGGTATTTCACCACCATGGTTATACCTGAAGCCAAATACAAGACAGCGGGTGCAAACGTCACCGCGACAAATGAACCATGGGTACTAGCTTCCCAAGTGGACCAATGCTTCTTCATTACCGACCCGTCAAAGCCCAGTCGTGTTGTCGTGAGGAGAGGCAAAAGGAAGATCATTGGAATGGATTGAGTCGCCAATGAGCAAGACTTCGACAATTACGGCGACCCGAAGATGGAACATGACGACGACGATGAAGTGCCATACACCACAATAAGATGGAGGACCACCCTACCTAAAGGACGTCCGTTCAACAGAAGAACTCCATTTGCAAAAAAGAAGGGCAAGAAGATTGTGAAAAGATACCTAGCTAAGATCGATTTTATTTAAATTGTAGTATTCATTTCTCGATTGTATTTCGACATATTGAAATGATATTTCTTCTGTTCTAGTCCTCATGAATATTTATTTATGTTTATTCTGGTATTGAATTTCTAACTCACAAAAAGTATTGAATTTATTACTATTTTTTGAACTCATGAATGTTTTTAATTTCATGGGAACTTTTTGAATTCATGAATATTTTTTCAAATTTGATGATATTTTTTCATATTCATAAATGTTTTACCAATTCAAAAATGAATTCAACTAAAAATCAAAAAAAAATTGATGATATTTTCAAATAATAAATTTGATGATATTTTTTCATATTCATAAATATTTTCAAATAACAAATTTGATGATATTTTTTCACATTCATAAATGTTTTCAAATTTGATCGTCATTCTCTAAAAAATATTAGATGCCACTAAAAATCCAAAAAAAAAGTTAGTAATGGCGCACATGGGGAAGGTGCGACATTGCTATCAAAGTACTTATGGCGCACCCCTAGGAGGTGCGCCATTGGTATACAATTTTTTATGATATTTTTCCAAATATTTTCAAATAACAAATTTGATGATATTTTCAAATAACAAATTTGATGATATTTTTTCATATTCATAAATATTTTCAAATAACAAATATGTTGATATTTTTTCACATTCATAAATATTTTTAAATAACAAATTTGTTGATATTTTCAAATAAAAAATATTAGATGCAACTAAAAATACAAAAAAAAGTTAGTAATGGCGCACCAGGGGAAGGTGCGCCATTGCTATCAAAGTACTTATGGCGCACCCCTAGGAGGTGCGCAATTGCTAACCTTCCCCCCTCGCTAACCCTCCCTCGCCAGATCGACCCCCCTTCCTCGCCAGATCCCCCTCTCCCGCTCTCGCTCTCCACCACTGCCGCCGACCCCCCGCACCCGACAACCCCCGCGCCTGCTCCGCCACCGGAGTCGCTACTGGAGAACTAGGAGGAGGAGTCCTTCTTCTTCCTCTACCCGTCGCCATCTCGCGGTCGCCACCGTCTCTCCGGTCCACCCCGGCCTTCACCGAGCCTGCCACGATCTCCGCGGTGAGTCCCTCACCCGTTCCCCCCTTCATTCCGCCTCCATAGGCCGTCGTGAGCCGCCGCCGTCGACCTTGCGCTCACCCCACAGCCGTCCCATGCCCCCGGTCTCCTCTGCCGCGCCCCGGTGCACGCCCTCCCCGCTGCTCCTGCCCTTGGGCATGCATCCTCCTGCGCGCCCCTAGCCATCCCTCGCCCATGCTCGTCCGCCCGATGCCGCTCGCGCGCGCCCGTGCTGACTGTTGTCACGCAGCCCCCGCTGTTGCTGTTGCTCTGCTGACTGCACTACTGCTGCTGTTGATGTTCGCTGCTTGGCCGCTGCTTGCTACTGCCTTGGCATTGCTCTTTCCCACTGCTGATGCTGCTCTCTACTGCTGCCACACTACTGCTCTTCCTGTTGCTTGCTAGTTACCCTTCCAACCCGATTCCATTCCATCTGGTTAAGCCGCTGTGCTGCTGATGCTCGATTGATTGAAGTCCCCTGTCTACATCCTCCCTTGTTAATGATCCGGAGGGATTTGGTGCCATTTCCATGGGCAATAATCACTTTTTGATCGAGTTAGTAATCGTCGGCTGGCCCTGTCATGTTCTTCCACCCCCGGGAACACAACACTCATCTTTTTTATCAGTTTCTTTTTGTTTGCACCGTTCAGGTCCACTCCTTTGTACCCAAAGGTCCACTCCTTTTTCATATTAGTAAACACCTGTAAGTATGTGCCTGGTTACGGTTTAATCTAATCACCGTTGCCCACCAATGCATGATATGGGCATCTCACCACCACGACAAGAGAACACTAGGATTATCGCACTCGGTTTTAGCCATTTTAGCTAATGCGGGAGAATAATATTATGTGTCGAACCGAGAGTAAGTGTTGTACTATCATGGGAAGGATTTATTAGGAGTGGCTATTAAGTTGGTGCTTGACACTTCTGGGTGCAATTGCAAAGCTTTCCCCTGTCCATCAATATTATGTGGTGCCTTTTATTTTCTGAATTTAAAGAGTGCCAACTCAGCACTAATTAGTGCCAACTTCAACCTCTTAGCCAGACAATAAGTGGATTCAAAAATTATTGGAGTTTATATCATATATATTGCTGGCATGTATTTCATATGTTCTGTAGCATTAAGGCTACATAGCATGCCATTTTTGTGCCTTGTATTAATTGCTTTCCCTACGTGTTTGCAGGTTTAAGTGAAAAAGAGGAAGAAAGGATAATCAGCGTAGGGTTTCATGGCTAGAAGATATATTGCTGGGGTTTGTCTCCGACCATCGTGTCGTGTTGATATTGGGGGGTTTTGTCTAATACCATCGTGTCGTGATGATATTGTGGGGTGTTGTGGGGTTGCAGCGGGGCGGGGGTGGGATAATGATTTTGCAGGTATCCCAAGAGGCTCTTGAGTATGCCGAATGTCGATTAACTTCTGTTCCGGCAAATTCGGGTACTCCATATGTCCAATTTTCAGCAAAGGTGATGCTGAAATTTTCCGTGAATTTTAGCATGACTTTCCTAAAAATAGGACATATGGGGTACTTGCGACTAATGCATGGGCCGGGGTATCTTAGTAGTTAATTAAGTAGGATCAATTGCCTCTTGTGTTATACATATAGAAGTGTGATATCAACTCATAGTTATTACTAATGTCAGTTGCTCTCTTTCTCTGCCTTTTTACAACACGAGCAATGCATAGTTATTACTAATGGTATAATCTATTATAGGTTCATCATTTGAGACATTATTCTAGGTTTGCCAGTACTAGTTTAGAAGCTCAAACAGTTCAGCATTTGAGGCATTATTCTAGGTTTGCTAGTACTAGTTCAGAAGCTCAAGCGAAGGACTAGTTCTGAATCTTCTATCAACAGCTGATATGTTTACTGTCTCTTTTTGTTTATCCTTCGAGAACTACCTAGTTGAAGTGTCTCATGGTGTTATATTTGTGAATGCAAGTGTTGAGATGTCTATTTTGTGTTAATCAGATAAAAAGATTAGGGTGTGCAGGTAACAGTTAACTTAGATAAGTGTGACAAATACAGTTTGGACAGGTAGAAAGTAGAATGCACCATAAGCCTGGTTATATAAGCACTCTCACATTAGGCTCAATTGTGAAATTTTGGATGCGAGATTTTTGACATGTGGTGACCCTTTATTCTTGCTGCATTAAACACATATGCTGGATTCATGTGTGGACAGACAAAACCATGAGTCGTTTATAGTTCAAGAAAAGAATGTTATCATTATTGTTTGGGGGGTTGAAATAATCTTGTTTCTTGCACTTTGTGCACTTTCTAGAAGAAAACTGTTAAATGGAGATACTAGATTAGCTTTTTGAGGTATCCCATTAAATATTATTCATTACTGCCCACTCTTAAATTTGTTTGCACAACTAATATGCAACTCCCATAGGTGGCAATTGCTACGTCTTGAGCTTGCGTTTGTTTTCCTTGAAGAGGAAAGGGTGATGCAGCAATAGTAGTGTAAGTATTTCCCTCAGTTTTTGAGAACCAAGGTATCAATCCAGTAGGAGGCTCATCAAAAGTCCCACGCACCTACACAAACAAACAAAGAACTCACAACCAACACAATAAAAGGGTTGTCAATCCCTTCACGGACACTTGCGAAAGTGAGATCTGATAGAGATAGTATGATAAGGTAAATATATTTTTGGTATTTTATAATATAGATGCAAAAAGTAAAGATGCAAATAGAAGTAGATTGAAAGCTTGTATGATAAAAGACAGACCCAGGGGCCATAGGTTTCACTAGTGGCTTCTCTCAACATAGCATAAGTATTACGGTGGGTGAACAAATTACTGTCGAGCAATTGATAGAAAAGCGAATAATTATGAGATTATCTAGGCATGATCATGTATATAGGCATCACGTCCGCAACAAGTAGACCGACTCCTGCCTTCATCTACTACTATTACTCCACACATCGACCGCTATTCAGCATGCATATAGAGTATTAAGTTCATAAGAAAAGAGTAACACATTAAGAAATATGACATGATGTAGAGGGATAAACTCAAGCAATATGATATAAACCCCATATTTTTATCCTCGATGGCAACAATACAATACGTGCCTTGCAACCCTTTCTGTCACTAGGTAAGGACACTGCAAGATTGAACCTAAAGCTAAGCACTTCTCCCATGGCAAGAAAGATCAATCTAGTAGGCCACACCAAACTGATAATTCGAAGAGACTTGCAAAGATAACTCAATCATACATAAAAGAATTCAGAGGAGATTCAAATATTTCTCATAGATAAACTTGATCATAAACCCACAATTCATCAGAACTCGACAAACACACCGCAAAAAGAGTTACATCCAATAGATCTCCACAAGACAGGGGGAGAACGTTGTATTGAGATCCAAAAAGAGAGAAGAAGCCATCTAGCTAATAACTATGGACCCGAAGGTCTGTGGTGCACTACTCACAACTCATCGGAGGGGCTATGGTGTTGATGTAGAAGCCCTTCGTGGTCGATTCCCCCTCCGACGGAGCGCCGGCGAAGGCTCCAAGATGGGATCTCGCGGATACAGAAGGTTACGGCGGTGGAAATTGTTTTTCGTTGCCTCCCTGGATGTTTTCAGGGTACGTGGGTATATATAGGAGGAAGAAGTATGTCGGTGGCCGCCTGAGGGGCCCAGGATACAGGGGTGCGCATCCAGGAGGGGTGGGCGCGCCCTCCTATCTCCTGGCCGCCTCGAATGGTTCTTGAGTTTCACTCCATGTCATCTGGATCACGTTCGTTCCAAAAATCACGCTCCCGAAGGTTTCATTCCGTTTGGACTCTATTGGTATATAACTATTTGTGTAAGCCGCCCAGGAGGGGCCGAGTTACGCAAAGAGGACTCACCAGAGAGAAGCCCAAGACCAAAGTATGAAGATGGCAGTTCATAGAGAGCTTAAGGCCCGCAGGCGACTTAAGGCCCGTTGTAGTAAACCGCTGTAATAATATTACTTGTATCATAAGGTAGACTTAACTAGTGACCGAGCCGGACATTGTTTATAAGCCGGCCGAGAATATGTAAGCCGCAGGGCGTCGACCCGTGTATATAAGGGGATGACCCGTTGGCGGCTTAGGGCAAGAAACAACTCATCGAAAGCCAGGCATAGCGTATCTCGCTCCCTGGTCATCGAAACGTCAATACCAACCCAACTAGACATAGGCCTTACCTTCATCGTAAGGGGCCGAACTAGTATAAAACCTCTCGTGTCCTTTGTCCTGATTAACCCCTTCAAGCTTCCTAGTTGCGATGGCTCCACAACTAAGTCCTTTCACGAGGACATCTGACGTGACAATTCCACGTCAGTTGGCGCCCACCGTGGAGCCAGCGCACGGTGGATTTGAGTTCTTGAAGGGAAACATTGAAGGGCTCAAGGGATACGTAGTGGGCCGGATGACCAAGAGTCGTCGCAGCAAGATCTACATCGATGACGAAGGCTGGGGCCCCGTCGCCTTCTCAATTGAGTACGGGTACCGGGTCCCCTTTGGAGGGATCCACGTCTTCATCGGCCGGATTGGTGAGCCGGGGCCTGAGCCGGACAACTGCACCGACCTCGTCGAGACGGCTCAGCGTGCGAAACCCGCCCGACTTCAAACCGGCATGAAGCGTGTCTTTGTGGGCTGCGTCCACGGAGAAGAACTTTCTGAAGGTCATGAAGATGGTGGTGAGACGGCCGTCCACTATGATGGCGATTCATTCGCCGGTTCAACAGATTCTTTGTATCAAGTTCAAGACGGTGCACTCGGGGGCTGTTCCGATGGCCTTAGTATTTTGGACCTCTGTGAGTCGCCAAATTGGGCAGGAGTCTTTATGGCTGGGACTCAACCCGGACAAAACTCTACAGCCGCCGCTGCAATTACTTCCGGGTTAGGAGCTGCCGGGGCAGGAGGCACTGTGCGCCCGCCGGCTCAAGTACTGATAGACGTCATGGACAAGCTTACGACCCTGTTAACCGCCACGGTTATCCCTGCAAACGAAGATGAGCATGACACGGAGGTAGCACGGGTACGTGAGGAGATAGCTCAGGCCAAGGAGGCCTTAGTAGCTGAGGATACTAGGCTAGCTACGGAGCAGGCGGCTCTTGATGCCCGGGCACAGCGATTGCAGTCAGAGGCTTACCAGCTCACGATGAGTTTAAACGCGTCCAATGAGGTAATGAGGAGGAGACACTAGAAGACTCAATCCCGGTTGCCTCTGAATTATGACCCTAGGGTTCTTTTTGCTACACCCGGAGCCAGCCCAAGTAACCCGCCCGATGCTAATCAGTTTGTGACATCCGGAGCGGGAGGACCGGCTCAGCGTCAGGAGATACCACCTCCTCATATGAACATGGTGCCACCGCGTTATGTGCCAGTACCAGAGGGTCACTTTTCCAACCCCATGGAGAATTTAATCGCAGTGTCAGCGCGCCTGGCGGCTCTTCCAGTGGACGGTGATGATCCAACAGCAGTGGAGACCCGGAGGATCAGGGAACTTGTCCAGATGGCCCTGGCTCAGCAGGAGACCTATTCTTACAGCCGGGATAGGATTCATTCAACCCCTCCGCCTTGGTTAGCACTGCCTCGCCAGAACCGGAGCCCAAGTTACAGCAGGCACATGGAGTCCGAAGCTTTATCAAGCAACGCCCAACGCCGTAACCAGCATGGTGGCTATAACCCGGTGCAAGACCAAGTACGTCAGGAGAACGAGCGGGTGGCTCAACAGGCGGCTCAGCTGGCGGCTCATCAGGATATCCCAGAGTATCCAATGACTTCTATTGAGTTGGGAGTAGCCACCAGAACCGGTGGAGTTCCTTGTTTGATACCGGCTTTGCGCAACGTGCGCCTGCCTAAGGACTTCAAGGGACCTCGAATGGTGCCGAATTACACGGCCGACTTACGACCCGGAGCATGGATTGAGAGTTATGAGATGGCCATGGAACTGTTGGAGGTCAGTGATGCGGCTATGGCTAAATACTTCACCATGATGTTAGATGGAACGGCCCGGTCTTGGCTAAAAGGTCTACCACCTAATTCCATTGGTTCGTGGGAGGAGTTAAAAGCCAGTTTTATCCAGAACTTCAAGGACACCTATAAGCAATCTATGTCAATCGTGGACTTGATGAGTTGTAAGCTGGGGGAGGGTGAATCCACCACCCATTGGGTACGCCGAGTCAAGGAGATAATTCATTCATCTGGTAAGATGGATGTCGGCTCTGCAGTCCTCATGTTGGAGAAAAATTGCAACTTTGAGCCACTGAGGCAGAAATTGGGACGCCTTTAGCGTGACTGCACCATTATGGGAACGCTGATGGCGGCTTTAGTCAAATATGCCGATTCTGATAATACCGAGGACCCCGCGTCTAACGATTAGAAGACAGGGAAGGGAAAAAGGAACGGTAATGGAAAGGGCCAATAGCACAACCCGGGGAATCAAAGCGGCAATAAGCGTAAGGCGGACGGCAGCCCGGAGCTTGTGGCCAATGCTAGTACACATGGTAACAATCAGAGACGTAAGGGTAAGTGGCCTCGATTCGGCGGGTCAGGTCCATATCTTGAGCAGCTACTCAATGAGCCCTGCCCGAAACATGGCACCCAGGAGCACCCTGCTACACACTTGTGGAAGGATTGTGCGATCATGAAGGCGTTTAAAAATTCCAATACCTTTGATGGTAGTCATGGACCTGGCGGCGGTTCAGGGGCTGGCGGCTTTCATTGCCCGGGCGGCGGTTCCAATTCCGGTTTTCAGGGACAGCCGGGTGGAAATAATCAACAGCAAGCTGGTCAGGGAGGACAACAGCAGCAGCAATCGGGTTACCAGAGCCAGTCGAAACAGTTGAGCGGTGGGCAATACCATGTATTTACCACTAGCTTATGCAAACGTGACCAGAAGGTTCATAAGAGGGTTGTAAATTCGGTGGAGCCAGTGGTCCCTCGTTATTTGAGATGGTCAGAGCAACCTATCATTTGGAGCAGAGAGGATCACCCGCCACGAGTTGATAATCCGGGTCAGTTAGCCTTGGTGGTAGCACCCCAGGTTGGTGGATATAAATTCACTAAAGTACTCATGGACGGAGGTAGCAGCATCAATATCCTCTATTATGAGACCTTCCAGCGTATGGGGTTGACTGAGAAGAATCTGAGAACATCCAACACTGTTTTCCACGGGGTGGTTCCAGGCAAGTCAGCTTACCCAATTGGTAAGATTGAATTAGAGGTGGCTTTTGGAGATGAGTATGATTCCAGGGCTGAGAAGTTGATGTTTGAGGTGGTCAAAATCAGGAGCCCATATCACGCTCTATTTGGGCGACAGGCTTATGCTAAGTTCATGGCACGGTCGTGTTATGTTTACTTACAGCTCAAGATGCCGGGTTACAAGGGCACCATCACCGTACATGGGAGTCGAAAGGTAGCCTTGGAATGTGATGAAGGCGACGCGGCTTATGCTGAGACGGCTTGTGCTGCGGAGGAGCTCAAATTCTATCAAGACAATGTTGACCCGGCAGATATGACCTCCCTCAAGAAACCAACTACTGAGCATGACCCGGCGTTGAAGTTTAAATCGGCCGCTGAGACAAAGCTTGTCAACTTCACCCCGACAGACTCCTCTAAACAGTTCAGTATCAGTGCCAATTTGGATCCTAAATAGGAAAGCGCGCTCATCGAGTTCATCCGTGAGAACCGGGACATCTTTGCATGGAAACCTTCTGACATGCCGGGTGTACCGAGGGAAATCGCTGAGCACACTCTCAATATTGATCCGAAGTATAAGCCGGTCAAGCAGTTTCTCCGACGATTCAATGAAGAGAGACGGACAACTATTGGGGAAGAGGTGGCCCGGCTCTTAGCGGCCGGGTTTATTGTTGAAGTTTTTCATCCGGAGTGGTTGACTAACCCGGTGCTGGTGCTCAAGAAGAACGGCACTTGGCGGATGTGTATGGATTACACGGACTTAAACAAGGCTTGTCCGGCTGATCCCTTTGCTCTCCCCCGTATTGATCAAATCATTGATGCTATGGCGGGTTGTGAACGTTTGAGTTTTTGGGATGCTTACTCTGGTTATCATCAGATCAAGATGGCAGTTAAGGACCAGGAGAAGACAGCTTTTATCATTTCGTTTGGGGCCTTCTGTTATGTATCTATGTCGTTTGGGCTCAAGAGTGCCCAGGCAACTTATCAGCGATGTGTGCAGAACTGTTTGCACGATCAAATCGGGCGCAATGTTCATGCCTATGTGGATGACATCATGGTGAAGTCCAGAGAAAAGGAAACTTTGATATCCGACTTAAGAGAGACTTTTGACAATCTCCGGGTTTACGAGATGATGCTTAACCCGTCCAAGTGTGTGTTTGGTGTACCTGCAGGTAAGCTCTTGGGTTTTCTGGTGTCAAATAGAGGCATTGAAGCTAATCCGGAGAAGATCACAGTGATTACCTCTCTGACTAAGCCGGCATGTATCAATGATGTTCAGCGCCTGGCGGGACGGGTTGCTGCTTTAAGCCGGTTCATAAGCCGGTTGAGAGAGAAGGCCTTACCGCTATATCATATGATGAAGAAAACAGACACTTTTGTCCGGAGCGATGCTGCTAACACTGCCTTTGAAGATTTAAAGAGACAGTTGTCTGAGCCACCGGTTCTTGCAGCTCCCATTGATAAAGAGCCGCTATTGTTATATGTGGCTGCTAACTCACGGGCCGTCAGTGTTGCCATGGTAGTGGAGCGTAAGGAGGCAGGCAAAGAGCCGCTATTGTTATACGTATTGGACTATTCACTTTGATGGGTCCAGGCAGTTAGAATGATCAGGGGCTGGAGTTGTCTTAACTTCCCCTCGAGGTGATAAATTTCGTTATGTGCTCCGGCTCATGTTTCCTTGTACTAACAATGCAGCTGTATATGAGGCCTTGCTCCATGGTCTCCGGATGGCTAAGGAGATGAATTTAAGCCGGGTAAGGTGCTTGGGCGACTCAGACCTCGTGGCTCAACAGGTCTCAGGCACATGGGATTCTAAGGATCCCCTTATGGCGGCTTATCACCGTGAAGTCGATGCCGTAGCTGGGTACTTCAAAGGGTATCAGGTGGAGCACATTGACAGAAGGAAGAATGAGGCGGCTGATGCTTGAAGCCGGTTGGGCTCTCAGCGCAAGCCGGTGCCGCCTAACACCTTTCTTGACGTTTTACATAATCCTTCTGTCAAGGTACCTACAGAGGAGGAGCTTGCAGTGCCTGACCCGGAGGCACAGTTGGTGGCTGCACTTCACGTCATCCCGGATTGGACATTGCCATATTTGGCTTATATGACCCGGGGAGAGCTGCCTGAGGATGAGACCTTGGCGAGACAAATTGTCAGGCGGTCCAAATCCATGACAATTGTTAATGGCGAGTTACATCATCTCAGTGTCACAGGGGCGTTCCAGTGTTGTGTGTCGCCTGCAGAGCGTCAAGAGATACTTCGAGAAATCCATGAAGGAGATTGTGGTCATCATGCCAGTTCAAAATCTCTGGTCGCCAAGGCTTTCCATCATGGTTTTTATTGGCTGACGGCTCATGCAGATGCAGAAGATCTTGTTAGCAAATGTGACGGATGTCAAAAATTCTCATGTCGAGCTCATGTGCCGCCTCAGGAATTGAGGATGATTCCAATTACTTGGCCATTTGCAGTTTGGGGGCTTGACATGGTGGGACCTTTTAAAATGTCTAAGGATAAAAAGACACACCTCCTGGTGGTAGTGGATAAATTTACAAAGTGGATTGAGGCAGAGCCGGTCAGTCAGTGTGATGCGGCCACAGCAGTTCAGTTCATCAAAAAGGTGATCTTTCGTTTTGGTTTTCCACATAGCATCATAATTGATAATGGCACTAATCTCTCCAAGGGTGCCATGGAGGAGTTCTGTCAATGGGAACATATCCGGCTTGATGTTTCGGCTGCTGCTCATCCTCAATCCAATGGTCAAGAAGAAAGAGCTAATCAGGAGATCTTAAGGGGTATCAAACCACGGCTTTTGGTCCCTTTACAGCGGACTCCGGCTTGTTGGGTGGAAGAGTTGCCCTCTGTGCTGTGGAGCATCAACACTACGCCTAATAGATCAACGGGTTACACGCCTTTTTTCATGGTTTATGGAGCAGAGGCAGTTCTGCCAAGTGATATCCGGCACGATTTGCCCCGTGTGGCGGCTTACGTTGAGGCTGATAATGAGAAGGCTCGACAGGAGGCTCTTGACTTGTTGGATGAGGAGCGAGACTTGGCAATAGCCTGCTCGGCGATTTACCAGCAAGACCTTCCTCGCTATCACAGCCGCCGGGTCAGAAGCAGAACATTTCAGGAAGGCGATTTAGTGCTCCGGCTCATCCAGGATCAGTCCGATATGCACAAGCTATCCCCTCATTGGGAAGGACCCTTTGTGGTCAGCAAGAATCTGCACAACAGGTCATACTACCTCATTGATATTCGAGAGCACAAGGACTCAGGTAAATCGGAGGAGGAGACATGCCGGCCGTGGAATATAGCCCATCTTCGGCCTTATTATACTTAAGCCACCAGCTCTTTAGATGTATATTTTTTTGACAATGTACATATTATATAAAGTAATAAAGCAGGACCTTTGTCCTTTTTTCACCCTCAAAAAAGTGTATATGTCTTTTTGACATGTGGTGGAAAACCCAATAGGGACCGGATCATATCTGAATCCGGCTTTAGCTTTGGTCCGGCTTATGATCATATCTGAATCTAGCCATGGTCACTTGGGGGATTCCTTTTCAAACATAGGTCGTATCCGAACCAAAGAGATCGTAGCTCTTGATACCCACTTGATCGGCATATTTGCCAAGCCTACTTGGGGGCTTCCTGATCATATTTGAATCACAGCTTAACCCCTTTAGGTCTGACATCGATCGTATATGAATCAGCATCATTAAACAAATCCTATGGTCACTTGGGGGTTTCCTGTTCAAACATAGGTAGTATTCAAACCAAAGAGAACATAGTTGTCGATACCCACTTGATCGGCATCGCCAAGCCACTGGGGGCTATATGATCGTATCCGAATCTTAGCTTAACCTCTTTGGAACGGTTTACTGATCGTATCCGAATCAGAAGCCTGTAAAGCATTTTGATTATCCTGAAACCTTGTGGAAAGCATTATGAGATGTTTTTTGTCTTGCCGGTTTAATATTCATCGCCCCAGGTCGTTAAGTGCCGGGTGAACGTCATATGAGCCGGAAAGATTATCCAAGGAACGTAGGTATGCTATTATGCTTAGGTTTAACAAAATATGGTCATAAACCAGCCTGTATATCAAACGGTTGGTTTGTGTCCGGGTTATCAACAATTTCTGTGCAGAATAAGGCGAGCAGAATTTAAACGCCAAAGAAATAAAGCCAGAAATATACAGCCACAGCACCTTACGGAAAGCGTTAAGCGGTAAGAGCATGCACGAAGGCATGACGAGCATTAGGAGTTCTTTCTACCCTATTGCAAGACTCCTCGAATCTGAATTGATGAAGCATTGTTTTTTGGCCAAACACCTGGCGATTCACTCGTTCGGCGGGCTTGTGGGCTCCGGGTTATCCTTCTTCGCTTCTCTGTCGGTTGTTTTGTCCTGGAAAGTTGATGAGGCCCAATCAATGCCGCTCAAAGCTTCAAACTCAGCTTCATCATCTATTAAACCGGCCGGGTCTACATCACGAGAGAAAGTATGCTTACGAATTGGAGGGATCAGACTGATTTGATCATATGGAGCGTTTGGGATTCTCCGGTTTTCACTGTCATAAGCCAGCGCATACTTGCTAAGGTCAGTGTCGTTTCCAATAAGGGTTGCCACGGGACGTATGGCTCTGACGCAGGCGGTGAAATCATGGTCATCAAATGCAGTGCCGTCTTCCTTCAGACTTGGGTACCCAAGGGCAAGGTTGGCCGGGTCTAGTTCTGGGAGGCATGCTTTAGCCCGGCTCAGTGCGGCCACAACACCGGCTCTTGAGGACGCCCGCCTTAAGTCTTGGATTCGCTGAGGAAGAAAGGCGAGGCTCTTCAAAACGTCTTGCAAAGAGGCGGGGATGTGGAGTTGATAAGGCTACAACGGCCAAAGTGCGTTGTGACCCAGAGTACAGCTGTTCCACTAAGGTGTAAACTGCTTTGATCTTGATCTGCATGTTTTTCTTCAGATTGGTACTCCTGGAGCCTGTAAGTGCACAAACATAACCGTCAGCCGGAAGTAATTAATGCAATAATTATTATAAGGCTGCAATGTTTGAATCTGTTTCACAATAATTTATCGAAGATGGCTAAGACCATTTGAGATATTTGCTGTTTTAAGTCGGTCATCTCGGTTGTTGCTTCTGCAAGAGATGCTTCGGCTGTTTCGGCCCGAGTCACCATGGAAGCCTTTTCATCAGCCCAAGTTTTCTTCTCTGACTCAAAATTCTTCTTTAGTTTCTCATTTTCAGAGACAATGAATTCAAATTTGGAGTTAGCCTTTTGTGTCTCAAGTTCTTGAGTTTTCAGACGACTCTTCAGGACCGCAAGCTCTGATTCAAACTAACTTATGGCAGCCTGCATTGACACAAGGTTATGGTAAGGATTTTGAGGTAACATTAAAGTCTCAAGCACCTTACAAGTAAAGATACTTGACACTTGGGGGCTAATGTATGCTGAAAAATTTTTACCTTATCTTACCAGGTCACATATATTAAAGTCTCAAGCACCTTACAAGTAAAGATACTTGACACTTGGGGGCTAATGTATGTTGCAAATTTAAAAGCCTTATGTTATAACCGGGTTAAGTAAATTCTTCTTGAGCCGGATAAGTTAACAGGTACAGCAGATTTCTAAAGTCTACATCATATTTGTTCAATAAGCAATAGACTTGGGAGCTGGTACAGTATGTAAGACTCAGGTAAACAGTATAAGTAATACCTCAGATTTGTGATGTATTTGTTTCACCATGTCAATTTCCAGGTCACGGCTATTATGCACTTGATTCAGATAGCCCGAGACTATATCACCAATGCTTAAGTGAGTATAATCAGTAATGTCCTGCTTGGCCTGTCGGCGTTGGGAAAATTCTTCCTTGGCGGTACATTTGGCAAGGACGGTAGGCCGTCCTGGTTCAACAAACTGAGACTTCACAATCTCAACTTCCGGTTCATTTGTTTTGACCGGGCTAGGAGTTTCCGGGTCACTTGTGTGGAGAGTATCTTCGGCAGGTGGATCAGAAGTTGGCATTGGAATATCAGAAGCCGGATCTGGCGGTGGCTGATGGGCAGAGCTGTCTGGAGCAGATGCATTAATCACCGGTTCAGCTACGACCGGCTCTTCGGATGGCTTATTCTTCTTTGCACGTTTACTGGGCTTCACTTGCATGCTGTTAACAAAAGTAGAAGGATGAATACGCAAGCATGGGTAAAGTAAAAGTGCATAAGGTTACATTACCCGGGAGCAGTTTTGAAAGTCGGCATGTTTGACTGCATGGATTCACCGGAAGAAGGAGAAGTATCCTGATAATTGGAGTCGGACGAATTGAGAGGATGACGAATTAAGCCCGCTAAAGGTAAAACAGAACGTAAATCGGAGATAACCTCAGTCCGACGCTTCCTGGTTACGTCAGGTAAGCCGGAGGAGAGTTCTGCATCCTTGTTGTTCCGGGTCTGCCTCCGGCTCTCAAGCTGTTGTTGCTTCAAAAGAAATTGAGGATCTTGATAAGCAAGTGCATGTGAAAATCTTACTTTCCGGGTCACCCTTCGGATCTTTTGCTTTGGCAAAGGCTCTGAGTCGGAGGAGATTATAGTTACCTCTTCATTGGCTGCTCGACTGTTCCCCGTATCCTCCTGAAGGGATAAAATGTCAGACAGGTGATAACAAGGGACTTAAGAAAATTTAAAGATTACCTCTTCCTCATCCGAAGAGCTATCCTCCAATCTGAGTAAGTCGGAGGCGCTGGGTTTCTTCTTCTTTGAGGTTCCTACCTTGGCGGCTTTCCTTTCAGCTTTCTTGGTCGTCCTGGCTTGTTTGGCAGCTTCATGGTCATATTTGGCTTTCCAGAAGTCATCACCGGCCTGTGGAAAAAGTTAAAGAATTATGAGTATCAAGAAAGGTATAATGTATCCGTAAACATTTGTTACGATTGATAACTTACCGCAGGGGCCGGGTTATTCTTGCAAAATGGAAGTAAGCCGAAGGCGTTGCTCGTCACAGTGCCCTCCTTCAGCAGTGACTGGGTTGTAGCATCCACCACGTCATCTGGTAAGTCGTCAGGGCTATGGCGTAGCGGATCATTCTTTTCTCCAGTATAAGTACACATTAAGCCGGGACGGCGGCTTAATGGAAGTATACGCCAAGTGACCCAGACTCGGACCAGATCGATGCCGTTTAAACCATTTCCCAAGAGAGCTTTAATCTTCTTGATGGTGGAATTGAGAGGCACGCATTCAAGGGTTGTCAGCTTGTCTGGTAGCGGATGGTTAGACTCAAGGCGCAGGGCGCGAAAGCCAGGCAGAGGTTTTTCATCAGCCGGAGAAGTGTCCTGACAGTAGAACCACGTCTGGTTCCAAGATTTGGGATGACTCGGCAACTCAGCATAAGGGAAAAGACAGTCTCTCCGTCGCTGGATTGAGATGCCGCCAAGCTCAAGACTGGGCCCGTTGGCACGTTCATTTTGCCGGTTCATGTAAAAAAGTTCCCTGAACAAAAGCAGACTTGGCTCCTCTCCCAGGTACACCTCGCAGAAGACTTGAAAATTGCAAATATTTGACACGGAATTGGGTCCGATGTCTTGAGGTCTAAGGTCAAAGAAATTTAAAACCTCTCTGAAGAATTTTGAGCCGGGAGGAGCAAATCCACGGCTCATATGATCCGTAAAAATTATTACTTCCCCTGCTTTGGGGTGAGGATTTTCTTCAGACGGGTCAGGGGCACGGTAAGACATGACATCCTTTTTTGGCAGATGCCCAGACTTTACAAACTCAGCTAGTTTGCTATTGGTAACTATGGATGGAACCCAATTGCAAGTTACAGGGGCCTTGGTAGCCTTAGGAGCCATCACAACAATTGGCCTTTGGAAAAACAAGAAGATCCGGTTCAATTTTAACCTGGGAGGAAAATCTTGATTATTTAAAGTGGCGGCTTAATGATGGGCCTAATGATATAAGGATGACTGTGCAACAATATTTAAGCCGCTACAAATATCAAGTGCAATTCAATATTTTTCCGGGTCATGAGGAGCAATCAAGGTTCTGTGTCATTTATTTAAGCCGGACATCTCGACAGTTGTGTTTCAGGGCATTTACCAGAAGTGGTTTTCCGGGTGATAAAAGCTAACAGTTATTACTCTGGATCAAAATATTGCTCTGAAAAGAAAAATTTTCTAGACCTAAAACAGGGCAGAGAAGTTCATGCACTCGAAGAGGGTTTCTGAACAAGAGAAATGAGATCTATTTTTATGCAAGATCAACACAAACAAGCACCGCAATAGTTCTATGTAGTTTTTACGATCTAAACAGGGCGTTGGAAGGAACTAGCGAGGGTTTGGTGTCAGGCAGTGATGAACACCGAAGAACTCGGCAAGGACCTAACGCAGATCTAAGAAAGGGAATGAGAGGAACTCACGGATGCGGACGAGCTGCAGAGGTTCGCCGTCGATCTCTGGTCCGAGTCAGGTTGATGCAGCGGCCTGAGTCGATGAAGACGAGGGGTTCGACAGTGGCGGCGACAGAACTCGGGAAGAGGCAAGAGAAAGAAGATGACTGGGGAAAGACCTAGGTCGCCCTATTTATAAGGGAAGACTGACTGAGAGGGCGCGAAAGACGAGGAGATAACATTTATTATCCAGCGGCTCTGGCACCTCGATTCTCGGGATGGTCAGTAAAGACAAAGATCCGTTCAAGATATGACGGAGTAAAAATTAATTTTTATTGAAGATGACGTCATGATGATTTAACCCGGATCCAGATGATGACGTTACGGCGGGTTAAAATTCTTCGTGCAAGACAAAATACTGCAGGACAATCCATAAGGTATTTTAAGATTGACATGAACAGGTTCAAATCAATCTGGGGCCTAATGTTGGGGATATAACTATTTGTGTATGCCGCCCAGGAGGGGCCGGGTTACGCAAAGAGTACTCACCAGAGAGAAGCCCAAGGCCAAAGTATGAAGATGGCGGTTCATAGAGAGCTTAAGGCCCGCAGGCGACTTAAGGCCCGTTGTAGTAAACTGCTGTAATAATATTACTCGTATCATAAGGTAGACTTAACTAGTGACTGAGCCGGACATTGTTTATAAGCCGGCCGGGACTCTGTAAGCCACGGGGCGTCGACCCGTGTATATAAGGGGACGACCTGCTGGCGGCTTAGGGCAAGAAACAACTCATCGAAAGCCAGGCATAGCGTATCTCGCTCCCTGGTCATCGAAACATCAATACCAACCCAACTAGACGTAGGCCTTTCCTTCACCGTAAGGGGCCGAACTAGTATAAAACCTCTCGTGTCCTTTGTCCCGATTAACCCCTTCAAGGTTCCTAGTTGCGATGGCTCCACAACTAAGTCCTTTCACGAGGACATATGACGTGACAATTCCACGGCAGACTCCGTTTGATATTTCTTTTCTTTGAAATACTGAAATAGGCAAAAAAACAGCAATACGGGTTGGGCCTCCGGTTAGTAGGTTAGTCCCAAAAATGACATAAATTTGTAAAATAAAGCCCATAAACATCCAAAAGGGGTAATATAATAGCATGGAACAATCAAAAATTATAGACACGTTGGAGACGTATCAAGCATCCCCAAGCTTAATTCCTGCTCGTCCACGAGTAGGTAAATGATAAAAACAGAATTTTTGATGTGGAATGCTACCTAGCATAATTCTCAATGTAATTTTCTTTATTGTGGCATGAATGTTCAGATCCAAATGATTCAAAATAAAAGTTCATATTGATATAAGAAATAGTAACACTTCAAGCATACTAATCAAAGCAATCATGTCTTCTCAAAATAACATGGCTAAAGTGTGTATAACCCATGGACTCAACATTAGTCAAAAGAACTCATATACTTATTGCAAAAATTTAGAAGTCATCAAAACCCAAGCACTATGCGCAGGCTCCTAGAGGGATAGATTGGTAGGAAAAGACCAGCGCTCGTCCCTGACCGCCACTCATAAGGATGCACAATGCAAGTACACTTCATGTTTCAGATTTGTTACACAACTTTAACCATATGTGCATGCTATGGGACTTCCTAACTTCAACACAAGCATTCTTTAAATTCCTAATCACCCAACTAGCATGACTTGAATATCACTACCTCCATATCTCAAAACAATTGTCAAGTATCAAATTGATCATAGCATCCAATTCACTTCCTATGATAGTTTTTATTATACCCAACTTGGATGACTACCATTCTAGGACCAATTTTATCACCATAGCAAATACCATGCTGTTCTAAAAGACTCTCAAAATAATATAAGTGAAGCATGAGAGATTAGCAATTTCTACAAAATTAAGCTACCGCCGTGCTCTAAAAGATATAAGCGAAGCACTAGAGCAAAAACCATCTAACTCAAAAGATATAAGTGAAGCACATAGAGTATTCTAATAAATTTAATCAAGTAGGCTTCTTCCAAAAGGTGTGTACAACAAGGATGATTGTGGTAAACTAAAAAGCAAAGACTAATATAATACAAGACGCTCCAAGCAAAACACATATCATGTGGCAAATAAAAATATAGCTCCAACTAAAGTTACCAATGAACGAAGACGAAAGAGGTGATGCCTTCCCGGGGCATCCCCAAGCTTAGGCTTTTGGCTACTTTTGAATATCTTGGGGTGCCATGGGAATCCCCAAGCTTAGGCTTTTGCCACTCCTTTTTCCATAGTCCATCAAATCTTTACCTAAAACTTGAAAACTTCACAACACAAAACTCAACAGGAAATCTCATAAGCTCCGTTAGTGAAAGAAAACAAAACCACCATATAAGGTACTGTAATGAACTCATTCTTTATTTATATTGGTGTTAAACCTACTGTATTTCAGGTTCTCTATGGTTCATACCACTTAATACTAGCCATAGTTGCATGAAAATAAGCAAACAACACATGAAAAACAGAATCTGTGAAAAACAGAACAGTCTGTAGCAATCTGTAACTAATGCAAACTTCTGGAACTCTAAAAATCCTACCAAAATAGTAAGTCCTGTACAATTGGTCTATTGATCAGAAGCAAAAATAATCAACCCAAAATCATGTTTCTGTGATTTAACAAAACTAAATTCGTACGCAAAAAGTTTCTGTTTTTCAGAAGATGCAAATTAACTATCATCATAGGTTATCCTATAGGTTCTATTTGGCAGAAACACTAATTAAAACATAAAAACACATCTAAACAGAAATTAGATGCAAAGTTTATTACTAAACATAAACAAAAACAAAAAACACAAATAAAATAGGGTTGCCTCCCAACTAGCGCTATCGTTTAACGCCCCTAGCTCGGCATAAAAGCGAAGATAGATCTAAATAGTGCCATCTTTGGCACTCAATTCATAAGTAGCTCACATGATAGACTCATAAGGTAATTTGACTTTCTTTCTTGTAAAGTGCTCCATGCCTTTCCTTAATGCAAATTGAAATCTAATATTCCCTTCCTTCATATCAATAATTGCGCCAATCGTTCTAAGGAAAGGTCTACCAAGAATAATAGGGCAAGAAAGATTGCAATCTATATCAAGAACGATAAAATCTACGGGCACCAAATTTCTATTTGCGACAATGATAACATCATTGATCCTTCCCATTCGATTTTTAATTGTGGAATCCGCAAGGTGCAAATTTAAAGAGCAATCATCAAGATCATGGAAACCTAGAATATCACATAAAGTTTTCGGAATCGTGGAAACACTAGCACCCAAATCACACAAAGCAAAACACTCATGATCTTTAATTTTAATCTTTATAGTAGGTTCCCACTCATCATTAATTTCTCTAGGTACCGAAACTTCCAAATTAAGTTTTTCATCATAAGAAAGGCATCAACGATATGTTTGGTAAAAGCTTTATTTTGACTATAAGCATGAGGAGAATTAACAATGGATTGCAACAAGGAAATACAACCTTCTAAAGAACAATTATCATAATCAAATTCCTTGAAATCCGAGAAAGTGGGTTCAATGCTATTTAAAGTCATGACCTCTCCAATACCACTTTTACAAAATTTTGGCATCAAGATCTAAAAACTCCGAATTATTGGGACGCCTTCTAACTAAAGTTGACTCATCTCCAGTCCCATTATTATTATTATTATTCATATTGCAAAACAAAGATCTAATAGGGGACACATCAATCACTTAAAGATCTTCATCATTATTTTCATGGAAACTGGAAAAACACGCCTTTACAAAGCAATCTTTCTTGGCACACAATCTAGCGGTTCTTTCCTTGCACTCATCAATGGAAATTCTCATGGCTTTGGGAGACTCATTGATATCATGCTTAGGAGGAGTAGATCTAAGTTTAAGAGAATCAACATCAAGCAAAAGTCTATCAACATTCCTAGCCAAATCATCAACTTTGAGCAATTTTTCTTCAAGCAAGGCATTAAAATTCTTTTGAGAGATCATAAATTCTTTCACACTATTCTAAAAATCAAAGGGCATCTCATTAAAATTACCATAAGAATTATTGTAGGAATTTCCATGATTATTAGAGGAATTACTAGGGAACGGTCTAGAATTAAAGTTTCCTCTATAAGCATTGTTTCCAAAACTATTCCTACCAACAAAATTCACATCCATAGATTCATTAGTATTCTCAATCAAACTAGACAAAGGCATATAATTGGGATCAAGAGGAGTATTTTTAGTAGCAAACAACTTCATAAGTCCATCCATCTTTCCACTCAAAACATTGATTTCTTCTATAGCATGCACTTTTTTACTACAAGATCTTTTGGTGTGCTATTGAGAATAATTAGCCATAATATTATCAAGAAGTTTTGTAGCATCTCCTAAAGTGATTTCCATAAACGTGCCTCCCGCGGCCGAATCTAAAAGATTTCTAGAGGCAAAGTTCAAGCCGGCATAATTGTTTTGTTTGATCATCCATAAATTCAAACCATGAGTAGGGCAATTGCGAATCATAATTTCATTCTTTCCCAAGATTGAGCAACATGCTCATGATCAAGTTGTTTAAAGTTCATAATATCATTCCTAAGAGTGATAATCTTAGCGGGAGGAAAATACTTAGAGATAAAATCATCTTTGCACTTGTTCCAAGAATCAATACTATTTTTAGGCAAAGTCGAAAACCAAACTTTAGCACGATCGCTAAGTGAAAACGGAAATAACTGCAATTCAACAATATCATTATCCGTATCTTTCTTCTTTTGAATATCACACAAATCAACAAAGTTGTTTAGATGAGTAGCGGCATCTTCACTAGGAAGGCCGGCGAATTGATCTTTCATAACAAGATTCAGCAAAGCAGTATTCATTTCACAAGACTCAACATCATTAAGAGGAGCAATCGGAGTACTAAGGAAATCATTATTATTGGTATTGGAGAAATCAGACAATTTGGTATTGTCTTGCGCCATGGCGACAAGTAATCCAACACACAAGAAAACAGAAAAAAGGCAAGCGAAAAAGAGAGGAGAAGATTGGGAAAGAGAGGGCAAACAAAACAGCAAGGGTGAAGTGGGAGAGAGGAAAATGAGAGGCAAATGGCAAATAATGTAATTGCGAGGGAGATGAGTTTGTGATGGGTACTTGGTATGTCTTGACTTGAGCGAAGACCTCCCCGGCAACGGCGCCAGAAATCCTTCTTGCTACGTCTTGACCTTCTGTTGGTTTTCCCTGAAGAGGAAAGGGTGATGCAGCAATAGTAGCGTAAGTATTTCCCTCGGTTTTTGAGAACCAAGATATCAATCCAGTAGGAGGCTCCTCAAAAGTCCCACGCACCTACACAAAAAACAAAGAACTCACGACCAACACAATAAAGGGGTTGTCAATCCCTTCACGGCTTTGTTAATAGCACCATCGGGGGTATGATCGTCCTGCGGTTTGATGACATCTTCGCTATGTTTAACCTTCATCCGCTGCACGACACCTTCATTCGGCTATTTTCGCCTAGTATGGAGATGCGGATCTGTAACGCCTCGAATCTGATGCGCCAGGTGTCTTCCAGTTATTCGCCGTCCTTGCCATGTCATTTGCTTGCGTGTTGCATTTTGACATGTCATCATATGCATTGCATCCTCATGTTTTTCAAACTTGCATCCGTTCGGGTTCCGCCGGTTCTCTCTGTTGTCCGTTCTGAGCACAGACACACTCGCACGCGCCCGTCGCACCTCTCAGGCCTTGTTTCGTGAGCGGGAGAAAAGCGTTCTTGGAATTGACCGAGATTTGCCGAGTGGCCTTGGTATATCACCGGTAGACCGCCCGTCAAATTTCGTTCCATTTGGAGGTCGTTTGATGCCCCAACGGTTAACCGAGTTAACCGAAACCCCCTTCTCTTTGCAGCCTAGCACTTCTTCACACAGCCCACGTAGCCCATCTAACTTCACTCCACGCTCTCCGCCGTTCGATCACGATCGCGTGGGTGAAAAACGCTCCCCATTTGGAAACTCCTAGCTTCCTCTACCTATAAATATGTGCCTCTGCCCCGAAATTTCTCGCAGTCCAAACCCTAGCCTTCCTCTTCCTCGCGCCGCCGGACGTGTCCACTCGTGCCAGACATGTCCACTCGCGCCAGACATGTCCACCGCCCCGCAACCACGTCGCTTAGGCCAGTCTCGTAGCGCCACGTGTCCCCGCCGCCGTCCTCCACCACGCATCACCGCGAGGTCCGCCGAGCCCATCGCGGGCCCGTGGGCCCGTTCGCCACCTCCGTCGTACCCTCGCGAGTGCCCGCGCCAGGGCCCGCTGCCAGCATAGCTCGCACGCGCTGTCCAGTCGCCTCCGCCAGCCTTCCCGTGCGCCGCCCCCTCGCCGCGGGTGCCCCCACGCCTGAGCCCGCGCCCTCCGTCGCCCGGCGCTGCCCTCCACCGGCCAGCGCCCTCGCCTCCGCCCTGCTTCAGCACCCGGGCCGGATCTCGCGCCGCGACTCCGGGGGCCGACGAATCCGGCCCGCCGGCGCCCGTCCGCGCCGCCCCGCCCTGCCTCGTCCGGTGACCCTCTCCGGCCTCCTCCCCGAGCTCCGACATCTTCTTCCTTTGAGCTTCGGGGAACCCCGATCCGCGTGCGCACCAGATCTGGATCCAGATCCACGAGGTTGACTTCGTTTTTCCACCGTCCCAAAAATTCTTACATTCTGGTACCCACTTTGACATGCCATAACTTAATGTGTGCTGGTCTGTTTTGTATGTGTAATATATTAAAATTTTCATTGTGGGATGCTCTTCGTTTTGTTCCATTGTGCTATGATTGTTTGATTCCATCCTGATTCCCTAATCATTGTTGCCAGAGTGCTATATGATGTTAACCTGCTGAAACTGTTATAACTTGCTGATTAGTCATTTTCGTTGCATTTTGTGTGTGCATCCTATGAGCTTGATGTCTACATGAGTTTTGAGCTACATCATGCCGTATTTACAATGGTGCAATCTGTGTATTTTTATGAGTCTTGTAGTGAGTGAATGAAGCTCGTGAAGTAGGGTACTTGATGTTACTGTTTTACTAGGCTGAAACTGCTATATCATGTAGCTATGTTTGATTGACGCTACTATCCATTATATGCATAATCTGGAGATGTTCACTAAGGATGTTTTGTTATACATGTCATGCTCTATCCATCCATGCCCTTGGTTGCGTTTATAACCTGATGTAGTTTGTTGTAATGTTGCTCTCAATTTGCTAAGTAATATTGTTGTTAGCCTGTTATCATTAAGTTTAGTTTTTCCATGTGTTTTGCTAGTGATCGATGCACCCTATGACTATGCTATTGCCATGTTTAGCTTCGTAATTTTGTCATCTTATTGTTGGTCACCTTTACATGCCATGTAATGCTCTGTGGAAGGTGGTACAATCTCACCAACATGCCTACTTATCGTTATTCCTGCCATGTACTGTTATTCTGAATCTGTCATATCACTTGCCATGTTTGCATGGATCCTACCATCTTTTCTGTTGATCTTTGGAATTAGTTTACTAAGGTTGTTTTGTTCTATGTCTTTATTGTTAGCATGCCATGCCTTTACTTGCCATGACAAGTTCCTGCATCATGTTGTTTGATAGCTCTAAACATTGCAACCTGATGTTATTGCTTCCATGTCCAGTGATTTCTGCTAAGTCTGTGAAACTGTTATTATTTGCAATCATTCCCTGTCCTTTTGAGCATGTTCTGGTGATTTCTGGAGATAGCTCAGTGTTCATGTTTTGTCATGTTTTACCTGTACATCACGTCCATGCCATTTGTCTTCATGTCGAGGTGCCCTATCATATTGATTTGATGCTTGCAAACTGCCTAGTTGCTGATTTGGACAGATTGTTGTTATATCTTGTTTGGAGCGTATGTGTTGCACTGTTGCTCTGTTTAGAGTGTGCTCTATATGAAACTTGCCTAGATTTTCATGTAGTTTCATCTTTTCATGTTGCACTCATGTTTTGAGAGTGTTTTCTTGATGTTTGAATGCATTTTGCATCAATGCCATGTTTAACTTGTTTTGCTCATATCTTCTAGGCCGTAGCTCCGAACTAAATGAACTTTATATGTAACTTGACTAGAATTTCGTGTAGATCATCTTGGTGTATTTTAACTTGCTGTTTAACAACCTGAACACAAGGTTTATTCAGATCTGGACGAATTTAAAATTTTACGTATGGGGTCTTTCCGGTTTTGTCATATGTTGTTTCCGGCCTCATTTAAATTTGCTTTGATGTGTTGTTCTTGTATGCATCATCTCTTGTCATGACTAGCTTCGTATGGCTTTTGTCATGCATCATGCTTGGTTGTGCATCATGTCTTGTCTATGTGTTGTCTGTTTACCTTGTTGTTTGCTTCTTTCTAGTTGTGCTTCTTCTCATTAGTTCCTGTTTCGTTGCGATCGTGAGGATTCGTTCGCCTACGCTTGGTTCGTATTCGTGGCTTCATCTTCTTCATGGACTCGTTCTTCTTCCTAGCAGGATTTCAGGCAAGATGACCGTCACCTTGGATCTCACTACTATCATTGCTATGCTTGTTGCTTCGTTCTATCGCTATGCCGTGCTACCTATCTCTTGTTGATCAAGCCTCCCAAATTGCCATGTCAGCCTCTAACCTTTTCGCCCTTCCTAGCAAACCGTTGCTTGGCTGTGTTACCGCTTTGCTCAGCCACTCTTATAGCGTTTTGAGTTGCAGGTGAAGTTGAAGATTTCTCCATGAGGGACATGATTATGTTGGGATATCACAATATCTCTTATTTAATTAACGCATCTATATAGTTGGTAAAGGGTGGAAGGCTCGGCCTTATGCTTGGTGTTTTGTTCCACTCTTGCCACCCTAGTTCCCGTCATACCGGTGTTATGTTCCTTTATTTTGCATTCCTTACGCGGTTGGGTGATTTATGGGACCCCCTTGACAGTTTGCTTTGAATAAAACTCCTCCAGCAAGGCCCAACCTTGGTTTTAGCATTTGCATACCTAAGACGTTTTCCCTTGGTTTTCCGTAGCCCGAGGTTCATCTTTATTTAACCCCCCCCTGGGCCGGTGCTCCTTCGAGTGTTGGTCCGAACCGAGCAGCCTATGGGGCCACGTCGGGGAAACTTGAGGGCTGGTTTTACTCGTAGCTTGTCTCATCCGTTGTGCCCTGAGAACGAGATATGTGCAGCTCCTATCGGGATTGGTGGGCACAGTCGGGTGGTCTTGCTGGTCTTGTTTTACCATTGTCGAAATGTCTTGTAAACCAGGATTCCGAGACTAATCGGGTCTTCCTGGGAAAGGAATATCCTTCGTTAACCGTGAGAGCTTGTGATGGGCTAAGTTGGGACACCCCTGCAGGGTATAAACTTTTGAGAGGCGTGCCCGCGGTTATGTGGCAGATGGGAATTTGTTAATATCCGGTTGTAGAGAACTTGACACTTGACTTAATTAAAACACATCAACCGCGTGTGTAGCCGTGATGGTCTCTTTTCAGCAGAGTCGGGGAATTGAACATGGTTTTGGGTTATGTTTGACGTAAGTAGGAGTTCAGGATCACTTCTTGATCATTCCTAGCTTCACGACCGTTACGTTGCTTCTCTTCTCGCTCTTGGTTGCGTACGTTACCTGTCACGCCCAATATGCGATACTATCCTAAAGAGACTCGAAGGTCCCACCAAGGATAGAACCGCATATTGAAACGCTTTTGCAAGGTGGATATCATTACATCAACATTACATAATACATGGGTATACATACAAGAGGCATACAATGCCACACGAATACAACATCACAATACATAAGAGCATCATCCGACTACAGATGAAACACAAACAGAAACTCAAACGACATCCACCCTGCTAGCCCAGGCTGCCGACCTGGAACCTATCCCCCGGTCGAAGAAGTAGAAGAAGAAATCAACGCAAGCAAGCATCGCTCTCGCGTCATGATCATCGCATAAACATGTACCTGCAACTGTTGTTGTAGTAATCTGTGAGCCACGAGGACTTAGCAATCCCATTACCATGGGTATCAAGACTAGCAAAGCTTAAAGGGAAAGGAAGGGGGTAAAGTGGTGAGGCTGCAGCAGCGACTAAGCATATATGGTGGCTAACATACGCAAATAAGAGCGAGAAGAGAGCAAGCAGAACGGTCGTGAATCTAGCAATGATCAAGAAGTGATCCTGAACTCCTACTTACGTCAATCATAACCCAGAAACCGTGTTCACTTCCCGGACTCCGCCGAAAAGAGACCATCACGGCTACACACACGGTTGATGCATTTTAAATCGGATCTAGTGTCAAGTTATCTACAACCGGACATTAACAAATTCCCATCTGCCTATAAAGGGGGGAACGGCTTTAGAAAGATTATACCCTGCAGGGGTGTCCCAACTTAGCCCATGATAAGCTCTCGCGATCAACGAAGGAATATACCTTCTCCCAGGAAGACCCGATCAGACTCGGAATCCCGGTTTACAAGACATTTCGACAATGGTAAAACAAGACCAGCAAAGTCGCCCGATGCACCGACAAAGACCGATAGGAGCTGCACATATCTTGTTCTCAGGGCAACACCGGATGAGACTAGCTACGAGTAAAACCAACCCTCAAGTTGCCCCAAGGTGGCCCCGCAGGCAGCTCAGTTCGGACCAACACTTAGACAAGCACTGGCCCGGGGGGGCTAAAATAAAGATGACCCTAGGGTTGGCCGACCCAAGGGAAAGGGATAGGTGGTGAGGCAAATGGTAAAACCAAGGTTGGGCCTTGCTGGAGGAGTTTTATTCAAAGCGAACTATCAAGGGGGTCCCATAAATCACCCGACCGCGTAAGGAACGCAAAATCCGGGAACATAACACCGGTATGACAGAAAATAGGGCGGCAAGAGTGGAACAAAACACTAGGCAAAAGGCCGAGTCTTCCACCCTTTACCAAGTATATAGATGCATTAATAATATAAGAGATATTGTGATATCCCAACCAAAAATCCTGTCCACCGAGAAGCAATCTTCAACTTCACCTGCAACTAACAACGCTATAAGAGGGGCTGAGCAAAAGCGGTAACATAGCCAAACAACGGTTTGCATAGGAAAGGTGTCAAAGGTTAGAGGTTCATGGCAATTTGGGATGGCTTGATAAACAGGTGATAGGTAGCGCAGCATAGCGATAGAACGAAACAACTAGCATAGCAATGATAGTAGTGAGATCCAGGGTAGCGGTCATCTTGCCTGAAATCCCGCAAGGAAGAAGAACGAGTCCATGAAGAAGACGAACGGATGAAGCCGAACCAAGCGTAGATGAACGAATCCTCATGATCGCAACGAAACAGGAACTATCGAAAAGAAGCACACAACATAGTAAACACACCACACATGAACAACGCATGATGCACACACAAGCATGATGCATGAAAAAGCTACATGAAGCTACTCATGGCAAGAGATGATGCAAACAAGAGCAACACATCAAGGCAAGTTTAAATGAGGCCAGGAACAACATATAACAATTCCGGTAAGTCCTCATATGCATATTTCGAAATTGGTCCAGATCTAAATAAACCTTATGTTCAAGTTGTTAAACAGCAAGTTAAGATGAACAAGGATGATCTACACGAGACTCTAGTCAAGTTACATATAAAGTTCATTTAGTTCGGAGCTACAGCCTAGAAGATATGAGCAAAACAAGTTAAACATGGCATTGCTGTAAAATGCACTCAAACATCAAGCAAACACCTCAAAACAAAGATGCAACATGATAATATGAAGCTACATGCAATTCTAAGCAAGTTTCATATAGAGCACACTCAAAACGGAGCAACGGTTCAACACACACACATGAAACAAGTTTAAAGGACAAGCTGTCCAAAACAGCAACTAGGCATATTACAAGCATCAAAACAATATGCTACAGGACCTCAACAAGAAAACAAAAGGCATGGGCATGAAGTACAGGTAAAGCATAACAAAACATGAACACTGAGCTATCTCTAGAAATCAGTAGAACATGCTCAAACACACATGGTAAGATTGCAAGTAACAACAATTTCAGACTTTGCAGAAACTAACATCACGACGCAATGTTCAGAGCTATCAAACAACATGTTACAGGAACTTATCAAGGCAAACAAAGGCATGGCATGACTCTACAAATAGCATATATCAAAAGTCACTTACTGACCATAAGCCAAAAATGATCAGAAAATATGATGGCACCCACGTAAACATAGCAAGTTATTATACAGATTCATACATGGCAGAAACAGAATTATGAAGGCATGTTAATGAGCTTGTGCAACTCACCACAGAGCAATACATGGCATGGCAAGGCACCCAACAGTAAGAAGACATATTTGTGAAGCTAAGCATGGCAATAGCAAGGTCATAGGGTGCATGGATCACTAGCAACACACATGGAAACAACTGAACTTAATGTTAACAGGCTGACAACAACATTATGAAGCAACTTTGGAGCAAGATATGAACAATCTACAGCAAGCTATAAACGCAACAAGGGGCATTTATGGTTAGAGGATGACATGTAGATCAAAACATGTTTATAGAACATCACCAGGTTATGCATAGAATGATTAGTAGCAACATGTTTATATAGCATCACGAAACAACAGATTCAGCCTAGCAAAACAGCTACATCATGTACCCTACTTAACAAGCTTGAATCACTCACCACAAGTCATTGCATGACAAGATAAGCATAGCATCATCAATAATACATGTTTATGTAACCAACCAAGGCAAGAACTAGTCCATAGCATGCAAGGATCAACTATAGCAACCTTGGCCAAATTGAATAACACGTAAACAATCTGCCAGCAAACATTTTGAAGCAAAAATAGAGCACGAAAATGACATGCTAGACTACTCCATAATTGCAACAAAGGGCAGGGATGGATAGACAATAACCATATGTTCAAAACACCCTTACTGAAGTAACTCAAAATATGCATGGATCTCTCTATAGCATCAAGTTTACATGGCATCAAAATAACAGCAGAACAGGGACTAAAATCAGCAACATCACGATGCCTAGTTTGCATGCTTGTGCTAGTCACCACATTGATCACAAAAATACATGGTAAGCACCTCTGTAAAGAAGACATAGCATAGATCAAAACACATGTAGACATCAACCTCATAGGATGCACACATCAATCATGGCAAAAATGACAAAAGAGCTCGTTCTGTTAACAGACAACAGAAAACATTATGAAGCACTCTTACAACGATGATTCAGGCATCAAGATGACCTCAAATGAATATTATGCAATGGAATGAAATGATGTACTCGTTGAGTCGAACAATTTGACATATTACACACACGAAACGGAGCTACGGATGCAGAGATACGGCAGGTCGAACGTGGCATGAAAATTACTGCAGATAATCGGGACTTGGACGAAAAATGGGGGGGCAGAGGTCAACCGCTGGATCTGGATCTGGCGCGAATTTCGAGGTTGACCGGACGCTCGCCGGAGAGGGAGCTCGGGGAGGAGCTGCCAGAGGGGACGAGGCTGGGGCGGCGCTGCTCCGGCCGGGCCCTCGCCGGATTTGGCCGGGATTAGGAGGAGGCGGGCGGCGCCGAGCTGCGGACGGCGTCCTGGCGGCGGCCGTGCGACGGGAAGACGGCGGCAGCCGGCGGCAAGGCGGAGGCTGGCGGCGGGGAGGCGGCTACGGCGGCGGAGACCGGTCCGGGCGGCGGGGGCTAGCGGCGCGCGGGGAGGCGGCGGCGGAGGCCGGCGACGCGGTCGGGCGCGGGACGCGCGGGCGAGCGGCGGCGGGCGCGCGGGCTGGGTGGGCCCCGCCTGGGCCCGGCGGGCCGGCGGCGCAGGGGCGCGGCGGAGGCCACGTGGCGGCGCCTGACTGGCTCGGGCGCGGCGGGGCGGACGTGTCCATTCGGATCCGGACGTGTCTGGCGGCGCGGGGAGGAGCGGGGCTAGGGTTATGGTTTCGGGGGGAAAATGATCCGAAAATGGAGAGGGGAAGACGTTTTTATAGGTGGAGGGAGCTAGGAGAGTCCAAATGAGGAGCGGTTTTCGGCCACGCGATCGTGATCGAACGACCGAGAGCATGGAGGGGAGTTAGGTGGGTTTTGGGCCAGTTTGGAGAGGTGTTGGGCTGCAAAGAGAAGGAGGCTTTTACGGTTACCCGGTTAACCGTTGGAGTACTAAACGAACTCCAAATGGCATCAAAATTGACAGGCGGTCTACCGGTGCTATACCAAGGCCACTTGGCAAGCCTCGGGCCATTCCGATAAAGTTTAACACCCACTCACAACGAGAGACAAAAAGGGGACGCCGGAGGGCATAGGAGCGCCGGATTGCAAAACGGACAACGGGAAAAAGGCTCGGATGCATGAGATGAACACGTATGCAAAATGAAATGCGCATGATGACATGATAAAATGCAACACGCAAGCAAAAGACATGGCAACAACGACGAATAACTGGCAGACACCTGGCGCATCGGATCCGGGGCGTTACAATACTCCTCCACTAACAAGAGATCTCGTCCTGAGATCTTAGGACCCAGACGGAAGGGAAAAGGGATGAGGTGAAGCAAGAACTGAATAGAAGAAGCAAAGAATCGAGAGCACTCGAGAAAAAGAGAGGAACAACGAGAATGACGAGAATCAAAGCTCACGGAATCAGAAAGACTATGAAACCACTCCGGTTAGAATGAGATAAGAAACGAATAAGACTGAAAGGATTTAGGCAGCACTCCGACTGAAACAAGGAAAGAATAGAACAGGAACTTCACAAGATGGAATGACACTAGATGAAGACATGACACAAACCTCCGGAAAGAATTGAATGAAAAGAACGGAGAAGGAAATGAGAACTTGTGCCACGAATGAAATAGAAAGCAACCTTAGAAGAAAATATTGAATGGAGTTGTTGAGAAAATTCAACAACGAAAAGAATAAGCTTGTTGTGGACTTATGGAAAACATCTCAAAATTATGAGGTGATACCCGACCACAAACAGAAATGATTGGATAGCTGATAAGAACGAAGAAATGCAAAACTCCACTTCACAAGAATTTGGAGAATTAATTGCACTTCGAGACGCGAGAAGAAAAAATACTTGAACTCCACCAACAAAATCTTGATGAACTCTTGAAGAAAATATTAATTCATGAAGAACCACCATGAAGAACTCTGGTAACAAAAGGATGATGAAATCGGAAGAAGGAATAAAGAATAAGATTAAAGCCTTGCGATGATTTAGATGGAGGTACCGACGAAATGACCGAGGGAATTGAACTCCGGAAAAGAAAAGATGAAAACACTCGGAACTAGAATTTATTCCTCACGAACAAACTTCGAATGAAGGGATTAATCACTTGGATGGAATAAGAATAAGATTTAGTGTATGCTTATCCTTCATCAAATTAAATTGATGACCAACGATGGATTTTGCATACTACTTATTCTTCTTGAAAAGGATTGAGAAGTGACATGTAGCAAACTTGAGAAAATCTTCCTGATCCACCGGTAGGATTGAAAAGAACGAAAGGATTAAAATGATGACAAAGGAAAAAGAATCTGAATGAACCACCGTAAGAATTCGAAAATGACTGATGAAAGAGACTGAATCACCGGGAAGAATTAGAAGGAACAAATAAGCTAGAGGGGATTCAGATGCAAAAAGACAAAGAGAACATGAGCTGATTAAAGAACACTTGAACGAAGCACCGGGATAAATAGAGAATGGTAGCTGAAAATGTGAGGACGAAGAATTCTTCTGGAATGATGGCCTCCGGTGAAAAGAAACAGAAAAACAACTACTGGCATACTCCGGATGGTTAAGAAAGAATATCTGACAAACTGAAATGATTCAAGAGGATAACATGAAGCTAGAACCACGAAACTTCGAGAGAACGGGCAAGATTGAGAGGAAAAACTCTTCTTCGGTCTTCATATGACGACGAGAAACACCACCACAATACTGAGATACTCCGGTAGAATGAAAAGCAGAGAGGTTGAGCCAACAATGAAAAGAATTTGAATGAGATCTTGGAGAAGGCATCTGACTGATGGGATCCATTCTTACGTCACACTTTGAGAGAATTCGAGAATACTCCGGGGGAATTAGAAGAGTCTGGTTAGATCCTGGGAAAAGACCTGTGGGTTAGGGCCCACTAAAGAAAATGCACCGTTGAAAAGGATTATTGAACAGATAGATGATGCACTGGAACAATTGAAATAATTGAATGAGGTGACAACCTCGAATTAATTGGAACACAGACAAATCTCCTGAGATGTCTTGAACACTCCGGAAGGATAAACTGATGAGAGGAGAACGAGCAGGGAAAACACTTGATCCGAGGGAAAGAATATGATCAACACCGAATACTTGAATTGAGTCCACCGAAGAAGAAAAAGAGATGGAGAATGTCCATTGAGACGAGAATTCACCGGTTGAAATAATTGAGGAAAAACTGAAGATACTCTGCACGAATGAAATTTATGCTCGAAACAGACTCAGGCTCCGGAGAGAAGAGGGTGGGAGGGCGGGAAAACAAAGGAAACCTGGAAGGGGAAATCGACGAATATCTTGAAGGGAAAACACCGGTTAAAATCATTAAGGAAAGAATTCAAAGACATCGCACGAGTAGGATGGATATTCGATTATTGACTCCGGTTTCGATAAGAAAAGGGGTGGGCGGGCGGGAAAGAAAACAACTAAGGATTGAACTCAAAGATGAAGAGGCTCGAGTCAACTTGATGAGAAATGCACCGGATGAAAAGATCTGAGGAACAACGATCGGAAAACCAACTGCGTGATCCTAAAGAAAAATTTTAAGGGGAAGAGAAGTAATTTAAAACACCTACGTCAAGATTCCTGACCAGAGCAACGAAGGGGCTGAGGAGTAAAAAGAATTCCTACTCTCCGATATAACTAGACTCCGAAAACAGTTTTCTTCTAGACTCAACAACGGCCAAACTACACGATCAATCAAGGGGGGTCCTAGGGTCGGTCGAGGCTTTGATACCAACTTGTCACGCCCAATATTTGATACTATCCTAAAGAGACTCGAAGGTCCCACCAAGGATAGAACCGCATATTGAAACGCTTTTGCAAGGTGGATATCATTACATCAACATTACATAATAGATGGGTATACATACAAGAGGCATACAATGCCACACGAATACAACATCACAATACATAAGAGCATCATCCGACTACAGATGAAACACAAACAGAAACTCAAACGACATCCACCCTGCTAGCCCAGGCTGCCGACCTGGAACCTATCGCCTGATCGAAGAAGCAGAAGAAGAACTCAACGCAAGCAAGCATCGCTCTCGCGTCATGATCATCGCATAAACATGTACCTGCAACTGTTGTTGTAGTAATCTGTGAGCCACGAGGACTCAGCAATCCCATTACCATGGGTATCAAGACTAGCAAAGCTTAAAGGGAAATGAAGGGGGTAATGTGGTGAGGCTACAGCAGTGACTAAGCATATATGGTGGCTAACATACGCAAATAAGAGCGAGAAGAGAGCAAGCAGAACGGCCGTGAATCTAGCAATGATCAAGAAGTGATCCTGAACTCCTACTTACGTCAATCATAACCCAGAAACCGTGTTCACTCCCCGGACTCCGCCGAAAAGAGACCATCACGGCTACACACACGGTTGATGCATTTTCAATCGGATCTGGTGTCAAGTTATCTACAACCGGACATTAACAAATTCCCATCTGCCTATAACCGCAGGCACGACTTTCAAAAGATTATACCCTGCAGGGGTGTCCCAACTTAGCCCATGATAACCTCTCGCGATCAACAAAGGAATAGACCTTCTCCCAGGAAGACCCGATCAGACACGGAATCCCGGTTTACAAGACATTTCGACAATGGTAAAACAAGACCAGCAAAGCCGCCCGATGCGCCGACAAATCCCGATAGGAGCTGCACATATCTCGTTCTTAGGGCAACACCGGATGAGACTAGCTACGAGTAAAACCAACCCTCAAGTTACCCTGAGGTGGCCCCGCATGCAGCTCAGTTCGGACCAACACTTAGACAAGCACTGGCCCGGGGGGGGGGGGGGGTAAAATAAAGATGACCATCGGGTTGGCCGACCCAAGGGAAAGTGATAGGTGGTGAGGCAAATGGTAAAACCAAGGTTGGGCCTTGCTGGAGGAGTTTTATTCAAAGCGAACTGTCAAGGGGGTCCCATAAATCACCCGACCGCGTAAGGAACGCAAAATCCAGGAACATAACACCGGTATGACGGAAACTAGGGCGGCAAGAGTGGAACAAAACACTAGGCAAATGGCCGAGTCTTCCACCCTTTACCAAGTATATAGATGCATTAATAATATAAGAGATATTGTGATATCCCAACCAAAAATCCTGTCCACCGAGAAGCAATCTTCAACTTCACCTGCAACTAACAACGCTATAAGAGGGGCTGAGCAAAAGCGGTAACATAGCCAAACAATGGTTTGCATAGGAAAGGTCTCAAAGGTTAGAGGTTCATGGCAATTTGGGATGGCTTGATAAACAGATGATAGGTAGCGCAGCATAGCGATAGAACGAAACAACTAGCATAGCAATGATAGTAGTGAGATCCAGGGTAGCGGTCATCTTGCCTGAAATCCCGCAAGGAAGAAGAACGAGTCCATGAAGAAGACGAACGGATGAAGCCGAACCAAGCGTAGACGAACGAATCCTCACGATCGCAACAAAACAGGAACTATCGAAAAGAAGCACACAACATAGTAAACACACCACACATGAACAAGGCATGATGCACACACAAGCATGATGCATGACAAAACTACATGAAGCTACTCATGGCAAGAGATGATGCAAACAAGAGCAACACATCAAGGAAAGTTTAAATGAGGCCGGGAACAACATATAACAATTCCGGTAAGTCCTCATATGCATATTTCGAAATTGGTCCACATCTGAATAAACCTTATGTTCAAGTTGTTAAACAGCAAGTTAAGATGCACAAGGATGATCTACACGAGACTCTAGTCAAGTTACATATAAAGTTCATTTAGTTCGGAGCTACGACCTAGAAGATATGAGCAAAACAAGTTAAACATGGCATTGATGTAAAATGCACTCAAACATCCAGCAAACACCTCAAAACAAAGATGCAACATAATAATATGAATCTACATGCAATTCTAAGCAAGTTTCATATAGAGCACACTCAAAACGGAGCAACGGTTCAACACACACACATGAAACAAGTTTAAAGGAAAAGCTGTCCAAAACAGCAACTAGGCATATTGCAAGCATCAAAACAATATGCTACACGACCTCAACAAGAAAACAAAAGGCATGGCATGAAGTACAGGTAAAGCATAACAAAACATGAACACTGAGCTATCTCCAGAAATCACTAGAACATGCTCAAACACACATGGTAAGATTGCAAGTAACAACAATTTCAGACTTTGCAGAAAATAACATCACGATGCAATGTTTAGAGCTATCAAACAACATGTTACAGGAACTTATCAAGGCAAACAAAGGCATGGCATGAATCTACTAATAGCATAGATCAAAAGTCCCTTACTGACCATAAGCCAAAAAGGATCAGAAAATATGATGGCACCCACGTAAACATAGCAAGTTATTATACAGATTCATACATGGCAGAAACAGAATTATGAAGGCATATTAATGAGCTTGTGCAACTCACCACAGAGGAATACATGGCATGGCAAGGCACCCAACAGTAAGAAGACATATTTGTGAAGCTAAGCATGGCAATAGCAAGGTCATAGGGTGCATGGATCACTAGCAAAACACATGGAAACAACTGAACTTAATGTTAACAGGCTGACAACAACATTATGAAGCAACTTTGGAGCAAGATATGAACAATCTACAGCAAGCTATAAATGCAACCAGGGGCATGTATGGTTAGAGGATGACATATAGATCAAAACATGTTTATAGAACATCACCAGATTATGCATAGAATGATTAGTAGCAACATGTTTATATAGCATCACGAATTAACAGATTCAGCCTAGCAAAACAGCTACATCATGTACCCTACTTAACAAGCTTGAATCACTCACCACAAGTCATTGCATGACAAGATAAGCATAGCATCATCAAGAAGACATGTTTATGTAACCAACCAAGGCAAGAACTAGTCCATAGCATGCAAGGATGAACTATAGCAATCTTGGCCAAATTGAATAACACGTAAACAATCTGCCATGAAACATTTTGAAGCAAAAGTAGAGCACGAAAATGACATGCTAGACTACTCCATAATTACAACAAAGGGAAGGTATGGATAGACTATAACCATATGTTCAAAACACCCTTACTGATGTAAGTCAAAATATGTATGGATCTCTCTGTAGCATCAAGTTTACATGGCATCAAAATAACAGCAGAACAGGGACTAAAATCAGCAACATCACGATGCCTAGTTTGCATGCTTGTGCTAGTCACCACATTGATCACAAAAATATGTGGTAAGCACCTCTGTAAAGAAGACATAGCATAGATCAAAACACATGTAGACATCAACCTCATAGGATGCACACATCAATAATGGCAAAAATGACAAAAGAGCTCGTTCTGTTAACAGACAGCAGAAAACATTATGAAGCACTCTTACAACGATGATTCAGGCATCAAGATGACCTCAAATGAATATGATGCAATGGAATCAAATGATGTACTCGTTGAGACGAACAATTTGACATATTACACACACGAAACGGAGCTACGGATGCAGAGATATGGCAGGTCGAACATGGCATGACAATTACTGCAGATAATCGGGACTTAGACGAAAAACGGGGGGGGGAGGTCAACCGCTGGATCTGGATCTGGCGCGAATTCCGAGGTTGACCGGACGCTCGCCGGAGAGGGAGCTCGGGGAGGAGCTGCCGGAGGGTACGAGGCCGGGGCGGCGCTGCTCTGGCCGGGCCCTCGCCGGATCTGGCAGGGATGAGGAGGAGGCGGACGGCGTCCTTGCGGCGGCCGGGCGACGGGGAGACGGCGGCAGCCGGAGGCAAGGCGGAGGCCGGCGGCGGGGAGGCGGCTACGGCGGCGGCGACCGGTCCGGGCGGCGGGGGCGGGCGGCGCACGGGGAGGCGGCGGCGGAGGCCGGCGACGCGGTCGGGCGCGGGGCGGGCGGGCGAGCGGCAGCGGGCGCGCGGGCTGGGCGGGCCCCGCCTGGGCCCGGTGGGCCGGCGACGCGGGGGCGCGGCGGAGGCCACGTGGCGGCGCCTGACTGGCTCGGGCGCGGCGGGGCGGACGTGTCCGGTCGGATCTGGACGTGTCCGGCGGCGCGGAGAGGAGCGGGGCTAGGGTTATGGTTTCGGGGGGGAAAATGATCCGAAAATGGAGAGGGGAAGACGTTTTTATAGGTGGAGGGAGTTAGGAGTGTACAAATGAGGAGCGGTTTTCGGCCACGCGATCGTGATCGAACGACCGAGAGCATGGAGGGGAGTTAGGTGTGTTTTGGGCCAGTTTGGAGAGGTGTTGGGCTGCAAAGAGAAGGAGGCTTTTACGGTTACCCGGTTAACCATTGGAGTACCAAACAAACTCCAAATGGTACGAAACTTGACAAGCGGTCTACCGGTGCTATACCAAGGACACTTGGCAAGCCTCGGGCCATTCCGAGAAAGTTTAACACCCACTCACAACGAGAGACAAAAGGGGGACGCCGGAGGGCATAGGAGCGCCGGATTGCAAAACGGACAACGGGGAAAAGGCTCGGATGCATGAGACGAACACGTATGCAAAATGAAATGCACATGATGACATGATAAAATGCAACAACCAAGAAAAAGACATGGCAACAACGATGAATAACTGGCAGACACCTGGCGCATCGGATCCGGGGCGTTACATTACCCACCATATATGCTTAGTCGTTGCTGCAACCTCACCACTTATCCTTTCCATTCCCATTAAGCTTTGCAAGTCTTGATACTCATGGTAATGGGATTATTGCTGAGTCCTCGTGGCTCATAGATTACTACAACAATAGTTGTAGGTACAAGTTATGCGATGATCATGACGCGAGAGCGATGTTTGCTTGTCTAGGAGTTCTTATTCTGTTTCTTCTTCGATCAGGGGATAGGTTCCAGGTGTGCAGCCTGGGCTAGCTGGGTGGATGTCGTTTGAGTTTCTATTTGTGTTTCATCCATAGTCAGATGTTGATCTTGTGTATGATGAGGTTGTATTCGTGTGGCATTCCATGCCTCTCGTATGTATCCCCAACTATTATGTAATAGTCCGATGTAATGATATCCACCTTGCAAAAACATCTCCAATATGCCCTTCTATCCTTGGTGGGACCTTCGTGTTCCGTTCGGATAGGGTCGCATATTGGGCGTGACAAGTTGGTATCAGAGCCTCGACCGACCATAGGAGCCCCCCTTTATTGTTCGTAGTTGGCCCTTGTTGAGTCTAGAAGAAAACTATTTTTTTTGGAGTCTAGATATATCAGAGAGTAGGAATTCTTTTTACTCCTCAGTCCTTCATCGCTCTGGTGAGGAATCTTGACGTAGCTGTTTTGAGTTACTCCTCTTCCCCTTCAAATTTTTCTTTAGGATGATGCAGTTGGTTTTTTGGTTGTTGGTTCTCATCTCTTTTCATCCGGTGCATTTCTCGTCAAGTTGATTCGACCCTCTCCATTTTTTCAAGTTCAATCCTCAGTTGTTTTGTTTTCCCACCTGCCCACCCTTTTTCTTCTCGGAGCCGGAGTCTGTAATGAAGTATCCATCCTACTCGTGCGAAGCATTTGCATTCTTTCAACCGGTGTTTCCCCTTCCAAGTTGCCTTTGTTTTCCCGCCCTCCCACCCCTTGTTCTTCCCGGAGTCTGTGTCTCTTTCGAGCATCAATTTCATCCGTGCAGAGCCTCTTCAGCCTTTTGTCAATTGTTTCAACCGGTGAATTCTCTTTTGTTTGACATTCTTCATCTCTTTTCCGGTGGATTCAATTCAAGGTTTTCGGGTTCATCATATTCTTTTTCGTGGATCAAGTGTTTTCCCTGCTCATTCGCATCTCGCCAGTTTATCCTTTTGGAGTGCTCAAGACATCTCAGGAGATTCATCTGTGTTTGAATTAATTCGAGGTTGTCACCTCATTAAAATATTTCAATTGTTTCGGTGCATCATCTATCTGTTCAACATCCCTTTCCAACGGTGTTTTTCTCTTTAGTGGGCCCTAACCCACATGTCTTTTCCCAGGATCTTACCTGACTCGTCTAATTTCCCGGAGCTATTCTCAAATCCTTTTAGAAGTTTGACGTAAATATGAATTTCATCAGTCAGATCTTTTCCAAGTAAATTTCAAATCATTTTCATTGTTTCCTCAACCTCTTCGCTTTTTGTTCCCCAGAGTGCCTTAACAATTTTGGTGGTGTTTCTCGTCGTCATTTGAAGATCGAAGAAGAGTTCCTCTTAAATATTCTCTGTTCTGTCAAAGATTCATGGTTCTAGCTTCATGTTATCCTCTCGAATTATTCCATTTGTCAGATATTCCTTTTCTTACCCATCCGGAGGATGTCAGAACTCGTTTTCCGTTTTCTTTTCACAGGAGGCCATCGTTCCAGAAGAATTCTTCATCCTCACATTTCAGCTACCGTTATCCAGTTATCCCAGTGCTTCGTTCAAGTGTTCTTTAATCAGGTCATGATCTCTTTGTTCTTTTGCATCTAAATCCCCTCTAGCATATTGGTTCCTCTAATTCTTCCCGGTGATTCATTCTCTTTCATTAGTCATTTTCGAGTTCTTACGGTGGTTCTTTCAAGATTTTTTCTTCTTCTTTGATTATCATATTAATTCATTCGTTCTTTCCAATCTACTAGTGGTTCATGCAGACTTTCTCAAGTTTTGTGCCACATTCCCCTTAATCCTTTTTCAACAAGTATAATTTGCATGCCAAATATGCTTTTCATCAATTAAATTTGATTAGGATAAGCATAACATAATTCTTATTCTTACTTCTTCGTCGTTAAGTAATCCCTTCCTTCAGAGTTGGTTCTTGTTGAATAAATTCTAGTTCCAAGTGTTTTCATTTTTTCTTTTCCGGAATCCAAATTTTCCTCGACCATCTCGTCGGAACCTCCATCTAAATCACCGCCAGGCTTGAATCTTTATTCTTTCATCCTTCATTTCTATCTCACAATCCCTTTATCACTGGAGGTTTTCATGGTGGTTCTTCATGATTTAATTCATTCTTCAAGAGTTCATCAAGATTTTGTTGGTGGAGTTCAAGTATCTTTTCTTCTCACGTCTCGAAGTGCAATTAAATTCTCCGTATTCTTGTGAAGTGGAGTTTTGCATTTCTTCATTCTTCTCAGCTATTCAATCTTTTCCGTTTGGGGCCGGTTGTCACCTCACAATTTTGAGATGTTTTCCTTAAGTCCACAACAAGCTTATTCTTTCGTTGTTGATTTTCTCAACAACTCCGTTCAACCCTTCCTTCTAAGTTCTTCTCATTCCATTCTTTAAATTCTTCCGGAGACATTGCGTTGTTCATCTCATCAAGTGCCATCCCATCTCGTGAAGTTCATGTTCTATTCCTTCCATTTTCAGCCGGAGTGCTGCCTAAATTCTTCCATTCTTATTCCTTTCCTATCTTCTTCTAACCGGAGTGGTTTCAGAATATATCTTTTTCTTGAGGTTTTCATTCTCTTCATATTCGTCGTTTCTCTTTCTACCCGAGTGCTCTCGACCTTGTTCATCTCCTCTCTTGCGTTCTTACTTCACATCTTCCTCTTTCTCTTCCGTCTCGTTCCTAAGATCTCGGGACGAGATCTCTTGCTAGTGGAGGAGTGTTGTAACGCCCCGAATCCGATGCGCCAGGTGTATTCCAGTTATTCGCCGTCGTTGCCATGTCATTTGCTTGCGTATTGCATTTTTCCATGTCATCATATGCATTGCATCCTCATGTTTTTCAAACTTGCATCCGTTCGGGTTCCGCCGGTTCTCTCCGTTGTCCATTCTGAGCACACACACACTCGCACGCGCCCGTCGCACCTCTCAGACCTTGTTTCTTGAGCGGGAGAAAACGTTCTCGGAATGGAACGAGATTTTCCGAGTGGCCTTGGTAAATCACCGGTAGACCGCCCGTCAAATTTCGTTCCATTTGGAGGTCGTTTGATGCCCCAATGGTTAACCGAGTTAACCGAATCCCCCTTCCCTTTGCAACCCAGCACCTCTTCACACAGCCTACCTAGCCCATCTAACTTCACTCCATGCTCTCCACCGTTCGATCACGATCGCGTGGGCGAAAAACCGCTCCCCATTTGAACACTCCTAGCTCCCTATACCTATAAATATGTGCCTCTCCCCCGAAATTTCTTGCAGTCCAAACCCTAGCCTTCCTCTTCCTCGCGCCGCCGGACGTGTCCACTCGTGCCGGACATGTCCACTGCCCCGCAGCCACGTCGCTCCGGCTAGTCCCGTAGCCCCACGTGTCCCCGCCGCCGTCCTCCACCGCGCGTCGCCGCGAGGCCTGCCGAGCCTATCGCGGGCCCGTGGGGCCCGTCTGCCGCCTCCACCGTCCGCCCGCGATCGCCCGCGGCCGGGCCCGCTGCCCGCAGAGTTCGCCCACGCCTTCCGGTCGCCTCCGCCGGCCTGCCCGTGCGCCGCCCCCTCGCCGCGGATGCCCCCGCGCCCGAGCCCTCGGCCTCCGTCGCCCGGTGCCGCCCTCCGCCGGCCAGTGCCCTCGCCTCCGCCCTGCTGCAGCGCCCCGGCCGGATCTCGCGCCGCGACTCCAGGGGCCGCCGGATCCTGCCCGCCGGCGCCCGTCCGCGCCGCCCTGCCCGCTCCGACCTCCCCCCTCGCCGGCGACTCTCTCCGGCCTCCTCCCTGATCTCCGGCATCTTCTTCCTCCGAGCTTTGGGGAACCTCGATCCGCGCGCACGCCAGATTTGGATCCAGATCCACGAGGTTAACTTCGTTTTCCCACTAAGTCCCAAAAATTGTTGCATTCTGGTCTCCACTTTGACATGCCATAACTTCATGTGTGCTGCTCCGTTTTGTGCGTGTAATATATCAAATGTCCATTGTGAGATGCTCTTCATTTTGTTCCATTGTGCCATGCTTGTTTGAGTCCATCCTGATTCCCTAATCATTGTTGCAAGAGTGCTATATGATGTTAACCCGTTGAAACTGTTATAACTTGCTGATTTGTCATTTTCGTTGCATTTTGTGTCTACATCCTATGAGCTGGATGTCTACATGAGTTTTGAGCCACATCATGCCATCTTTACATTGGTGCAATCCGTGTATTTTTTTGAGTCTTGTAGTGAGTGCATCAAGCTCGTGAAGTAGGGTACTTGCTGTTACTGTTTTGCTTGGCTGAAACTGCTATATCATGTTGCTATGTTTGATTCATGCAACCATCCATTATATGAATAATCTGGAGATTTTCACTAAGGATGTTTTGTTACACATGTCATGCTCTATCTATCTATGCCCTTGGTTTCATTTATAACCTGCTGTAGCTTGTTGTAATCTTGCTCTCAAATTGCTAAATAATGTTGTTGTCAGCCTGTTAACATTAAGTTCAGTTTTTCCATGTGTTTGGCTAGTGATCCATGAACCCTATGACTATGCTATTGCCATTTTTAGCTTCATAATTATGTCACCTTACTGGTGGTCACCTTTACATGCCATGTAATGCTCTGTGGAAAGTGGTACAAGCTCACCAACATCCCTACTTATCGTTGTTCCTGCCATGTACTGTTATTCTGAATCTGTCATATCACTTGCCATGGATCCTACCATCTTTTCTGTTGATCGTTGGAATTAATTCAGTAAGGGAGTTTTGTTCTTTGTCTTTATTATTATCACGCCATGCCTTTGTTTGCCATGGCAAGTTCCTGTAGCATGTTGTTTGATAGCTCTAAACATTGCAACCTGATGTTTTTGCTGCCATGTCCAGTGATTTCTGCTAAGTGTGTGAAACTGTTATTACTTGCAATCTTGCCATGTCCTTTTGAGCATGTTCTGGTGATTTCTGGAGATAGCTCAGTGTTCATGTTTGGTCATGCTTTACCTGTACATCACATCCATGCCATTTTTCTTCATGTTGAGGTGTTGTAGCATATTGTTTTGATGCTTGCAAGATGCCTTGTTGCTGTTTTGGACAGATTATTATTATTTCTCGTTTGGAGCGTATGTGTTGCACCGTTGCTCCGTTTGGAGGGTGCTTTATATGAAACTTGCTTAGATTTGCATGTAGTTTCATCTTGTCATGTTGCATCCATCTTTTGAGAGTGTCTACTTGATGTTTGTATGCATTTTGCATCAATGCCATGTTTAACTTGTTTTTCTCATACCTTCTAGACCGTAGCTCCGAACTAAATTAACTTTATATGTAACTTGACTAGAATTTCATGTAGATCATCTTGATGCATTTTAACTTGCTCTTTAACAACTTGAACACAAGGTTTATTCAGATCTATACCAATTTCTAAATTTACATATGGGGTCTTTCCGGTTTTGTCATATGTTGTTTCCGGCCTCATTTAAATTTGCTTTGATGTGTTGGTCTTGTATGCATCATCTCTTGCCATGAGTAGCTTCGTATTGCCTTTGTCATGCATCATGCTTGGTTGTGCATCATGTCTTGTCTATGTGTTGTGTGTTTACCTTATTGTTTGCTTCTTTCCGGTTGTTCTTCTTCTCGTTAGTTCCTATTTCATTGCGATCGCGAGGATTCTTTCGTCTACGCTTGGTTCGTCTTCGTGGCTTCATCTTCTTCATGGACTCGTCTTCTTCCTAGCAGGATTTCTGGCAGGATGACCGTCACCTTGGATCTCACTACTATCATTGCTATTCTAGTTGCTTCATTCTATCGCTATGCCGCGCTACCTATCTCTTGTTGATCAAGCCTCCCAAATTGCCATGTCAGCCTCTAACCTTTTCGCCCTTTCTAGAAAACCATTGCTTGGCTATGTTACCACTTTGCTCAGCCCCTCTTATAGCGTTGTTAGTTGCAGGTGAAGTTGAAGATGGCTCCATGAGGGACAGGATTATGTTGGGATATCACAATATCTCTTATTTAATTAATGCATCTATATACTTGGTAAAGGGTGGAAGGCTTGGCCTTATGCCTGGTTTTTTTTCCCACTCTTGCCGCCCTAGTTTCCGTCAACCGGAGTTACGTTCCTTGATTTTGCATTCCTTACGCGGTTGGGTGATTTATGGGACCCCCTTGACAGTTTGCTTTGAATAAAACTCCTCCAGCAAGGCCCAACCTTGGTTTTACTATTTGCCTACCTAAGCCTTTTTCCCTTGGGTTTCCGGAGACCGAGGGTCATCTTTATTTAACCCCCCCAGGCCAGTGCTCCTTCGAGTGTCGGTCCGAACCGAGCAGCCTGCGGGGCCACTTCTGGGAAACTTGAGGGCTGGTTTTACTCGTAGCTTGTCTCATCCGTTGTGCCCTGAGAACGAGATATGTGCAGCTCCTATCGGGATTTGTCGGCACAGTTGAGTGGTCTTGCTAGTCTTGTTTTACCATTGTCGAAATGTCTTGTAAACCGGTATTCCGAGACAGTTTGGGTCTTCCTTGGAGAAGGAATATCCTTCGTTGACCGAGAGAGCTTGTGATGGGCTAAGTTGGGACACCCCTGCAGTGTATAAACAATCGAGAGTCGTGCCCGCTGTCACATCCCTTGTTCTGGTATGCACTAGTCTAGCCCTTCATGTGTGCATCATGTTTAAATTTTATTTAAGTTGAAATGGGGATTGCTCAAACCCTAGCACCAGATCAAATCAACTAGGTTCAAATAAAAACATTCTCAATGAACCAAAAATGCTCTTCAGAAAAGTTCATTATTTTTTGATTGGTCTAGAAGCTCTCCCAAAAATGGTGCACATTTTTCTAGGCCATTCTGGATTTTTGAATTAAATCACACGGTATTTGCATTTGGGCATTTAATTTCTAAATAATAGTTTAAATGCTCAAATAATCACAAACTGAAATGTTTGCTGTTGGAAATATTCCAAACAGTGACATTGAGCAGTTTCATGATTTTTGGAAATGCCCTGGCATTTTTATTAAAGCCAAACACAATTACAGAAAATAGAAAATGGAAATAAAAGGAGAGCGAGGTTACCTGTGCAACTTACCTGGCAGCCCAGCTGGCCCAGCACTGTAGCTAAGGCCCAGCCCACCAGGGCGAAGCGGTCGTCTTCAACCCCTGCCAGTAGGCAGAGGCATGTCGGCGCGCGAGCGATCGCCGTGGCCACCTCCCTGCTTGCTTCCTCTCTTCGCCGACCCTTCTCGAGATGCCATGGAGACGCCCGAACCTCTTGGACCCCTCTCACTGACCCTGTGCTCCTCCTCCTCCTCTGTTTCTCTCTCCCGCGCAGCTGAGCGCCCCCATCGCCGCCGCTTGTCGTTGCCGTCCCCAGCGCCACTGCCTCGCCTCCCTGCTGTGGCCATCGGCTACGCCAAAGCGCCCTGGAGCTCCAAGCCAACGGAGGCAAGCCCGGAAGCCTAGGAACGTCGCCAGCATCTCGTCTTCATCGTCGGGCACTAGAGATCGGCGCTGCCGATTCGTCGTCCACAGGGCCTCCCCGAGCTCGCTGACCCCCTCTCTGACCCTGCTGTCAGCTCCTCTTCCTCTCCCCCTAGATCTCGTGCTCGTTTGGCCTCCGTAGCCGCAGTTTCTACCGCAACCGAAAGCTCCCCTCCGCCGGCCGTGGCGCCGTCGTGGCTAGAGCCATGGTGGCTCGAAGCCAAGCTCACCATTGTGCTCATCGCACCACCAGGAGCCCGTAGCCACCACCAGCTCCTCCTTCCGTGCACCGCAGCACTGATCCCGCGAACACCCGAACGCCGGCCGCCACATTCGTGCTCACCGGCGTCATCTCCGGCCAACCCCGCACACACCGCCTGCACCACTCGACGTGCGAGTCCACTAGCAGCACGTAGCACGCCTCCACCGTCGTTTTGGTCGCCGGAGCGCGAAACCCGCGCTGCTCCGCCGTGTATGGCATCACCGGTGTCATGTCGTCGGCAGGTTTGACCTGTTCGACCCAGGGTTTGACCTCCCTAGGGTCAACACACGTGGGCCCCTCCCCTGACTAGATTAGTTTAGGACTAATTACCCCTGCTGACATTGACAGTGGGCCCAGTGGCTGTTAATTTGATTAGATAGATTTAATTAACCATGTTAGTTAATTGTGTCATTGACGTGTCGACCCCACTGGTCAGGTTTGACCTAGGTCAACCCTGTTGACCGCTGACATCACAGCGACGTCACCCTAACGCAATAAAGTATTTTCTGGATTTAAGTTTATTCAGGAAATTCCAGAAAATGTTATAAACTTCTAAAAATCATATAAAATCAACTATAACTCAGAATGGAATATTTTATCTATGAAAAATGATCAGAAAAATCCAATCTATCCATCTGTACCATTTGCATGCATCTTAGAACAACTTATAGCTGTTTTTTAGTACAAGTCATATAAATGGCATTTAAACCTTCACATATGGAGTTTGGATTTGAATTTTGGATTCAAACCAACTTCATTTAACTTGTTGCTAGTTGCACTAGCTCAAACCACAGCATATTGCCTTGTCATGATCATGCATCATATTGTGCATTGAATTGATTGTGTTCTTCCTTGTTTGCCGGTATTTGTCCCCTCTCGGTAAACGATGTTCCGATGTTGTGATCGTTGACACTGATGAACACTCAATGCTATCTTCAGAAGTGCCAGGCAAGCAAAACCCCCTTGTTCATTCCGATACAATCCCACTATCTCGCTCCTGCTCTCTTTTACTGCATTAGGACAACAATGATTCATCTGTTACTTGCTGCGGTAGCTGAACCCCTTTATCCTCTACATGACCTGTCATTGCCACAGTAAATAGATGAAACCAACTAGCATGAGTAGGAGTTGTTTGAGCCCTGTTGTGCCTACTCATTCATGCTTGTTTGTCATGCCTGCTACTGCTTAGAGTTGAGTCCGGTCTGATTCATCGGGGATGAATTGGAGGTGTGTGAACATGTCCTACTGCGTGTGAGCTAAGTGTGTGAACATGATTCGGTAAAGGTAGCAGTGAGAGGCCATGTAGGAGTACATGGTGGGTTGTCTCATTGGAGCCGTCCTTAGGAACTGAGTTCTGTGTTTGTGATCCATGAACAGTTACTACCACACGTTGGGTTCCGGTAACTCGACCCCTCTTGACTTATTAATCAACATGATCCCTGTCCAGGAGTTGCAACTAGTTTCTGGTGTTTGTAGGTAGTGTTAGTAGTCTACCAAGTGGCACCCGGTATAGGTGGGCTTGGGACAGACTAGGCACATTGGCCCGGTGTACCAAGGGGCACCCGGACGGTGGACTTGGGAACCCTGCACACATCGTTTGGGGCCGTGAGCGACACCCTGGCCGGATCTCCTTGCGGATGGAACCCGAATAGGCGATAAACCTGGATGAGAGACTTGTGTGGTTAGTCAGGTCGTGGTCGACACCCTCGCTGGGCTTCCGCTTGAAGGTTGCCGAGTACATGTCGTGTAAATGGCGGTAAGTGGTGAGAGCGTGTGTGAAGAAGTACATCCCTGCAGGGTTAATATGATCTATTCGAATAGCCGTGTCCGCGGAAAAGGACTTCTGGGTTGCCTGTACAGTTCATAGACAAGTGAAAGTGGATACTCTAAAATACGCAAGATAAGCGTGAGTGCTATGGATGGCGTTCTCGTAGGGAGACGGGAGCGGATCCATAGTGGCGTATTGATATGGTGAATATCTGGACTCGTGTGCGCCACCTCAAAAGAGTTATTTGCAGTCGTAGTTCAGGTTAGCCACCGAGTCAAAGCTGGCTTGCTGCAGTTAAACCCCACCACCCCTTGTTGATAATGATGCATATGTAGTTAGATCTGATGTAAGTCTTGCTGGGTACATTTGTACTCACGTTGCCTTATTTTATGTTTTTGCAGAGAGACTTCAGTCTCGCTAGTAGTACTGCGTGGACTTCGACGTTTAGCTTGTTACCTCAGCTACGATCTTGTGCCCTCGGCAAGATCTGGTAGATAGTCAGGCTTCTCAGCCTTTTTCATTTGTAGATGTCTGTACTCAGACATGTTAAGCTTCCGCATGTGCGTTGACTTGTATGCTCTGATTGTTGGGTCATGAGACCCATGATTGTAATATCTCGCTCCTCAGAGCCTATTGAATAAAATACTTGAGTTGTAGAGTCATGTTGTGATGCCATGTTGTATTTGCACATATCGAGCATATTGTGTGTATGTTATTGAAATGCTTGGTATGTGTGGGGTCTGACAACCTAGTTGTTTATCCTTGGTAGCCTCTCTTACCGGGAAATGTCTCCTAGTGTTTCCACTGAGCCATGGTAGCTTGCTACTGCTCCGGAACACTTAGGCTGGCCGGCATGTGTCCTTCTTCGTTCCTGTGTCTGTCCCTTGGGGAAATGTCACGCGGTGTCTACCGGAGTCCTGTTAGCCTGCTACAGCCCGGTTTACCGGAGTCCTGCTAGCCCAGCTGCTACAGCCCGGATTCACTCGTTGATGACCGACACGTTCGTTGTTGGGTCATGTATGCCTGTCCCTATAAGTTAGTGCCACTTTGGGTTCACGACTAGCCATGTCAGCCCGGGTTCTTTGTCATATGGATGCTAGCGGCACTATCATATACGTGAGCCAAAAGGCGCAAACGGTCCCAGGCCACGTAAGGTGGCACTCGTGGGAATACCGTGCGTGAGGCCGCAAAGTGATATGATGTGTTACATGCTAGATCGGTGTGACTTAGGATCGGGGTCCTGACACCGGTGGTTATGTGGCAGATGGGAATTTGTTATTATCTAGTTGTAGAGAACTTGACACTTGACTTAACTAAAACACATCAACCGCGTGTGTAGCCGTAATGGTCTCTTTTCGGCGGAGTCCGGGAAGTGAACACGGTTTTGGGTTATGTTTGACGTAAGTTGGAGTTCAGGGTCACTTCTTGATCATTGCTAGCTTCACGACCGTTCCGTTGCTTCTCTTCTCACTCTTGTTTGCGTATGTTAGCCACCATATATGCTTAGCCACTGCTGCAACCTCACCACTTATCCTTTCCATTCCCATTAAGCTTTGCTAGTATTGATACCCATGGTAATGGGATTTCTGAGTTCTCGTGGCTCACAGATTACTACAACAACAATTGTAGGTACAGGTTATGTGATGCTCATGACACGAGAGCGATGTTTGCTTGTCTTGGAGTTCTTCTTCTGCTTCTTCTTCGATCAAGGGATAGGTTCCAGGTCGGCAGCCTGGGCTAGCTGGGTGGATGTCGTTTGAGTTTCTGTTTGTGGTTCATCCATAGTCAGATGTTGATCTTGTGTATGATGATGTTGTATTCGTGTGTCATTCCATGCCTCTTGTATGTATCCCCAACTATTATGTAATGGTACGATGTAATGATATCCACCTTGCAAGAGCATCTCCAATATGCGCTTGTATCCTTGGTGGGACCTTCGTGTTCTGTTAGGATAGGGTCGCATATTGGGTGTGACAGGATCATTAGAGACAAGACCTCAGACATCGTGATAGTCGACCCCTTCTACATGCGTGCCAAGATCTTGGGCAGTGCTGGGGGCTGGCAAGTCACAAGTTCATACCTCGAAGGGGTCATTCTCGCAAACCCAGATAAGGATAACTTCCTTGTGCCTTACTTTCCTGAGTAAGTCATCCGTGCACCGCCCCATAACATATGATTTCTTAGATTTCGATCGTTTTTTTTTCTAACATTCCGTGTTTTGTGCAGTGACACACATTGCACACCCAAAATATTCCATGGCACGTATTTTGACTCGGACCGTCAGTTGAAGAAAGACTACACAAATATCAAGAAAGTTCTTGATGAAGCTCTCCCCGGCTACGCCAGTCTGGAGGCACCTTCAGCAGGCCAATTCGTAGGTACGACAAGCACGTGTTCACCCACAATACGACGTTCCCCTACGTCAAGAAGCCGCCTGGCGGTCAGAAGGATGCCTACTACACCCTCCATCACATGCGGGCGATCGTACGGGACCATAATCACCTTCTGCTACCAAATAATCTCAAAGATTGGGCTGCACGCTTGTCGGCAATCCAAGACGCGGACATCAGACAAGAACTCTTCCGCATCCAGTCGGCTTGCGGAAATCATCCATCAAGATGTCCTTCATGCCTCGGGGTAGTTCTACCTCAGATATCAACCGTCCAACAGTGAGATAGAAACAACGCTACAAATGCAGGCTGACAACGACCGCGATTTCATGGCCATCATGATAGACGTCGGCTTCATCAATGCTCCGGTCCCTGAGTCGAGTCGAAAGTAGTGATGATATGTAGTTCTGAAATATCGATTAGCTCATGTTGTAATTAAACTTTAATGAACTTGTATGTCTCTTTAGTTTGGACAGTCGTTCAACTTATATTTAATCAATGCTATTTATTAGTAGGACCATGAATCGTGCTATTAATGTGTTGCTTTTCTCTTTCGATCCTTTCGTTGCATACTTATATATTGCTTATGTATTGTCTGTGAATTTCTACTAACGTTTTGTTTGTCTAGTGCATAGAGATGCCGTCGTATGTCGTGTACAAGGGTAAGGTTACCGGAGTCTACGACGACTGGGAGGAGTGTTGGAGACAGGTTCACCATTTCAGCGGTAACAGTTACAAAGGGTACACCACTAGGGCGGAGGCGGAAGCTAGATACGCGCGCTATCTAGCAGGAGAGAGGAGGGGGCGTTGGAGGAACCGGATGAAGACCAGTTTCATCATGATGATGCTCATCGTGATGACCGCAGTTCTCTTCTATGTGATGGTAGTTTAGATGATCGATATCGACTTGTAATGTGAAGACAAACTAGCTACTCGCGGTCTCGAGACTTTTATTGTTCTAACTTTGTTCGGTATTTTGAATTTGGAGACTAATATGATGAATTGTATTCGGAGAGTAATCTTCTATTGTATTCGATAAATCTGTTGTTTATATGTTGTGTTGTCTATATTTTATGTAGTAATATATTTTGTAACATGTGCAAATATCAGAAAAGAAAAAAAGTCCTAATATTCATACTAGTGGCGCATCATACTGCACTTTAGTGGCGCACTGCAATAAACACACTAGTGGCGCATTAACTAGAAGTGTGCCATTAGTAACCCAGAGCACAAGGTAAATATGCCCCCCTAGGAGGCATAGTAATGGCGCACTGTTTGACATACTAATGGCGCACTTCCAGGTGCGCCACTATTGTCTGGTATAATACTAATGGCGCACCAGGGGTGCGCCATTAGTACTAGTTACTAGTGGCATGATGATAGTGGCGCACCTGTAGTGCGCCATTAATGGCCAAAACAGGTGCACCACTAATTAGCCTTTTCCTAGTAGTGCTACAGTAAACTATGTGGTATAAGCCTTAGCCAAAACTACAGATCAGTTAAAGAAGTCAGTAATCATGGGCTAAGGTGGCGCGTGAGGATACAATTTATGGAGGAGGACAAGCAATCAATGGTTACAGACTGGAGTAACACATCAGAACAGGCTTAAATTTTGTCAAATAGTGCTGGTTCTGCCAGTTCAAATAGGTACTACAGAGGCAGTGCTAGTGTTCATCGGTTCATCTGCACAACGCAACTTACTGCATACACAGGAGAGAGGCAGTGTGCAGTAAGCTGCTGCCTGCTGCTAGTCCTCCGTATGTCCCGGTTAAAATCTGGACCACGCAAAGAAAGTCTGACGTCCCAAAACATCAGGTGCTACTTTTTCTAAGTATTTTATAAACATATATTTTGTTTAAGAACAATTACACTGGTTTGTGGTATTTTTTCGCAGGACCATTATTTATCAAAGGTGTCACAAAGGAGCGTACTCCAATATTATTTTTGCGCTAGCACATTCGTGCCGTGTTCTAGACGGATACATGCGCAAGTCGCCGCCCCCGCTACATCAACACGCGCAACGGACTCGTCGTCCGCGCCCGCGGCCGACTCGCCCGCGTCCTTGTCGTTTCCAACGCTGCGGCTGACTCTTTCGTCCGTGCCGGCTTACAACGCCGGTGCCGACTCTCCCCATTCGCGCCGGCTTACGATGTCACGGCTGACTCATCTGTCTGCTCTCGCGACCGACTTGGCCGCGATTAATTTCAGCTTTACCATGGTGATCATCTACTCCATGGTGGATAATTTTTGTCCTAACATATCAGGTGAAATTCATCTAGTATATTTGTCAGGACCCCGATCCTATGCCACACCGATCTAGCATGTAACACCTCATATCACTTTGCAGCCTCCCGCACGGTATTCCCACGGGTGTCGCCTTACCAGGCCCGGGACCATTTGACCCTTTTGGCTCACGTATATGATAGTGTCGCTAGCATCCATATGACAAAGAACCCAGGCTGACATGGTTAGTCGTGAACCCAAAGTGGCGCTAACTTATAGGGACATGCATACATGACCCAGCAACGAACATGTCGGTCGTCAGCTAGTGAATCCGGGCTGTAGCAGCTGGGCTAACAGGACTCCAGAGAATCCGGGCTGTAGCAGGCTAACAGGACTCCGGTAGACACCGCGTGACATTTCCTCGAAGGGACAGACATAGGAACAAAGAAGGACACATGCCAGCCAGCCTAAGTATTCCAGAGCAGTAGCAAGCTATCAAGGCTCAGTGGAAGCACTAGGAGACATTTCCCGGTAAAAGAGGCTACCAAGGATAAACAGCTAGATAGTCAGATCCCACACATACGAAGCATTTCAATAACATACACACAATATGCTCGATATGTGCAAATACAACATGGCATCACAACATGACTCTACAACTTAATTATTTTATTCAACAGGCTTCGAGGAGCGAGATATTACAAACATGGGTCTCATCACCCAACATTCAGAGCATACAAGTCAAAGCACATGCGGAAGCTTAACACGTCTTAGTACAGACATATACAAAATGGAAAAGGCTGAGAAGCCTGACTATCTACCAGATCTTGCCGAGGGCACAGGATCGTAGCTGAGCTAGCAAGATAAACGTCGAAGTCCAAGCGGAACTACTAGCGAGACCGAAGTCTCTCTACAAAAACATAAAATAGGCAAACGTGAGTACAAATGTACCTAGCAAGACTTACATTAGAAGTAACTACATATGCATCATTATCAACAAAGGGGTTGGTGGGGATTAACTGCAGCAAGCCAGCTTTGACTCGGTGGCTATCATGCACTATGACTGCAAGTAACTCTTTTGAGGTGGTGCACACGAGTCCCCATATTCACCATATCAATACACCACTGTGGATCCGCTCCCGTCTCCCTACGACAACGCCGTCCATAGCACTCACACTTATCTTGCGTATTTTAGAGTATCCACTTTGACTTTTCTATGAACTGTATAGGCAACCCAGAGGTCCTTTACCGCGGACGCGGCTATTCGAATAGATGATGTTAACCCTATAGGGGTGTACTTCTTCACACACGCTCTCACCACTTATCGCCGTTTACACGACATGTACCCGACAACCTTCAAGCAGAAGCCCAGCGAGGGTGTCGGCCACGGCCTACCTAAACACTCAAGTCTCTAGTCCAGGTTATCGGCTATTCAGGTTCCATCCGTAGGGAGTCCGGCCGAGGTTTCCACATACGACCCTGAACGATGTGTACTGGGTTCCGTGACACCAAATGAGCGCCCGCCATACCCGACCATGTGCCTACCGCATCACAGCCCACCCGTCGGGTCAGCGCTGCCCACGGCCTCCAGCATACTACAAACACCAGAAACAACTTGCAACTCCTGGACAGAGGACAAGGGTGGTTAAGAAGTCGAGAGGGGCACTTAAGCATTTCAATGTGTGGTAGTAATTAGTCATTGATCACAAACACAGAACTCAGTTCCTGAGGACGGTTTCAATGAGACAACCCACCATGTACTCATACATGGCCTCCCACCGCTACATTTATCAGATCGTGTTCACACACTTAGCTCACATACAGTAGGACATGTTCATCACCATTCCGGGTCATCCCTGATGAATCAGACCTGACTCAACTCTAAGCAGTAGCAGGCATGACAAACAAGCATGAATGAGTAGGCACATCAGGTCTCAAACAACTCCTACTCATGCTAGTGGGTTTCATCTATTTACTGTGGCAATGACATGTCATGCAGAGGAAAGGGGTTCAACTACCGCAACATGTAACAGTTGAATCGTTGTTGTTCTATGCAGTAAAAGAGAGCAGGAGCGAGAGAGTGGGATTGTATCAGAATGAACAAGGGGGATTGTATCGTTGTTATACCCAATATGCGACCCTATCCTAAAGGAACTCGAAGGTCCCACCAAGGATAGAAGCGCATATTGGAGACTCTTTTGCAAGGTGGATATAATTACATCGTACCATTACATAATAGTTGGGATACATACAACAGGCATACCATGCCTCATGAATACAACACCATCATACACAAGAGCAGCATCCGACTACGGATGAAACAGAAACAGAAACTCAAACGACATCCACCCTGCTAGCCCAGGCTTCCAACCTGGAACCTATCCCCTGGGAACGACGAAGCAGAAGAAGGACTCAACAACAAGCAAGCATCTCTCTCACATCATGATCATTGCAACCTGTACCTGCAACTATTGTTGTAGTAATCTGTGAGCCACGAGGACTCAGCAATCCCATTACCATGGGTATCAAAACTAGCAAAGCTTAATGGGAATGGAATGGATAAGTGGTGAGGTTGCAGCAGCGACTAAGCATCATATGGTGGCTAACTTATGAGTACCAGAATAAGATGAGAAGCTATGCAAACGGTCGCTAACTAGTAATAATCAAGAAGTGATCCTGAACTACTTACATTCAAACATAACCCCACCGTGTTCTCTTCTCGACCCTCTCGAAAAGAGACCATCAGGGTTACACACACAGTTGGGTATTATAGTTTGAACCTGGTGTCAAGTTCTCTACAACCGGATATTAACAAATTCCCATCTGCCACATAACCGCAGGCATGGCTTTCGAAAGTTTAAACCCTGCAGGGGTGTCCCAACTTAACCCATGACAAGCTCACGATCCACAGAGACAATCCTCCATCGCGTGACATCTAATCAGACTCGGGATCCCGGTGCACAAGACATTTCAACAATGGTAAAACAAGTCTAGCAAGGCCTCCCGACGTGACGACACCCTAATAGTAGCCGCGCGTATCTCGTCTCAGGCCACGACGGATGAGCTATGGTTACAGTGACGAAAATACCCCAAGTTGCCAAGGGGCGGCGCCACAAGCTGCTCTAGTTTGGGACCAACACCATTAGCACTGGCCCACCTGTTTCTGTAGAATTACTCCTCGGGTAGCGCTAGCTCCCTATGTAGCAAATTTAATATAAAGTTTAGTTATTATGATGGGCTGGTAAAACCAATGTTGGGCCTTGCTAGAAGAGTTTTATTCAAAGCGAACTGTCAAGAGGGGTCCATAAACCCAAACCGTGTTAGGGACGCAAAATCAAGGAACATAACACCAGTATGACGGAAACTTGGGTGGCAAGAGTGGAACAAAAGACCAGGCATAAGGTCGAGCCTTCCACCCTTTACCAAGTATATAGATGCATTAATTAAATAAGAGATATTGTGATATTCCAACATAATCTTGTTCCAACATGGAGCAATCTTCAACTTCACCTGCAACTAACAACGCTATAAGAGGGGCTGAGCAAAGCGGTAACATAGCCAAACAACGGTTTGCTAGGAAGGGTGAAAAAGGTTAGAGGCTGACATGGCAACATGGCAATTTTGGAGGCTTGATAAACAAGTGGTAGGAAGCGCGACATAGCGATAGCATCGAAAACAATTAGCAAAGCAATGATAGTAGTGAGATCTAGGGTAATAGTCATCTTGCCTGAAATCCCGCTAGGAAGAAGAACGAGTCCATGAAGAAGACGAAGCCACATAGACGAACCAAGCGTAGACGAACGAATCCTCGCGATCGCAACGAAACATGATCTATTGAGAAGAAGCACAACCGGAAAGAAGCAAACAACACGGTAAACACAGAACACATAAACATGACATGATGCACAACCAAGAATGATGCATGACAAAGGCTATATGATGCTAGTCATGGCAAGAGAAGATGTATACAAGAACAACACACCAAAGCAGGCTTAAATGAGGCCGAAAACAAAATATAACAATTCCGGTAAGTCCTCATATGCAAATTTTGAAATTGGTCCAGATCTGAATGAACCTTAAGTTGAAGTTGTTAAACAGCAAGTTCAAGAGCACCATGATGATCGACATGAAATTCTAGTCAAGTTACATATAAAGTTCATCTAGTTTGGAGCTACGACCTAGAAGATATTAGCAAAATGAGTCAAACATGGCATTGATGCAAAAATACATTCAAACATCAAGAAAATACTCTCAAAACATGGATGCAACATGATAATATGAAACTACATGCAATTCTAAGCAAGTTTCATATAGAGCATGCTCACAACGGAGCAACGGTGCAACACATACACTCCAACCAAGATATAACAACAATCTGCCCAAAACAGCAAGTAGGCACTTTGCAAACATCAAAACAACATGCTACAGGAAACATATGAGCATAGACTTGACATGCACATCATGTACAAACAACATACATCAAATATCATTAAGGTTCAGATTCATAGGCATCAATATTAAACCAAAATGATCAATATAAAATGCAACTTTATAACACAGCAGTATATGCATGAGCAGGGTTAATATGATAGCAACTTGAGAGCAAGAAAGAGATGATACATCAAGTTAACATAGTACACATAACAAGAGCAAATAACATCATGGAATCATATACATATGGCTCATGGATTAGTAGGAACTAACAAGACAAGATTGAATTTTAAAACGGTTTCAGCAAGTGTAAAACAGCAACATTATGATAGCATGTTTGCAAGCATGGAACAGAGGAATATGTTATCTAAAGATTAGCAAACATGGCATGTGAGCATAGTACTCATAGCATACTACAAAACATGTAAGTGGAGCATCTCCAGAAGAGGCATGGATCACTCAATAACAAGCTCACAACATAGCATCATGAAGTTAACAGAAATCTGGAACATTATATAAGCATGTTCATGGCAATGAAAACATATGCTACAGGACAAGTATATTGCATCAAAAGGCATGGAATGATATATCATAACATATACATCAAAATATGTCAACTAAGCATCTCCAAAATATGCATGGATTAATTGGTAGCATCAAGCTAACATGACAACATTCTATAGCAGTTTCAGCATTGACAGAAAGTTAACAGCAAGTGACCTACTTCAATAGATTGATACACTCACTACAGGGCATATACAAATACATGGATTGCACCCCTGTAAATATGGAATGAAAATGCTCCTAAAACATGTAGACATCATGCTCACAGGATGCACACACAAAATGCAACAAAAATGACAAATCAGCAAGTTACAACACTTTTCAGGAACATGCACTTTTGCAACAGGGATTAATATGCCAATATGCACCCTAACATGAATGCATAGCACACCAACATGTAGAGAATGAAGAGTAGACCATGTGCATATCAAGATCATCATCATAGGATCACCAGATACAAAGAGGTGGCACCCACAAGATGCATACATAAAGTTAACAACCAGCAGATTACAACATTTTATATCAATTAGCAGTTTTGCAACGAAGGTTAAGGCATCAGGATGAATCCTAACATGCATGAAAACTACTCCATCATGAAGAGCATCAAGTGATTAATATTCTGACATACTATGCATGCAAAATGGAGCAACATGTACGAAGATATGATGTGATGAACATGCACACATGGAATGATTTTTCAGGGATATACCCCGCGGAAAACTGGACGAGGAGGTCCCGGGACGGAGGGATCCCGGCGCGGGGGCATGTTTGGATGGACGACGTGGTGGATCTGATCCTGGCGACCGGATCTCGCCGGAGGCGAGGGAGATGACCGGCAACGGCGTGGATCCGGCGACGAGGTCGTCGGGGAAGGGCGCGGACGGGGCCGGGGAGGCTGGATTAGGTAGAGGAGCAGTCGGATCGGGCGCTACGGCGATGGGCCGACGAGCGGAGGCGGCGACGGGGTCGCCGGCGGGCGGGGCGACGGTGACCGAGTGGGGCAGCACCGGCGCGCGGGCGGTGCGGGAGGTTGGCAGTGGCGGAGGGCTCGGAATGCGCTCGGGAGGCGCGGCTCGGCGCTCGGGCAACGGCGGGAGGAGGTGAGGCGCGGGAGGAGCGCGGCCGGCGAGCTCGTTGCTAGCGGCAACCGGAGACAGAGCTGGCGCGGGACTCCAGCGAAGCTGGCGGAGTGGCGGCGGAAATCGGGCCTCGATGGGCTTCGAGGGCTCCCCGCAGGCCTGGGCGGGCCGGCGGCGGAGGGGAGCGCGGGGGCAGCATGCTTGGGACAGGTGGCGGGCGCTGAGTGGGTGAGGGTGGCGGCGTGATGACGTGGTGGATGTCGATTGGCCGGGGAAGGGGGAGTTTATATAGGTAGAGGGAGCTAGGAGAGTCCAAATGGGGTGCGGTTTCCGCCCACAAGATCGTGATCCAACGATGGAGAGCATGGAGGGGAGTTTGGTGGGCTAGGTGGGCTGTGTGAAAGGGTGCTGGGCTGCAAGAGAAAAGGGGGTTTCGGTTAACTCGGTTAACCATTGGGGCATCAAACAACCTCCAAAGGGAACGAGATTTGACGGGAGGTCTACCTGTGATATACCAAGGCCACTCGGCAAATCTCGACCCATTCCGAGGACGTTTTTCAGCGACTCACAAAACAAGAACTGGGAGGTGCCACGGGCGCGTGCGAGCGTGGTTGGGCTTGGAACGGACAACGGAGAGAACCGGGGGAACCAGAACAGATGCAAGTTTTGAAAAACATGCGGGTGAAATGCAGATGATGACATGGCAAAATGCAACACACAAGCAAATGACAAGGCAACAATAGCGAATAACTGGAAGACACCTGGCGCATCGGATTCGGGGCGTTACAAACAAATACCGGCAAACAAGGAACAACACAATCAATAAAATACAGAATATGATGCATGATCATGACATGGCAAAAGTGAGTGTGTTGGGCTAATGCAACTAAAACTAGATGGGTATGAGTCATTTTGAACCAAAGGTACAACCTCAAACTCAATTTATGAATTTAAATAGTGCCTTATCATGTTTTGCACTAAACAGCATGGTTAAGTTGCTTTATCATGCATAAAACTAGTACAGATGGATAGATTGGATTTTTTCGATCATTTTTCATATATAAATCTTTGCATTTGGAGTTACAGATTAATTTCTATGAATTTTAGAAGTTTTAGCTATTTACTGGAATTTCCTGAACTAAGTTTAATCCAGAAAATGACTTATTACGTCAGCACTGCTTCACTGTGACGTCAGCAGGTCAACTAACCCGGTCCAAGTCAAATCTGACGGCTGGGACCCACATGTCAGCCTCACAACTAATTAACAGAGTTAATTAGTGATAAGTTAAATACTAACCTGAGTTAATTACGGCCTGAGCCCGCATGTCAGTGACTTAGTGGATTAACTAAAAGTTCATTAGCACTAAGCTAAAATTAGCAGGTCCCTGGGCCCACCTGTCATTGACCAAGGGGTGGTCAAACCCCTAGTTAAACGAGTCAATCCCACCGGCGTTGAGTCGCCGGCGAGGCCGAGAGGGCGGAGGCCTTCGGGTTTATTGCTCCGGCGACCAAACGGACGAAGGAAGGGCTCTACGGATAGCTAGGCGAGCACTGCGTCTTCCTGTGTGAGCGGAAGAGGCTGAGACGGCCCAAGCTCGCCGGAACGGAGCTCGCGGCGGTGGCTGGAGTTCGGGTGTGGACGGGGTCGACGCTATGGGGCACTAGGGGTTAAACTGGCAGGTGCTACGCGCTCCTGGGGTTCACCATGCACGGTGACGCACTCAGGCACGAGCTGCGGTGGCCATAGCCACGGCGGCGAGCAACCATGGCGGCGGTGAACTCTCGGCTCCGGTGGACATCGGCGTTAGAGGAAGAAAATGAGCCAGGGAAGGGGGAGATCGGCGTTGAGGCTCACAGTGGATCCGATGGCGTCGTCAGAGAGCTCGGGGATGCGCAGGAGTCGGCGAATTGACGATGACAATCCCTGGCGACCACAACTTCAAGATGAGGTTGGGGACGATGATATGGGGCTTCCGGTGTCGTATTCATTGGCGGAGAGCATCAGGGCGACGTAACGGATCCTATGGATGCGTCGGGGAGGAGAGGAGGTGGCTCAGGGCGCGGCAACGGCGAGCAGCGGCGACGGCTGCGTTCGGGCGGTGCAGGGGAGAGGGCCAGAGGAGAGGATGGGGACGAGAGAGTGAGCGAGGGGGTTCCAGGGGGTGTGTGGCGTCGTCGGAGACGTCCAGGGCGTCGAGGACGCAGGCAAGCAGGGTGGAGGTGGCCGCACGATGGTGCGCGCGCGCCGGGCACGTGCTTTTCCTCCTGGTAGGGAGGAAGACGACAAGGAGGGCCCTGGTGGGCTGGGTCGGCGAGCTGGGCTGCCAGCTGGGCCGTCCTGGTATGTGGCCCAGGTAGGTCCTTCTCTCTCTCTTTTTCTTTTATTTCTACTTTTCTTTTGTTCTGTAAGTTTGTGGCATTACTAATAATATCTAGACACATTCAAAAATCACCAAACTGTGCATGCCCACTGTTTGGAATATATCCAACATGAAACATTTTAGTTTGGGATTATTTTGACAATTAAAATATTTACTAGCATTTAAATGCCCAAATGCAATTAACCAATGATTTAATCTAGTAAACGCTACTTGTTTTAAGAGGGGTGTTGGGGGTTTTTGTCATCCCCATTCAACTTTCTGTAAAAAGTAAACATGATGCATCACCAAAATCTAGCACTAGGCAAATCAGAACAAGGGATGTGACAACTCACCCCCACTAAACAAAAATCTCATCCAGAGATTCAAGACGTGAGGTTAGAGGACAAAGGGGACACTAAGTATCACAAACTTCCTGATCCAAGAGTCTTCTCGAGTTTGTTGCTTGTTGACTCAAATTGATCTTGACGTCTTTGCTTTTGAGATCTTCATCAAACATGAGGACAAAAGAGCGAAACATGTCTACATGGATGGATCATCTTAATGATCACAAGAGCAACTCACAGAATGAGACGTTGAAACATCTCTCAAGCTGAGATACGAAGCATTCATCCCAAGGGATGGGGTGGAACAGATGTCGAAGGTTCACTAGGTAGACAACAATTCCACACTTAAAAAGGTGGTGATCGTTTATCAACGTAGCGAGGAGTTGAATTGTCATGATACCATATCGAGACACCATAGAGGTGGTGACTCGTAGAGTTGTTAACTTAAGTGACAAAAGAATTACTTTTGATACATAGGTCATTGAAGCTCTCTATACCAGCCTGAGGTAATTCGCATATGATCGTTTGACGGAGTTCGAAGGAATGACATACTCGGACTAGTATGGATGATGTGGATTACCTTGTTGAAGACAACGCAATGGATGATTTTGCTTATGATCGGAGATGGATGGAGCCCATGGTAGGACCACTTGGAAATGATTCTGATCAGTAATTACTGAGAAGGGCAGTCCACGGTAGGGTGGCACAATGGCGGTGCAAGACGGGAACAAAATACAAATGCTGGGAATGATTCTAGTAACTGGGAAGAAGCTCAACAGTAGAGGGTGAGTCCACTGTTTGAAAGGTTGTAGCATAACCGAGGGAACTCAGAGCAATCCTAGTTAGTGCCGGTGATAAAACCTAGATCTTGCGCGTGCTCTCAAAAACTTGAGCATTTCCATATTCATCAAGGTTTTACCAATCTTCGTGTCAAGGATCCTGGCAACAAAACATACTACCATGATGAATACCGGTGGAGGATGCAGATGCAAAGGAAGATAATACTTTCTCAGATTACACTTTAGCAAAGTCAAGGAAATAGAGTCTGGATGATCGGCCGAGAGACATTTAGCACTCCGCTTCTAATGTTCTCCTTGATGTACTAGCGTATCCCATTCATAGATATGGTTTGATATCTAGAACATCAGGTAAAAGGTCGGACTTCGGAAACACAAAAAATCCATAAGGAACAACTACTGAAATAAATTCTACGAGATTCTTATGGGGAGGTGGCCAACTTCCTCAATCAAGATACTACAATATTGGGTCTTCCGGCTGGGTGTGTTGGCCACGACATCCACTTTACCGGGTTACAAAGAGACCAATATTGTAGTTCTTGGGAAATGTTCCAACCATCATATCTGCGTGTGATTCAGATTTGGTTGGTGCTAGGATATTCCAGAGTCATCAAGTCTAGGAAGGAAAATGAGAGTTGGCAACACAATTCGACGAGATGACGTTGCGAGATTCTCGGGAGATGGACTAGGGTAGTAAGCTCCAAACATGAGCTGGTTCTGCTACAGACATGTGAACACACTGTCTCAGACAAGCATGAACACGTAGTAGGCTTATAATAAAACACTACCGAGTTCAGGTGGGGAACCATCAACAAGGATATCGAAGTCCTTGCATAAGTCTTGCTCTTAAGAAAGAACTTCTTCTCCTTGAACAAATCAATCAGTGGCTTGGTATGCTAGGGATACATATGGAATGAAGGTAGCTAGTCTAACAAACCAATGTATACTTCGCACGTGCATGACTGACTTGGGATGATTCCAAATGAAGCAACATTTACTTTCTCGAGTTCACGGCGACAACTTGCATCATATGCACATGAACTAGAGGAAGTGACTTTTTTTCATCCGAACATATGCTTCATGAATGGAACATGAAGATAATGCTTATAAAGTTTCCAATACTAGCTGGATGTTCAACACAAATCATGGAGAAGGTAGCAGTGTTGTTGATGGGCTCAACAACAATTCATCCAGGTTTCCATGAAGATGGAATTCCATAAATATGTGAAGAAATGATAGCATTGGTCAGACCCAAAAGATATAATGGTGTATGCTCGAGGGATCAACCATGAGTAAGACAACATTATGAACATCGTTGGTTCTGATCTGATTTGATGATAGCACATACTCAAATCAAAGTTTTGATATGACAATAGATCCAACAACTGATCACAGGGACCAATCGATGAAGATATCATCTCTCTTCAACACGCACAAATATATCCCTTGAAATGGACTAAGCTGGCAAGCTTTTCTCTTCCAACTCTCCAAGTTATTGTTTAGCTTAACCAACTAGCTCAAGGGGTAACCAACACAAATTCTTGGAGAATGGCTGGTTTACAAGAACCAACTTGATCACAAACTCAACATATCGGTCAGGTGACAACCTGGTAACAATTCCGAGAGGATATTCGGAAAATCACGTACCACCGATATGTTATTAAGCTCGGGAACAACCTTGCTTTTCTGGGCCAGTCGATATGATCAAAAGAGCGAGTGATCAATACAATCCCAACTCATTGATTGAGGAGTGCACCCGGATATAGGGACTGGGTAGCACGACCAATCCTAGGATGGTGATTTAAGAACCAATGCCCTAGGAATGAAATTGTTATCATTTAACTAACAAGCAATGGGTTGCTAGGAGTATTGATATTCACACATCACGATTCACTTGTCAGCATTCCGTTACAATAACACGGGGACCAAGGAATGAATAAGGATGGCGAGAGTATCACTGCGTCAAGAATTCATAAGAGCGGGTGCAATTCTCATGAATCCTGACATGGAGGGGGTAATCCTCTAGGGTAGAACAGAATCAAAAGCTGTATTGGTATTTTGATTTGCGGAATACAACTGCTTCGACCAAATCCTAGAAATGGATAAGGTACTGGAGTTTGTTTCTCCTAGTCATTCTGGAATAGAATGGCTTGATGGACCACAAGAGTAATAGGTATTGATGAACGAATGCACGCATACTTTTGACTATCAAATGATAGACAAGGGTCGGAATACAACTAAAGAGGGACAACTCAAAGGAGCATATAACTTTCTGAGTTGCGGATGCATAGATGAGTATGTCGAACCAAGTTCAATAGGTTTCTTCCGGATAACCCATGCAGAGAAGGTAGAACTGACAGAGTCACAACATGGAATCGAGAAAATGTCAAGAGCACTCTGGTTGTGATATTTCGGTTCTGCGAGGAACTTCTGCCATAAGTAGTTCATGGTGTTTGGAAGAAAGAAATACCACGGACCTGAAGAACTATCACAAAGGTTACTAATAACCTAAGGGAACTAGCAAACACTATCAACATGAAGAAAGTAGGGGAATCTCGGGTTCAGAAACCCAGGAGTAGAATATCTACCACTAGGTGGCATCACGGGATGCTTTCGAGAATGATGGCCAGAATAATCACACTGGGAACACAAGACATAGCTAGATTACCAGATGATCCCCTAAGACACACAGGGTCATAATAATAACTCCAACATATATGTTGAGGTAATAGAGTACCTAAACTCAGAAATTAGTGTGATTAATTAACCTGGCCTAAAAGAACATCGAAACCAAAGGGAAAGGATTTTGCAAGTGCATCAGATTGTTTAGAAACCTGGGATGACTCAGACAGCATAACGGCTGTAAAAGTTCAAAAGGATTTGAGACAACCAGCAAAATGGTGGCATAACCACTTGATAATCATAATATCAAGGTTCTGAGATCAACTATGAATACTTGGATATAGAAGGAACTAAACTGAGGCTTGAATTCATCAATCTTGGAAGTCTACGGATTAGTAACACGTGATCCTGATAGAAAGAAGAGAAAGCCTAGTTTCTTAACCCCGTAGGAAAAATAGGATGACTCAGATCAGAAGGGCATAAGGTAAAGGAGTAAAAAGAGCCTTACGCTCCCATCCACAATCAATTACCTTATATAACTAAAGAATTTCTAGACTCAAGTTCGACCAGCTTGGCTTGGTAATCCTACAGGCAGTCAGGCTCTGATCCCAAAGCTATCAGGACCCCGATGCCACACCGATCTAGCTTGTAACACCTCATATCACTTTGCGGCCTCACGCACGGTATTCCCACGGGTGTCGCCTTACCAGGCCTGGGACCGTTTCCGCCTTTTGGCTCACGTATATGATAGTGTCGCTAGCATCCATATGACAAAGAACCCAGGCTGACATGGCTAGTCGTGAACCCAAAGTGGCGCTAACTTATAGGGACAAGCACACATGACCCAACAACGAATGTGTCGGTCATCAGCGAGTGCATACGGGCTGTAGCAGCTGGCTAACTGGACTCCGGAGAATCCGGGCTGTAGCAGGCTAACATGACTCTGATAGACACCGCATGACATTTCCCTGAAGGGACAGACATAGGAACGAAGAAGGACACATGCTGGCCAGCCTAAGTGTTCTGGAGCAGTAGCAAGCTACCAAGGCTCACTGGAAGCACTAGGAGACATTTCCCGGTAAGAGAGGCTACCAAGGATAAACAACTAGATAATCAGATCCCACACATACCAAGCATTTCAATAACATACACAAAATATGCTCGATATGTGCGAATACAACATGGCATCACAACAAGACTCTACAACTCAAGTATTTTATTCAATAGGCTCCGAGGAGAGAGATATTACAAACATGGGTCTCATGACCCAACATTCAGAGCATACAAGTCAAAGCACATGCGGAAGCTTAACATGTCTGAGTACACACATCTACAAATGGAAAAGGCTAAGAAGCCTGACTATCTACCAGATCCTGCCGAGGGCACATGATCGTAGCTGAGGTAGCAAGCTAAACGTCGAAGTGCAAGCGGAACTACTAGCGAGACCGAAGTCTCTCTACAAAAACATAAAATAGGCAAACGTGAGTACAAATGTACCCAGCAAGACTTACATCAGAACTAACTACATATGCATCATTATCAACAAAGGGGATAATGGGGTTTAACTGCAGCAAGCCAGCTTTAACTCGGTGGCTATGCTAAACTATGACTGCAAGTAACTATTTTGAGGTGGCGCACACGAGTCCACATATTCACCATATCAATACACCACTGTGGATCTGCTCCCGTCTCCCTACGAGAACGCCATCCATAGCACTCACACTTATCTTGCGTATTTTAGAGTATCCAATTTCACTTGTCTATGAACTGTATAAGCAACCCAGAGGTACTTTACCCCGGACGCGACTATTCTAATAGATGATGTTAACCCTGTAGGGGTGTACTCCTTCACACATGCTCTCACCACTTATCACCGTTTACATGACATGTACTCGACAACCTTCAAGCGGAAGCCCAGCGAGGGTGTCGTCCACGGCCTACGTAAACACTCAAGTCTCAAGTCCAGGTTATTGCCTATTCAGGTTCCATCCGCAGGGAGTCCGACCGAGGTTTCCACATACGGCCCCGAACGATGTGTACAGGGTTCCGCGACACCAAACGGGCGCGCGGCATACCCGGCCACGTGCCTACCGCATCACAGCCCACCCCTCGTGTCAGCGCTGCCCACGGCCTACAACATACTAACAACACCAGAAACTACTTACAACTCCTGGACAGAGGACAAGGGTGGTTAAGAAGTCGAGAGGGGCACTTAAGCGTTCCAATGTGTGGTAGTAACTGGTCATGGATCACAAACATAAAACTCAGTTCCTGAGGACGGTTTCAATGAGACAACCCACCATGTACTCCTACATGGGCTCTCACCGCTACCTTTATCAAATCATGTTCACTCACTTAGCTCACACACAGTAGGACATGTTCATCACCATTCCGATTCATCCCCGATGAATCAGACCTGACTCAACTCTAAGCAGTAGCAGCCATGACAAACAAGCATGAATGAGTAGGCACATCGGGGCTCAAACAACTCCTACTCATGCTAGTGGGTTTCATCTATTTACTGTGGCAATGACAGGTCATGCAGAGGAAAGGGGTTCAACTACCGCAGCATATAACAATTGAGTCGTTGTTGTCCTAATGCAGTAAAAGAGAGCAGGAGCGAGAGAGTCGGATTGTATCGGAATGAACAAGGGGGTTTTGCTTGCCTGACACTTCTGAAGATAGTATTTGCTCTTCATCGGTGTCATCGAACTCATCGTCGGAACACGTCTACTGAAGGGGGACAAATACCGGCAAACAAGGAAGAACACAATCAATGCAATGCACAATATGATGCATGATCATGACATGGCAAAAATGAGTGTGTTGGGCTAATACAACTAAAACCAGATTGGTTTGAGTCATTTTGAACCAAAGGTTCAACCTCAAACTTAATTTATGAATTTAAATAGTGCCTTATCATGTTTTGCACTAAACAGCATGTTTTTTTTCTTTACCATGCATGAAACTAGTATAGATGGATAGATTGGATTTTTCTGATCATTTTTCATATATAAATCTTTGCATTTGGAGTTACAGATTAATTTCTATGAATTTTAGAAGTTTTAGCTATTTTCTGGAATTTCCTGGATTAAGTTTAATCCAGAAAATAGCTTATTGCCTCAGCACCGCGTCACTGTGACGTCAGCATGTCAACTGACCCGGTCCAAGTCAAATCTGACGGCTGGGACCCACATGTCAGCGTCAATACTAATATTGACAAAGTTAATTAGTGATAAGTTAAATACTAACCTGAGTTAATTACGGCCTGGGCCTGCATGTTAGTGACTTAGTGGGTTAACTAAAAGTTCATTAGCACTAAGTGAAAATTAGCAGGTCCCTGGGCCCACCTGTCATTGACCCAGGGGTGGTCAAACCCCTGGTCAAAAAAGTCAATCCCGCCGGCGTTGAGTCGCCGGCAAGGCCGAGACGGCGGAGGCCTTTAGGTTTCTTGCTCTGGCGACCAAACGGATGGAGGAAGGGCTCTATAGATAGCTGGGCGAGCGCCACGTCTTCCTGTGTGATCGAAAGAGGCTGAGACGGCCTGAGCTCACAAGAACGGAGCTCGCGGCGGTGGCCGGAGTTCGAGTGTGGACAGGGTCGACTCTAGGGGCACTATGGGTTAAACTCGCAGGTGCTACACGCTCCTGGGGGTTCACTAAGCATGGTGACGCGCTCAGGCGCGGGCTGCGGTGGCCCTGGCCACAGCAGCGAGTAACCACGGCGGCGGTGAACTCTCGACTCCAGTGGACATCGGCGTTAGAGGAAGAAAATGAGCCAGGGAAGGGGGAGATCAACGTAGAGGCTCACAGCAGATCCGATGGCGTCGTCAGAGAGCTCGGGGGTGCGCTGGAGTCGGCGAATTGATGACGACGATCTCCGGCGGCCGCAGCTTCAAGACGAGGTCAGGGATGATGATACGGGGCTTCCGGCGTCGTATTCGTTCCTGGAGAGCTTCAGGGCAACGTTACGGAGCCTATGGATGCGTCGGGGAGGCAAGGAGGTGGCTCAGGGCAAGGCAACGGCGAGCGGCGGCGACGCCTGCATTTGGGCGGTGTAGGGGAGAGGGCCAGAGGAAAGGATGGGGGCGAGAGAGTGAGCGAGGGGGTTCCAGGGGGTGTGTGGCATCGTTGGAGACATCCAGGGCGTCGAGGACGCAGGGAAGCAGGGTGGAGGTGGCCGCATAGTGGTGCGCATGCGTCGGGCACGCGCCCGTCCTCCTGGTAGGGAGGAAGACGACATGGAGGGGCCCTGGTGGGCTGGGCCGATGAGCTGGGCTGCCAGCTGGGACGACCAGGTAAGTGGCCCAGGTAGGTCCTTCTCTCTCTCTTTTCCTTTTATTTCTATTTTTATTTTGTTCTTTAATTTTGTGGCATTACTAAGAATATCTAGACACTTTCAAAAATCACCAAACTGTGCATGCCCACTATTTGGAATATATCCAACATGAAACATTTTAGTTTGGGATTATTTGGACAATTAAAATATTTACTAGCATTTAAATGCCCAAATGCAATTAACTAATTATTTAATCTGATTTAATCCAGTGACCTTAGGATGTCCTAGAAATTTGTGCATCATTTTTGTCACAGGTTTAAGACCAAGGGAAAGATGATGAACATTTTAGAAGGGCATTTCAGGTTCACTAAAAATAATGTTAGTAAACCCTAGTTGGTTTAAGAGGGGTGCTGGGTGTTTCTTTCATCCCCATTTCAACTTTCTGTAAAAAGTAAACATGATGCATCACCAAAAGCTACCACTAGGAAAATCAGAACTTGGGATGTGACAATATTTTTATATTGCATATTGCTTTCTTTAAAAGAGCAATTACTCTGCCTTGCAAGTTCTCTAATGCAGGACAGGTTGTCTACTGCAAAAGGGACGACTATATCACTGAGCTGATGAATGACTCATACCGGTTTATATCATTGTCAAGCATGGAGAGTCTCAAGCCAACTCCTCAAGTAGTCTTAAAGACTCGGGGGCTACGTTGACATGGCTCAGTAAATGTTGCCAGTTTAAAGGCCATCAGAAAATTTCTGTCTCAAAATGAAGAATTCCGTTTTAAAATCCGGTTCAAGGAAAATTTGTCTCTCACAAAGTTTTGAAGCTCTCAATATCCAGATTAAAATTCTAGCTCAAGAAGAATTTACCTCTCGCAAAGCTCGAGTTCTAAGAAAAGTTAAAGGGACCAAAGAGAGTCTTTTTCTAGGCACAACTCAGGTACCCTGCTTTATGGTCATTTGGGGGCTTCCTATTCAAACATAGGTCGTATTCGAACCAAAGAGAACATAGCTGGCGGTACCCTCTTGATCAGCGCAATGCCAAACCCACTAGGGGGCTTCTTGATCATATTCGAATCATAGCTTAACCCCTTTTGGGTCCGACTTTGATCGTATTCAAATCAGAGTTGTTAAAAAAGTTTCAAGGTCATTTGGGGGCTTCCTGTTCAAACATAGGTCGTATTCGCACCAAAGAGAACATAGCTGTCAGTACCCTCTTGATCGGCGCAATGCCAAACCCACTAGGGGGCTTACTGATCGTATTTGAATCATAGCTTAACCCCTTTTGGTCTGGCTTACTGATCATATTCGAATCAGAAGCCTTGCTTTTTCTCTCTGTTTGGCTTAAGTTTTTTGAAAGCAATCTTTTGGGTTTGTCTTGAGACTTTTTTCCTCATATCTGAAGCATATATGTGTGGTTTCTGTTTAACCTGGCTCGACTTTGGATGATATGTCGCCAGCATATGACGATAATAAACATTTGGAAGTTTTGGCTTCTAAAGATTGGGTTATCACCCTTACTGCACAGGTATCATAAGCCGGCAGTATGATTCAATATCACAGGTTTGATATTATTTATACATGATTATGTTTAAACCAGCCCTGGCTATGGACTTTAAGTCGCCGGTATATTTTGGATTGCGCCATTAGAATCATGCGCTTATCAATCATTGGATTATTGCCCTTATTGGATATGGCGATGTAAGCCGGCAGTATGAGCCAATTCTACAGGCTATAAGCCGCCGGGTTATAAAAATTTCGGCTTACAGGCATATTAAATCTCCATCAGCCAAGAGCCATCGGGTATATAAACTCCGGATTTACTTGTCAACAGATAAGGTATTCAAAGTTGCTTTGGCGCAATGGCTATTATTTTATCAATGGATATAATTTATTCTACAATGGAAGGAATAGTCCCGAGTCGCTGCAGGCTTATGACCCGGCACTTGGGGGCTACACTATTCAGATTGAGATTATATCAAATATGCAAGTCCCATGTCACTGCCAGCATGCACCATGGCACTTGGGGGCTAATGCAAACTCAGTTTTTGGCTCACTTTTTTGAAGATCCGACTCATCACATTATAAAGAGATGGCCCTTTGGGGCTACCAATTGCTCCTGTCAGAACCTCAAGGTACACAAGCTTTAATCCATTATTTTGAAAAGGTTCGCTTCTCAGTTGGTAGAGTACAAAGCTCTTAACCTTGTGGACGTGGGTTCAAGGCCCATGGTGGAGATTACATCATATGATGTTATTATCAATGAATTAGATACAAAAGTCCCTCCTCATTATTGCATAAAGACCCGACCCTTGGGGCCTACAGTGGTTGAAGTTTTTATAAGCATAAGGCAATTACAAGTCCCAGGTTGCTACAAGCATGACAACCCGACACTTGGGGGCTACAGGTGATATACAATATAAAAGAGAAAAATCTTAAATTTTTTAGTTTGAGCAGACCAGATTGATCCGTTGTCTGCAGCAATCATGACCCGGCGTCACCAATAATTATGACCTGGCATCGACAACAATTATGACTCGACATCATCTATTTATAACCCAACAATTTTGGTAATCATAAATTGGCAAGTTTGTACATCTTCAAGCCGGCTACAAATCAGATGAGTATTTCAAGACCAATATTTTTGTCAAGTCAGAGCATTGAAGGCCGACTCAAATGTGTTCTTTATTCACAATATTTCTTCTACAACCAAATTGATTATAAAGTTGGTTTATTGACCCGGACTTTCCAGAATGAAGAAATAACAAAGAGTTAAGGGTGATCAGGATAAGTTTACCATGGATAAATCCATGCTAAACTAGGGGCTAATGTCGGGGATATACCCCCCGGTGTAACCCGTCGGATGTATGACTCGGCTGGAGCTTGGCGACTCACTGGCGACCCACCCTGACCTGGTGGTTTATGTGTAACCGGCCTGAGCATTACGATTCAATGAAGACCCTGCAGACGGGTCAGAGGGACGACAAGGCCCAAGGACTAGAAGGCTGGCTCATGTTATGGTGGGCCGGCTTAAGAGGAAAGAAATAAGGAATATTCTCCTACAAAGGAAGCAAGACTAGGACTCCACTTGTATAGAGTAATCCTAATCCTACTAGGACTAGTCATGTAACCCGCCCCTTCAACATATATAAGGAGGGGCAGGGCACCCAAAGAGGGACAGAAAAATAATCGCTAAGGCTAGACACAACTAAAGGGGAGTCGGCTTATGCGGCGACTCCCTCATGAGCATAATAAGACCTAGCCACAAATAGGATGTAGGGCTATTACCGGATGATGTTTCCCGGGGCTCGAAGCTGTCTAAATCCTTGTCTTGTGTGTTGATCTGTCTCGCATCTCTCATCCCGATCAACCCCTCTCAAGCTACCACATAGGTGCGTTGGCCTGACGACTAAATCCTCACACTAGGACATCTTCCATGACAAATCCATGACACATTCCCAAACGGGGACAAGGTACCATAACAACAACAGGTCCACAAGGTTATGTCTGCTTACCGAGCCAGGGTAACGCACACCCATAACCTTCCATTGTTGGAGGCACCGATAAAAGGCATGACAACGGAACGTCTAACAGCCTCCCCATACTAAGGCAAATGTGGTTGCACTTGTTTGCTCGATTCTGTGGCACCATGACCCGACAAACTTTATGTTCAATTTCAATTATCATCATGTTTAACTTGAAAATAAAAATGCTCGAGTCACAATATGCCATGCTTATGCAACCATATACATCCATCGCAATTCACTTAGAAATAATAGATCAACCTTATTAAAGTTCTACTTGCACAAACTCAACTTTCAACATTTCTGATCCTTTCTTACTGGTTATTTCTACTCATCACTTTACTTGGCATTTACCAAATAACACTCATTTTTTGCTTATAGGAAAAATAATACCAATGATCATAATACCATAGCCATAAAAAATTTACTTAGATCAACTACTCAAGCTATATCTCACTAGTTCAAGCATTCATTTGTTTTAAGTAAGCATTTTGATCATGACAAACTAACTAACACAAGCATTATTTATTTTAATACTATATGCAATGATTATCATATAAATTCAAGTAGAAAATCATGGATATTGCAAAGAACCCATGACAATGTTGTTGTGGCTTGCCTTAGTGCAGAGGAGCTTCACACTCATGTATACCTTCAGGACAAGCTTCACCTTCTGAAAATAAATCAAATGACAAAAAGAAAATATCAAGAACACTTCTGAAAAATACCAAAAATTCTAGGCGCAAAGAAAAATCACATCTTGGGTGTGCTGCTAGGATTTTCCAGTAAGAACAGAATGCAAAAAGAATCAACTCATGTTGACTTGTAGAATAAAAGGAAGAGCTAGTCAAAGTTCTGGTCAAATTTGAACTAAATTTGAATAAAAAGAAAAACCAGAGGGGCTGACGGCGATGGCGTAAACCGCCTGGGCACCACCACTCATACCACTTAGGCCGCGGACTGAGTGGCTGACAGTGGGTCCCAGCAGTCAGGCCGGAGGGGGAGGGGGAGAGAAGTAGAGGTGGGCGGCACGGAGACGACGCTTTCTCCAGCGAGGAGTGCCCGGCGACGAGATCTAAGAGGATAGGCGCACCTGGCCATACCCGTAGCGTGGCCAGGGGTGGCCAAACGGGGTCGGAACGGAGCTCTCTAGCGGCAGCAGCGGCAGAGCTCATCAGAGATGGTGGTTCAGTAAAGCAGGGCCAGTCCAGCAGCTCCAACAGCACCAACACGCACCAGTGGATCACCATGATCATGCCAGAGTGGTCAGTGGAGCTCGAGCAGCTCTGGAGAGGGAGGGGGCAGAGGACGGGGATCGCCAGCGAGCTCGGGGCGGGGTAGGTGGCCAGAGGCCTGCCTGCCCGGGCTGCGGCTTCCTACGAGGGTGTGGAGGTGTGTTGAGTGTGTGTGCGGAGAGAAATGATCTCGGGGGAGCTCTATTTATAGGCGAGGCCAAGGAGGGGATCGAGAGCTCATCGGATCTCTCTGGAGTGCTGCCCGGGGACGAATGGTGTCAGTGAGAGGTGCAGAAGACGTCGGGGGTTTGTAGACGAGCTGCGACGAGCACAGGAGCGCTGTAAGCAACGAGCACAGGGGCACAAGCGCACAATTACATTGTGGGAGTGGCTATCTTCCTGGAAAGTTTCTGGACAGAAACTTGTGAGCTTCACTGAGAAACTTTTAGTGAGAACTAAAGGTTGTGCTTTGGGGTTTAGCAATCTCTTAGGAGGGTAATCAAGCTCAGATAAGATCACCCCCAAAAGATCAAGCAAAAATATACTTGTTGTGCAAAGTCATCATTTAGTCCAGAACAGAAATTATTTTCTGTAGCAAAAATATTTGAAAAAGTTATGCAATATTTTTGCTCGGGGAGGTGCCCTAGGGTTCAAACAATATTTGTGAATTTAATCAGGATTTTTTGAGCAAGAAATCTAGGCGTTGGTTTGGAGCATACTTCTCTGAAGTGATTTACACGGAAGAAAATGAATATTTTTCTTTTATGAGAAATATTCCTTGGGCTTTTTTTTGAGTTTTTCAAAGAAGGAAAGATGAGTTAGAGGGGGATGGGTCACTTGGGTGAAAAGCAAGGGTAGTGCCAAGTGTTCAAGTCCATTTGAATTGATTCAGAACTCGAAATCCAGAGCAAATGCAACTGAAAGTCCGGAAAAAGAGAGAAGGCAAATCCAGGCTATCACAAATCTCCCCCACTTAAGATGAATCTCGTCCTCGATATTCGGTTGCTTTGAAAAATAGTTCTGGGTAGGTTGTCCTTAAAAATTCCTCTCTTTCCTAGGTTGCTTCTTCTTCAGTGTGATGCTCCCACTGTACCTTGTAAAATTTGATCGCTTTGCTGCGTGTGACCCTTTCTACCTCATCCAAGATTCTGAATGGTCTCTCCTCATAAGTTAAAATCTTTGGCAAGCTCAATTTTTGACATACCAGTCCTCTTCTCGGGTGGTGAAATACACCTTCTCAGTTGTGACACATGGAACATGTTGTGTACTTCCAATAATTCTGGTGGCAATTCCAACTGATAAGCAATGGTGGCAACTCGTGTCATGACTGGGAACATACCAATATATCTTGGTGCCAATTTGCCTTGAGTCTGAAATCTCTTGAATCCCTTCATGGCGGTGACTCGGAGATACACATGTTCACGAGGTTCAAAACTAACTTGTCGATGTTTGGCATCATAATAACTCTTCTGCCGTGACATTTCTAGTTGTAGTCTATCTTGAATTTCCTTGACTTGCTTCTCTGCCTCCAATATCAGATCAGTACCAAAGATATGGTTGTCTCCGGTTTGAGACAAATTTAATGGAGTGCTGCACTTACGGCCGTATAAAGCTTCAAATGGTGACATTTTCAGACTGGTTTGAAATTTGTTGTTTTATGAGAATTCCGCATATGGCAGACAATCTTCCCATTTGGGTCCATGGGCTAAGGCACATGCTCGAAGCATATCTTCAAGGATTTGATTTAGTTGCTCGGTCTGACCGTCTATCTATGGATGATAGGAGGTACAATATTTGAGAGCGGTCCCCAAAGCTTGATGGAGTTGGGACCAGAAGGCGGAGGTAAACAATTAACCTTGGTCTGAAGTGATTGTTTTTGGCACTCCATGGAGACTGACAATCCAGGATACATATAATTGTACAAGTTGATCAGCACGAAAAGGGGTGCGGATGGGAATAAAGTGAGCCACTTTAGTCAGCATGTCCACTATGACCTATATGTCAGGACCGGATTTTCGGGATGTTAATTTCCCAGAAGATGGCCCTTATGCTCGCCAGCCCTAGGATTACTGTTAGCTGGCAAGACACAACTTGATACAAAACTTCAAGCAAGTACATGATATGTAGTACAAGACCATTTTGGCCTATGAGTACAACACAAGGTTTCTAGTGGTTGGTGGCGGAAGCGGTTTGTGTATCATCAATGTCTATGGGACTCCATTTCCCACGGGAACTTCTGACCAGGGTAACTCCTATCTTCGCAAGGCTGCTATCTCCATTGACTAGGTTCTGGGGCTGTCATCTCGTTGCTCCTCTCCGCGTAAGAAATCTGGCCAAGACGATAGCCAGGGACAAGCCAGTGAGTACTTTGAATGTACTCGCAAAAATTATGAACACATGCATAATATAATAAACAATAATCATGCTTTGAAATATTCTATGATCACAACGTCAGTCCCAAAAAAATAATCCATGATGCACGCAGACAAGTTATTCACGCAACACATGACTAATGCAATAAGAGAGTAGAATAGAATGCCTCAGTCGGGCGTCTGAGCGACACCACAGAAAGGGCTCATAAGTGAAATAAATAACAAACGTGCCGCAGTCGGGCGTCTGTGCGACGCCACATAAAGGGCTTGTAGTAAATAAATGGCAAACATGCCACCGTCGGGCGTCTATGCGACACCACATAAAGGGCTTATAGTAAATAAATAACAAACATGCCACAGTCGGGCGTCTATGTGACACCACATAAAGGGATTATAATAAATAAATAACAAACATGCCACAGTCGGACATCTATGCGACACCACATAAAGGGCTTATAATAAATAAATAACAAACATGCCACAGTCGGGCGTCTATGCGACACCACATAAAGGGCTTATAACGGAATAGTCACAGTGAATATCCCGGAGGTAGAACCGTCCCAGAGATACTCAATAAATCAAATAATGAACATCGTTAGTCCATAATAATAATAATCACAATCATCATATTTCACTGGTCTAAATCAAAGTTCAGACTTAGTTGTTTTTCCTCCGAAGACCGACACTAAGACCGACACTTGACCCAACCCAGACTGTAGTCCTTAACCACGGACACGGCTACTCGAATAGGTTTAATCTCTGCAGAGGGCGTACTCTTTACCCACAAGTAACGGATTCCGTTAGTCCATCCGGACTAATTCCGCTTACGGTCTTTCAGTTGAAAACACACCCAACCGCACACACCAGCTTGACTCATCGGTGTCTGGAATCACCCACGACACTCGTTAAGCAAAACTCTAAGTGGGGAGGCTACAACCTCGATTAGCATGGGATCACAAAATTTATACCGCACGCAAACTGGGGAAGCTACCCCCTCGGCTACAACCGAAACACCCATGCCCCCTGATCGGATGACTGGCTTTAATCCATGGCCATGGTACCCTCATCCCGGCCCCTCTGTACGGTGTGTGCTAGAAATGGGTTGACAAATTACTGAACCGTACCCTACCTTTGGCAGGGACGAGTGGTAGCACGAAATGAGTGTGGGGGTTACTGGAACAAGACTTGATCTATGGTCGACTCAGGAGGTTTATGTGTTACCTGCAAGATTAGCATAACAAATACATTTTCAACCAACAGACATAACCACCACTCATCATGTCTCACTATGCCGTACCGGACACAATTGTCTCAACGACCGGAAACAAGCTCATGTCTATCCAAGACGAAGGCTGTCCCGGGTTCCTTCCGGTATGCACGAGAGGCATGTGATGGTGACTACCATCTCAACATATCAAACTCCAACATCATGAATCATCAATAAGCACTCATGAGTTTGCACTTATCATCACAGGAAAATAATGAAAAACTCCAAGACAAGAGGTGTTGTAACCGTATCAAACATCGCACGACAATATTATGCCAGGGTTCAGAATGCTTGCCTTCAAGTTGTGGGTAGGCAGGGTGCATTCCAAAACTTTGAAAGTTTTCTTCTCTCTCCAAATATCCTATTTAAAAATATTTTTGAATCAATATATAGTTTCAAAAACAGTACCAAAAAGTTGTCTGGATTTTTTTTAAATAATTCTTAAAATAAACTAGGTTGAAATTGAGAGAGGTAGGAAAAAGAATCAACTCATTTGGGGTTATATTTAAAAAGTTATAGGCAGTCAAAGTTTTGGTCAAAATATGTTTTTTTAATAAAACAAAAAAGAAAAACTTTTCGATTACTGACCACGTCGAAGGCGTATTTTGGTTTTACGCCTCCACTTATCCAGCGTGGACGGCGCGTGTGTCACTGACAGTGGGTCCAACGGTCCCACTGTTCAGGTTTAACTAGTCCTCTCCCTCCTCTTCCTCTGCCCCGAGCGGAGGCGGGACTCCGGCGACGCTCGCCAGCGAACGACGGCATCGTTCGAGACACTGAGGGTGGGGATGGATCCGCGGGTCCAGGGAGGTCCTCCCGGTGGTCGCCAGTTAGGTGGGAAGGGAGGGAGTCGCCGGCGGCGGGCTTCGCGGCGGCCGGTGGCTTCGGGAGTTTTGGGCATTTGAACTACGGTGGCTCCTGGTCGTGTTTGAGCAGTTGGGCGGCTCCGCAAGACGAAGGGGAATCAGGTGGTGGTGTTGGCTGGACGGGGGAGGGCCTGGTTGCGATGAAACGGACTGGAGGGCGGCGGTGGCCGAGCTGGCCGGAGACGGGGAAGACGGCCTCTCCTGGTCAATTACGAGCTAGGGGAGTGCTAGTGGAGTGGCTTGAGGCTGCCTGAGGTCTAGGAGGAGCTCGGGGGAGGCTGGCAACTAACAGGACCAGGCTAGGGTTTGCAAGAAAGCTAATGGACATGGGGTTTATGCTAGGAGGCCAAGCTTGCAATGTTCACTAAAAACCATGCCAAAACTGGCCATGCACACAAGGTGTTTGGCAAAATGCCAAAGGCACCTAGGCATTTCTTGGAGTGATCATAATCTCCAGATTGGGGTCTCTTTAGGTGTATGTAACGCCCCGGATACAACTTTCCATAATCGTAACTCCAACTCTTGCCATTTCCGGCTATGTGATATGTTATTTTTCTCCGTGGTTGGATTTTGTCTTTGTTTTGCATTTTATTCATGTCTTGCATTTCATCTCATAGCATCATGCGCATTGCATCTGCATGTTTTCATAAAATTAACATCCGCTCATAGTTGTCACTCCTCGCTTCTCTCCGTTGCGTTCGCTAACCGGTTCGAGACCAACCGTGTTTTTGTTTCCCTATTGTCAAACCACCTAACCTCTCTACAAAGCCACCGACCCCCTCTTGCGCGCGTCCGAAAACTGCTCCGAACCCGAACCGCTCGGTCGTGACCAGTGCGTTCGGATCATCCCCAAACATCTATAAAACATCTCTGTTTTCTTATTTGGACTCCCTAGCTTATTTATCCAGAACCGTCTGATTAAGATCAGAGGGACCAAATGCCCCTACCCTAATCCCACTTGATATATATATATATATATATTGGTCCAACCCTAGCCCTAACAATCTGTCCCATCCATCCATTCCTCTCCGCCGACATTTCCTCCACCCGGTCTCCCTCTCCCTCGGGATCTTCCCAGATCCATCTCACAGCCAGCCAACCAGCCTCCTTCCTCCTCGGATCAGCCGCAGCCGCCACCCATCAAATCCATCCATCCATAGCGCCACCCCAACCGGCAGCCTCCTCCTGATCCCCTCACACCCGAGCCCCCGAGGAGAGGAGCTCCTCGAGTGCATGAACCCACCACCAGCAACCGAAGCCTCCACCCCCTACCTCCTCGGCTCTCGAGGCCCAAGCGTACTCTCGTCCAGGAGCACGAGCCCCTCGTCACCGTGCCGCCCCGGCGAGCATGCCAGCCGGCGACCTCGACCCCAGGACCGGCCCTGTCCCGCTCCTATCTTCCTCTTGTTTTCCCTCTCTCTCTCTCTCACGGTGGCCTCTCTCTCTCCTTCCCAGGAAGGAGCAGGAGCTCACCCACGCTCCATGCCGCCGCCGTCGTCGTCCTGCTTCGTCCGGTGACCTCCGAGCAGCGCCACCTGCCGGATCTGCTCAAGCTCGCCTCGCCCCTGCGCCTCAAGTCCCGTGTCGCCAAGCCGCCTCCCTGCCCTCGAGTCTGTCCAGATCCGCTCCGTGGCGCCCCGTTCTGCCATTCCCCGTCAGCCACCCATTGCCGGAGTTCCCTGCCGGCTCGCGCGCCGACCTGCAAGTCAGGCCGTTTCCTCCTCTGTTTCTTCTTCGAGCAGGAGGTCGAGACCCCCGCCTCGAGCGCGACCGCACGTGGCCTGCGAGCGTTGACCGTGCCTCTAGCGCTGTATGGCCCAGCAGCATCTTGCCCCAGCGCCTCCTCAGCCGGCCCAACTCCAGATCCGACCGGGCCAAGGCCCATGGTGAGCATCAGATCCGCTGCGCCCCCCTTCCACTATTGTCCCAAGTGCAGATTCGGCCCGTAGCATTTTTATCTTTCAGATATGCGAATTTAGCTATTAACCCAGGATTAACAAATTTGCAGAAACCCCCTTGCACTTCATGCATATAATAACTCATGATCTATGCATCATATGTAAAAACTTTATATATGTAAAATGCTTAGAATTTTGTGTAGATTAATAATTTCCCACTTTCATCCATGTTAAGTATGGTTAAAAATGCTGTTTGTTTAAATTTGCTCAATGTCATGCTAAAATGATTTATTTCATAACTAAATAACCGTAGCTCGGATTTAAATAAACTTTATATGCAAATGGGGTGGAAAAATGCATAGAATAACAAGGTCCACTTTATTTTCCTGTTTAACGACTCTAAAATATGGTTTAGGGCAGAGCAGTACCAAACTCAAAATATGCACATGGGGATTTTCCAGAATTGTTGGTTGTTGTTTCCGGACTCATTTAAACTTGCCTAAATAGTTAGTTTACTTTTGCTTCACCTTTTGCCATGTTTAACAACATTTAATATTGTTGGGTACATAAACGGGAGAGAACTAAATAAATGAATGTGGTGTTTTGTCAATATGCAACTCGTTGCATATTGATCTCCACTTAACTTGCAGTACTGCTTGTTGCACTTTACCATGCCATGCCTCATTAAACCGGACATGCATCATACTTGATTGTGCATCATGCCATGTTTATGCTTGTGCATTTACCATGTTGTTTGTTTCTTTTTGGTGTTGCTTCTTAGTTCCGATAATGTTGCGATTGTGAGGATTCGTTCGACTGCTCCCGTTCGTCTTCGTCATGGACTCGTTCTTCTTCCTTGCAGGATTTCAGGCAAGATGACCGTCACCTTGGATCTCACTGCTGTCATTGCTATGCTAGTTGCTTAGTTCTATCGCTTTGCTACTCTACCTATCTTTTGCTCATCAAGCCTCCCAAATTGCCATGAACCTCTAACCTTTGACACCCTTCCTAGCAAACCATGGTTCGGCTATGTTACCGCTTTTGCTGAGCCCCTCTTATAGCGTTGTTAGTTGCAGGTGAAGTTGAAGATTGCTCCATGGTGGACAGGATTATGTTGGGATATCACAAAATCTCTTATATTATTAATGCATCTATATACTTGGTAAAGGGTGGAAGACTCAGCCATATGCCTGGTGTTTTGTTCCACTCTTGCCGCCCTAGTTTCCGTCATACCGGTGTTATGTTCCCGGATTTTGCGTTCCTCACGCGGTTGGGTGATTTATGGGACCCCCTTGACAGTTCGCTTTGAATAAAACTCCTCCAGCAAGGCCCAACATTGGTTTTACCATTTGCCTCACCACCACCTACTTTTCCCTTGGGAGTCGCTCTCTCAAGGGTCATCTTTATTTCAGCCCCCCCCCGGGCCAGTGCTTGTCGAAGTGTTGGTCCGAAATGAGCTGCCTGCGGGGCTACCTCGGGGCAACTTGAGGGTTGGTTTTACTCGTAGCTAGTCTCATACGGTGTTGCCCTGAGAACGAGATATGTGCAGCTCCTATCGGGATTTGTCGGCGCATCGGGTGGCTTTGCTGGTCTTGTTTTACCATTGTCGAAATGTCTTGTAAACCGGGATTCTGAGTCTGATTGGGTCTTCCTGGGAGAAGGTATATCCTTCGTTGATCGCGAGAGCTTATCATGGGCTAAGTTGGGACACCCCTGCAGGGTATAAACTTTCGAAAGCTGTGCCCGCGGTTATGGGCAGATGGGAATTTGTTAATGTCCGGTTATAGATAACTTGACACCAGATCCGAATTAAAACGCATCAACCGCGTGTGTAGCCGTGATGGTCTCTTTTCGGCGGAGTCCGGGAAGTGAACACGGTTTCTGGGTTATGATTGACGTAAGTAGGAGTTCAGGATCACTTCTTGATCATTGCTAGCTTCACGACCGTTCCGCTTGCTCTCTTCTCGCTCTTATTTGCGTATGTTAGCCACCATATATGCTTAGTCGCTGCTGCAACCTCACCACTTTACCCCTTCCTTTCCCTTTAAGCTTTGCTAGTCTTGATACCCATGGTAATGGGATTGCTGAGTCCTCGTGGCTCACAGATTACTATGACAACAGTTGCAGGTACAGGTTATGCGATGATCATGACGCGAGAGCGATGCTTGCTTGCGTTGAGTTCTTCTTCTGCTTCTTCAATCAGGGGATAGGTTCCAGGTCGGCAGCCTGGGCTAGCACGGTGGATGTCGTTTGAGTTTCTGTTTTTGTTTCATCCGTAGTTGGATGGTGCTCTTATGTAAGATGATGTTGTATTCGTGTGGAATTGTATGCCTTATGTATGTATCCCCATCTATTATGTAATGTTGATGTAATGATATCCACCTTGCAAAAGCGTTTCAATATGCGGTTCTATCCTTGGTGGGACCTTCGAGTCTCTTTAGGATAGTATCGCATATTGGGCGTGACAAGTTGGTATCAGAGCCTCGACCGACCATAGGAGCCCCCTTGAATGTTGGCCATTGTTGAGTCTAGAAGAAAACAATTTTGAGTCTTAGGATTATATTTATATCGAAGAGTAGGATTCTTTTTACTCCTCAGCCCCCTTCGTCGCTCTGGTGAGGAATCCTAACGTAGATGTTTTGCCTTTACTCTCCTCAAATTTCACTAAAAAAATTTAGGATCACGCGGGTATCTTGGAATCATTCCGATGGTTTTGTGACGAGAACATTGTTCTTGGTGCCTCCTGTCTTTTATGTGGCAGTGACCCGGGGAGTTGAGCTCCGAGGTGTTGTCGTCACAATTTTATCGTTGCAGTTCTGGAATACCTGAGTTTTCCCGACATCGAAAATCTCTTTTATGTAGTTGTTGGTGAGATAACCTCGACGTCACCCAGTACTGGGGAGTTCGGGAGTATTGCCATAGCTCGTATAACGGATGCTTTTCGAAGGTTGAGGTACACGATTTCCGGAGTTTTCTTGGTTATGTGTTGACGGATGGATACAGCTTGGATGTAGGTATTGTTAGTTTGGGTGAGATATATTGCTTCCCCTGTATCCCCAACACCAGATTGCATAACCAGAAAGTTTCGGGAGTTTATAGGTGGGCATTTAAGTAGCTCCTAGAATATCTTTCCGACAGATGCATGATATGAGGATTGGGTAAATCTCTATCATATGTATTTGTTCCGACTTATTCTGCAAGCCAAATCCTTTGTTTTGTTTTGAGTTGTGGTATTCGAGTTGCTTCATTGTCAAGTGTTGATTCCATACCTTTCAAGTGGTGTTCTCATATTTCTATGAGAGTGCTAATCCTTCTTGTTTATCGAGATTGTCATGTTTATTCTTTTCCAACTGGCCTGCTTCTCTTCAAGTGGATCCGATCATTTCAACATTCACGAGATCAATTCTAAGTTTTGTCAACGATATCCATTCCATCTCCCCAAGTTGCCTTTGTTTTTCCCGCCCTCCCACCCTTTTTGTTCAAGGACTCAGATTTCTTAATCATGTATCCTTTTATTTGTGGGAAGTCTCTTCATTCTTTTCTTTCAATGTTCTTATCCGGTGATTTCCCATGAAGATGCACAATAGTTTCAAGTTCATCATCCTTCATTGTTGTTTCTTCTCCTGTGGATCCAATTCAAGCTTTCGATATTCATCATATTCCTTTCCTTGTTTCTAATGCTTTCTCATGCCGATGTATCTCTTAATCATTCACCTCTCGCTTTCCATTTGTTCCGGAGTGTTTAAGATATCTAAGAAGATTCGTGCTTTCCATTCTTAATCTATTCAAGCTCTTTCGAGGTTGTTACCTCATTCAAGCCATTTAAATCAACCGGTGCATTATCTCTTCCTAAGAAATCGTTCAACGGTGTTTCTTTTGAGTGGGCCCTAACCCACAGGTCTTTTCCAGGATCTTACCTGACTCCTCTAATTTTCCCGGAACTATTCCCAAATTCTTTTCGAACTTTCACGTAAGAATGAATTTTTCATCAGTCATGTGCCTTCTCCAAGATCACTTTCAGAATATTTTCATCGTTGGTTCATCATTTCTATTCTTCTTTGTTCTGGAGTGTCTAAACAATTGGGTGGTGTTTCTCCTCGTCATTCTCGGGTTTTGAGGACCGAAGAAGAGTTCCTCTTAAATCCTTACCCGTTCTTCCAAAGATGCATAGTTCAAGTTTGATGCCATCCTCTCATAATTGTTTCCGATTGTGGGAATTCCTTTTGACCCATCCAGAGCATTTCAGGAGTCTTTTCAGTTTGATTCTCTGGAGCCCATCATCTCAGAATTATTCATTCAAGCTTTTAACTCTCATTCTCCAAATCATACCGGTGCATCATTCAAGTATTATCTAATCAGCTCGGGATCTCTGCGTTCACTTGTATCTAAATTCTCTCAAGTATCTTCGTTAATTTTCTAAATCTTCCTAGTGTTTCTTTATCTTTTCTTCGTTCATTTTCAATTCTTACGGTGGTTCGTTCAAGAGTTCTCTTCCTTCGCTATCATATAGATTCATTCGTTCTTTCCAATCCTACCGGTGGTTCATTGAAGACCTTCTCAAGTTTACGCTATATATTTCTTAATCCTTTTTCAAGGGGAATAAGTAGTATGCCAAATCCGTTGCTTGTCATCAATTAAATTTGATGAAGGATAAGCATACAATAAATCTTATTCTTATTTCCTCGAGGCGACTCAATTCTTTTTACGGAGATTATTCATGATGAATAAATTTTTGATTACAAGTGATTCATCTTTCTTTCCGGAGTTGGTCATCATATCACATTCTCGGTTTGAGAGGCTTCATCTTTCTTTTCGGAGTTCCAAGCTCTCTCAATTATCTCGTCGCGAAGCTCCATCTAAATTATTGCAACGGTTCATCTTGTGTTTTCAACCTCTATTTCTTTCTATCATCCTTTTATTACTGGAGTTCTTCAGGGAGGATCTACATGGTGCTTCATCAAGGATTTAATTCATTCTCGAATTGTTCTTCAAGATTCTTTTTGGAGGAGTTCAAGCATTCTTCAACTTGCATTCCAAAGTGCAATTCTTTCTGTCTTATCTTTCGAGGTGGTGTTATGTCACTCTTGACAATTTCCTTCATGTTTCATGATTCATATGTTGTCAAGAATGAGGTATTTTAAATCCATCATTTTCTCTTTGTTCAAGAGATCTTTTTGACCAATCAACTTCTTCATTGGAGTTATCTTGTGTCAGATTTCACCTAAAGCCTTTCCTTAAGGGTTGTTGCTATTTGTGGTGATTATGCATGACCCAAGCTTGCTCCTTATCCTCTTGGTGGAAGAAGTTTTCATCTCTTTGGTGCTGTCAATCAAATCAATGGTTTCCATTAGTGGCCAGTTGTCACCTCATAGTCTTGAGATGTTTTCCATAAGCCCACTACAAGCTTATTCTTTTCGTTGTTGGCTTTCCAACAACTTCGTTCTAACCTTCTTGGAAGGGTGCTCTCCAAGTTCTTTTGTGGAAGAAGTTGGCATTTTCTTCTCCATTCTGTTATTCCAATGATCTATCTTCTATTCTTTCTTCCGGAGGCATTGTGATGTTGCATTTTTCACTCTTCATCTCGAATTGTGAGGATCATGTTATTTTCGTGCTTATCCATTTAACCGGAGTGTTGTGTTCTAATTCAAGTTCTTTCAACTTGTCAAGTTTTGCCTCTATTTTCAACCAGAGTGCTGTCTGAAATCCTTCTTACCCATTGTGCCATTCTTTCAATAGTTCCAGAGGTAGTGTGTTGTTGATTTCACCAAGTATCATCCCATCTTCTCAAGCTCATGTTCTATTCCTTCCATGTTCAACCGGAGTGCTGCCCGAATTCTTCCTCTCTCATCTTGTTTTAACCGGAGTGGTTTCGAATTCTATCCTGTGCATTAAACTCTTGATTCATGTCTTTGCAACCTTCAAGTTATCGTAATGTTCCTCGTTCCTCTTTTCCAACGGATTGTTTGCAATCTCGTTCATCTCTGTTGTACTCTTTCTTTTAAATTTCTCAACCTCTCAAGGTTCATGGTTTCACTCGTTTGTCGAAGAAGCAACTTAGTTTTACCTCTTCTCTTCCTCTTCCGTTTCTCTCCGGTGCCATCCTAGATCTCGGGACGAGATCCTCTCGTAGTGGTGGAGTGTTGTAACGCCCCGGATACAACTTTACACAATCGTAACTCCAACTCTTTCCATTTCCGGCTATGTGATATGTTATTTTTCTTTGTGGTTGGATTTTGTATTTGTTTAGCATTTTGTTCATGTCTTGCATTTCATCTCATAGCATCATGCGCATTGCATCTGCATGTTTTCATAAAATTAGCATCCACTCATAGTTGCCGCTCCTCGCTTCTCTCTGTTGCGTTCGCTGACCGGTTCGAGACCAACTGTGTTTTTGTTTCCCTGTTGTCAAACCACCTAACCTCTCTGCAAAGCCACCGACCCCCTCTTCCACGTGTCTGAAAACTGCTCCGAACCCGAACCGCTCGGTCGTGACCAGTGCGTTCGGATCATCCCCAAACATCTATAAAACATCTTTGTTTTCTTATTTGGACTCCCTAGCCTATTTATCCGGAACCGTCCGATTAAGATCGGAGGGACCAAATGCACCTACCCTAATCCCACTTGATATATATATATATATTGGTCCAACCCTAGCCCTAACAATCTGTCCCATCCATCCATTCCTCTCTGCCGCTATTTCCTCCACCCGGTCTCCCTCTCCCTTGGGATCTTCCCAGATCCATCTCACAGCCAGCCGACCAGCCTCCTTCCTCCTTGGATCAGCCGCAGCCGCCACCCATCAAATCCATCCATCCATAGCGCCACCCCAACCGGCAGCCTCCTCCCGATCCCCTCACACCCGAGCGCCCGAGGAGAGGAGCTCCTCGAGTGCATGAACCCACCACCAGCAACCGAAGCCTCCACCCCCTACCTCCTCTGTTCTCGAGGCCCGAGCGTCCTCTCGTCCAAGAGCACGAGCCACTCGTCACCGCACCGCCCCGGCGAGCGTGCCAGCCGGCGACCTTGACCCCAGGACTGGCCCCGTCCCGCTCCTCTCTTCCTCCTATTTTCCCTCTCTCTCTCTCTCTCACGGTGGCCTCTCTCCTTCCCAGGAACGAGCAGGAGCTCACCCATGCTCCATGCCGCCGCCGCCGTCGTCCTGCTTCGTCCGGTGACCTCCGAGCAGCGCCACCTACCGGATCTGCTCGAGCTCGCCTCGCCCCTGCGCCTCAAGTCCCGTGTCGCCAAGCCGCCTCCCTGGCCTCGAGTCTGTCGGATCCGCTCCGTGGCGCCCCGTTCTGCCGTTCCCCGTGAGCCACCCGTTGCCGGAGTTCCTTGCCGGCTCAGGCGCCGACCTGCAAGTCAGGCCGTTTCCTCCTCTGTTTCTGCTTCGAGCAGGAGGTCGAGACCCCCGCCTCGAGTGCGACCGCACGTGGCTTGCGAGCGTTGACCGTGCCTCTAGCGCCGTGTGGCCCAGCAGCATCTTTCCCCAGCGCCTCCTTAGCCGCCCCAACTCCAGATCCGACCGGGCCAAGGCCCATGGTGAGCATCAGATCCGCTGCGCCCCCCTTCCACTGTTGGCCCAAGTGCAGATTCGGCCCGTAGCATTTTTTTTTCAGATCTGCGAATTTAGCTATTAACCCAGGATTAAGAGATTTGCAGAAATCCCCTTGCACTTCATGCATATAATAACTCATGAACTGTGCATCATATGTAAAAACTTTATATATGTAAAATGCTTAGAATTTTGTGTAGATTAATAATTTGCCACTTTCATCCATGTTAAATATGTTTAAAAATGCTATTTGTTTAAATTTGCTCAATGTCATGCTAAAATGATTTATTTCATAACTAAATAACCGTAGCTCGGATTTAAATAAACTTTATATGCAAATGGGGTGGAAAAATGCATAGAATAACATGGTCAACTTTATTTTCCTGTTTAACAACTCTAAAATATGGTTTATGGCAGAACAGTACCAAACTCAAAATATGCACATGGGGATTTTCTGGAATTGTTGGTTGTTGTTTCCGGCCTCATTTAAACTTGCCTAAATAGTTAGTTTACTTTTGCTTCACCTCTTGCCATTTTTAACAACATTTCATATTGTTGGGTACATAAACGGGAGAGAACTAAATAAATGAATGTGGTGTTTTTTCAATATGCAACTCGTTGCATATTGATCTCCACTTAACTTGTAGTACTTCTTGTTGCAATTTACCATGCCATGCCTCATTAAACCGGACATGCATCATACTTGATTGTGCATCATGCCATGTTTATGCTTGTGCATTTACCATGTTGTTTGTTTCTTTCCGGTGTTGCTTCTTAGTTCCGGTAGTGTTGCGATTCTTAGGATTCGTTTGACTGCTCCCGTTCGTCTTCGTCATGGACTCGTTCTTCTTCCTTGCGGGATTTCAGGCAAGATGACCGTCACCTTGGATCTCACTACTATCATTGCTATGCTAGTTGCTACGTTCTATCGCTTTGCTGCGCTACCTATCTTTTGCTCATCAAGCCTCCCAAATTTCCATGAACCTCTAACCTTTGACACCCTTCCTAGAAAACCATTGTTCGGCTATGTTACCGCTTTTGCTCAGCCCCTCTTATAGCGTTGCTAGTTGCAGGTGAAGTTGAAGATTGCTCCCTGGTGGACAGGATTATGTTGGGATATCACAATATCTCTTATATTATTAATGCATCTATATACTTGGTAAAGGGTGGAAGACTCGGCCTTATGCCTGGTGTTTTGTTCCACTCTTGCCGCCCTAGTTTCCGTCATACAGGTGTTATGTTCCCGGATTTTGTGTTCCTTACGCGGTTGGGTGATTTATGGGACCCCCTTGACAGTTCGCTTTGAATAAAACTCCTCCAGCAAGGCCCAACATTGGTTTTACCATTTTCCTCACCACCACCTACTTTTCCCTTGGGAGTCGCTCTCTCGAGGGTCATCTTTATTTCAGCCCCCCCCGGGCCAGTGCTTGTCTAAGTGTTGGTCCGAACTGAGCTGCCTGCGGGGCCACCTCGGGGCAACTTGAGGGTTGGTTTTACTCGTAGCTAGTCTCATCTGTTCTTGCCCTGAGAACGAGATATGTGCAGCTCGTATCGGGATTTGTTGGTGCATCGGGCGGCTTTGCTGGTCTTGTTTTACCATTGTCGAAATGTCTTGTAAACCGGGATTCCGAGTCTGATCGGGTCTTCCTGGGAGAAGGTATATCCTTCGTTGATCGCGAGAGCTTATCATGGGCTAAGTTGGGACACCCCTGCAGGGTATAAACTTTCAAAAGCCGTGCCCGCGGTTATGGGCAGATGGGAATTTGTTAATGTCCGGTTGTAGATAACTTGACACCAGATCCGAATTAAAATGCATCAACCGCGTGTGTAGCCGTGATGGTCTCTTTTCGGCGGAGTCCGGGAAGTGAACACGGTTTCTGGGTTATGTTTGACGTAAGTAGGAGTTCAAGATCACTTCTTGATCATTGCTAGCTTCACGACCGTTTCGCTTGCTCTCTTCTCGCACTTATTTGCGTATGTTAGCCACCATATATGCTTAGTCGCTGCTGCAACCTCACCACTTTACCCCTTCCTTTCCCTTTAAGCTTTGCTAGTCTTGATACCCATGGTAATGGGATTGCTGAGTCCTCGTGGCTCACAGATTACTACAACAACAGTTGCAGGTATAGGTTATGCGATGATCATGACGCGAGAGTGATGCTTGCTTGCGTTGAGTTCTTCTTCTGCTTCTTCGATCAGGGGATAGGTTCTAGGTCGGCAGCCTGGGCTAGCAGGGTGGATGTCGTTTGAGTTTCTGTTTGTGTTTCATCCGTAGTTGGATGGTGCTCTTATGTATGATGATGTTGTATTCGTGTGGCATTGTATGCCTTATGTATGTATCCCCATCTATTATGTAATGTTGATGTAATGATATCCACCTTGCAAAAGTGTTTCAATATGCGGTTCTATCCTTGGTGGGACCTTCGAGTCTCTTTAGGATAGTATCGCATATTGGGCGTGACAGTGTAGGAGATGGTGGACATGTTAGTTTGTCAAGGGATGAAACTTGTTAGTGCAAAAATTTGAGAAAAACAGTTTTTGGCAGAAACTAAAAGCTGTCATTTCATGGACCAAAAATAATCCAATGGGTTCATGCTCTTGGACTTAGGGGTTTTGTAAGAAGGACTACAAGTAGGAAAAAGAACCATGGATGAAAGAGCAAGTAAAGATATGGTTGCAGTACAAATCTTCAAGTTGGACCAGAATGAAAAAGAGGATGATTCTCTCAAAAATTTCAAGGACATAACTGGGTTTTTGCATAAATATGGATAATATAATCCTACTGACCTCCCCTAATTTTTGTGGAAGTTTTAAAAAAATATTAAAATGGCTTGCAGTGCAAAATTGCTCACTGGACCAGATTTGAAAATTAGGTGTGGAGCTCAAAATCTCCATTGAACAGAAGATGTTTTAGCATAAAAGTGATTTAGGGACAGCATATGTCATCCCCAAATTTTGGTGAAAATTTTAGATGCATATATCAAATGGTTGTAGTATAAAAGAGGCTCCAAAACTTATGAAAACTCACTTTAAAAGAATAAAGCTCATGAAATCAATTATGCAAATAAAACCATTGATTAAGAATCGTTTTGTTGAGAGGGTATCGAAGTCCAATAACATTCTTGTAAAGTTTCCACTTGGGGTAAAACTCCTCAATATTATAGAGAGGTGGTTCTGAAATCAACAGAAAATCCATAAAGCAAAATTTTTTAAGCTCCTAGCAAAGTTTTAATAATTCAAAACATGGTTAAATTTTTGGGGTGTTACACTATATAGCATCATTACCTTGGTGAGTCTTGGGTAGACCGGTCATAAAGTCCATGCAGACATCATCCCATTTGCATTGTGAGACGGGTAGAGGTTGGAGAAGTCCAGTGGGTTCCTAGTGTTCCGCCTTTACTTTGTTGCAGATGTCACAACAAGCGACAAAATATGTGATGTCCCTTTTCATTCCATCCCACCAAAATATCTGTCGAAGGTCTTCGTACATTTTGGTGCTTCCTAGGTGTATCGAATATGACAATTCATGTGCTTCTGCCAAAAATTTCTTCCTCAAATCTGCTTGCTCAGGTATGCATATCCTTCCTCGGAACCAGAGTGTACCCAATGCGTCCTTTGAGAAATCATGAGTCTTGCCTTCGCACAGACATTGGAGATATCCTTGCGGACTCTTGTTTTCACCCTGCGCCACGCGAATCTCTTCTTCCAGAGTAGGGGTTACTTCCAAAATATTCGCAAGACCGGCATTTACGATTACCAAGTTGAGCTGAGCGATCTCTTGCTGGAGTTCTAGAGGCAAAGATTCCAGCATAGCGTTTAAACTGGCAGGCTTGCAACTGAGGGCATCGGCCACCACATTGGCTTTTCCCAGGTGGTAATTTATTCCCAGATCAAAGTCCTTGACCAACTCAAGCCATCTTCACTATCGAAGGTTCAAGTCTGGCTTGTCGGATATCGGGTTCCGGCAAAACCCTTAAGGTTCAAACTCTGGGGTGCGCGCGAAGATCTTCCTCCTATCGATCCATGTCCCAACGCCTCGCTGCGAATCTAAGCTACACGATGAACATCACAAGGGGCACAAGGTTTATACTGGTTCGGGCCATCATTGTGGTGTAATACCCTACTCAAGTGTGTGGTGTGGTGGATTGCCTCAGGGGCTGATGATGAATACTACAGAGGAAGAACAACCTCGCGAGGGGTGTTCTTGTGGTGGTGTGCTTGGAGAGGAGTTGCTCTGTCTCTGTTGGCTTTCAGTGAGATCTTGATGATCCTCCCTCTCCATGGTGGTGGCTATCTCTATATATAGAGGCCCTGGGTCCTCTTCCCAAATATTGAGCGGGAAGGGCGCCAACAACAACCATTTTGAAGGGGAACATCTAGTACAAGTTATCCTGACTAAAGTTGGTCTTCTGCTGCCAAAGGAACTGGCGATGACGCCGTCTTGGGCTCCACGGTGACCTCCATCCTGCCGCTCTGCTGGTCTTGGTCTTGTTGCACTGAAATGGTAACCTTTGCTTGATACCTCGGTACTCCACGCCTGCGTTTGCCCCCTTTGCACCAAAGAGGAAACAAGGACACTACGCAGGACAGCGCCCGCCTGGCGCTCGCCTGGTCTCGATCATCATGGCTTGCATCACGAGCACCTCGCGAGGTACCCCTGCCTTGATCTCTCCGCCTCCTCGCGAGCCTGCCTGGTGAGGCCGCTCCCGAGGAAGCCTTGTGTCGTCCACCCCGCGAGGGTCTTGAGCTTGAGTTAATGCAGATGGGCCGTGCTGGGCCACCCCTTGAGCCACGCCGCAGGCCGCAGGCAGGCAAATCTGGGGACCCCCGTTCCCAGAAAACCGACAGTAGCCCCCGGTCCCAAGGCTTGCTCGGACTTGGCTTAGCGACGAAGCAAAAGGGCAAGTGCGGAGTGCCGCGGGCCCCAACAGCCTGCGGCCTTGGTCGCCGCGTGGCGGTTGATTGGACGTGGGCATCTCCGCTTCCCCATGCTGCCTCGGCAACTGCCCGTCTAACAAAAAGGCTGGCTCTGGTTAGGCTTACCTTCATTGCTCTCATTTGTCTTGCTCTTGCCCTCCTGCTTCCAAAATCTCCAGATCCGCCTCACCCTTTCTCCTCTAGCGAGCAATGGCGCCCCGCAAGACCGCGGTCGGGGCTCCATCGGCCTGGTACTCGCTAGCGCCTGATGACGGCGGCGCAAGGCAGCGAGATGGGGGAGACTGCGCTCCGGCCCGGCTCCGCCCAGCCGGAGGACAAGGGGAGCACCTTCTATCCCTTCTTCATGAGCGTCGTCATCGTTGGCCTGGTGCCTCCTTTCTTCGAGTTCTTCTATGCCGTCCTCCGCCATTATAAGCTACAAGCTCTGCATCTCCATCCCAACTATGTTCTCCTTCTGTTGATTTTCACCTACTAATGCGAGGAGCACGTCGGGGTGATGCCGTCCGTGGCCTTGCTGCGCCACTTCTTCCTCCGAGTCACTGGCGCCAATATCTTGGCGTGCGCAAGCTTTGTTGCATACTCCAAAGCCAACGCGATCTCAAAGGCCGGGAAGAGGGCCGACGGCTTCCGGAGCAAGTGGGTCATGCTAGGTGCCGGATGCATCAACTCTCGGCTGGCGCTGCCCAAGGGGCTGCCCCAGGCCGTCGAGGCGTGGTCCCGTGCGAAGCTTGACGAGCGACGGGTGAAGCTGGTGCTGGAGAAGATGAACGCTGACCTGAGGCCTAGCAACATGAAGACGGCGAAGCTGACCAGGGCAACGCTCCTAAGGGAGTTCCTGGCGCATCGGGTGGCTCCACTTCGGGTGCACTCACGCCCGTTGTGGAGACTCGAGGATGCGGATGCCGTCCTCCGCCTGAACTCGGAGGCCCTGGCTGATGAAGATCTGGCCGCATCTCTCCGCTACCTGGTCGGAGAGGACATGCCAAGCCCGGAGGGTGCTCCTGTCCGTTTGTTCCTTCGCAACGACTGGGAGCAGGTGGTGGACACCATGCCCACCTTTGACGGGGACGGTCTGGTGCCGGTGGTGCCTCCTGAGGGCCAGGCAGCGACATCGACGGTGGAGTTGTCCTCCAACGATTCGAGCGGGGGAGAGGAGGAAGACGAGGAGGAGGAGGAGCGCGACTCGGAGGCAACCACTAATGATACGGGGGAGAACTCCCCTTGGCGCAGGTCCAACGTCCTCCGCTCCATGCCGGACGACGACGAGGCCAACGCCAGGCGAGGGGGAGAGGACCCGCCCGTGATCCCAAGAAGGATAGGTCGGGGATGATCTCCCGAGGGTCTACTCCAAGCCGATGCTGCCCGAAGGGAGCTCCAGCCCTTCTGGTGCGCCCTCTTCTACTGCCGGACCTCCCGAGGCTGCGCCCGGCAAGAGGCTCTCGGGCTTCAAGCTCGGCCGGAGGCCATTGGAGCTTGCCGCGACTAACCAGTAAGTACTCGAAGTCTGCTTTGCTCTTGTTTTTGCTTTAGGGCTTGACATCCTCCATTGTTTGGGTAGGCCGCCGCCTACGGCAAAGAGCCCGAAGGGGTACACGGTGGCCACGCTCAGGGCGAGCTCGTCCGTTGTGGCCGCGCCTTCGCCTGTGGGAAGGGGAGGCAGTGCAGATTGCATCTCCCCTGCCCGATCGTCCTCACGAGGCCAGGAGGGATCCTCTGGGGGGGGGCTAGCCCCCGTGGCCCCGCTGTCTCTGGAGGCACCGGCGCTTGATGATGTCGCCGAGGTTGCCAAGGCTCAGGAGGTCCCAACCTCCCAGGCCATGATTACACTGTCGTCTTCTCCTCCTACTCCACAGGTTCCTGTCTCCTCTCCATGAGTTGAGCCGGCTGCGATAAGATCTCTTGGGCGCCAATCCCTGCCTGGGGGCCGGGCGCCTGGAGCTGGTCTCTGGCTGGGTTCGCTCTGACGCCTCCGTCTGAGCGGCGCTGAGCCAGGCTATGACAGCTTCCGAGGAGGAGAAGCAAGTCACCTCCGAAGCCATAGCCGCTCGTGACGCGGCATTGAAGGATGCTTTAACTATCCGGGGCCGCTGCAAGGCGCTGGAGGACGAGCTGCGAGGCTTGCATGATGAGCTCACCAAGGAGGTTCGCGACCGCCAAATGAAGGAGGAAGAGATGAAGGCTCGTGAGGCCACCATCAGGGACCATGACAGCAAACTGTCCGCTGATCGTGGCCGGCTGAAGACGCTGGAGCAGAAGCTGTAGGCGGAGAGGATTGAGCTGGACGCCAAGGAGAAGGTCTCGGTCGAGGATCACGTGGCCTTCACCGACAACAAAGTGAGATCTCGCACGGCGCTGATGTCGCTTTATGACGATTGTCTGGAGAAGCCGCTGGCCGGAGCCACGGACGGCCCCACCAAGCTGCTTCCCTTCCTGGTCGAGGCGCTTGAAGTGGTCGTGACCGGCATCGGCCCCATGGCCGAGGTTGAAGCTAGCATCCTTTCCACCGCAGCGCTGATGCGGATCCTCAGCCACGTCTACCTTCGCAACCCCGACGCCAACCTTTACGATCTGCTGGAGCCTGTTGACGCCGAGCGCTCCGCCGCTGTTACTAAGGCCGTGAAGGGCTGGGCGGAGGCCTTCCTAGCGAAGTTTTGCGCCTTCGCCACTGCGCCCAAGGCAGGTGCTGCCGGTCCCGCGGCCTCGGGAGGTGGAGCTGACAAGCGCAATTCCACCATGGAGTCGGGGCTCCCGGCGAATGACGGCGCTGCCCAAGGGTGATCTCCTCACGGCTTCTTCCTATTGCAACTCCTGCAACATGCACCGTGCCTCGTGGAGGCGCTTAAACTTGTGTCGGGTATTCTGAGGACAATTTATGGTCTGTAATATTTGCTTCTGAATTTGCGAGATTTGGCGCATACCTCAGCCGCCGTTAGCCCCGATGGGATCACCAGGACAGGACCAATGAGTAAGGGGCTACGTGGAAAGTTAGGCTCCTAAGCCGCGATGCTCAGGAGTCGCCCTTGATGCGCAAACAACAAATAGGGAGGGGTGTAAGAGTAGATCTGTCGTTCTACGTTGGCAGGGCCCGGCCCCTCGCATACCTCAACCGCCGTTAGCCTTTCAGAACTAAGGAGTGAGGTGCTACGTGACCAGTTAGGCTCCTGAGTCGCGATGCTCACGAGTCCCCCTTGACGCTCAAACGGTTTTCATACCTTGTGCCCGCTCGGGGAGGGGCGCGCGACGACCAGGTCCGAGGGACCTGGCTGGGCGGCGTGCGCTCGGGCGTGACCCTAGCGTAGCCCCCTGTCCAGCCCCCTCGCATGGCACTCCCGAGGGGAGGCATTGCAATGAGGCCAGACACTGAGCTCTGGGTTCCCTGAGGTTGATACAGCCGTGGGCTGCCCTTAGTTGTTTATCACCAGCGCGGCGCATAGCGCTTCCGTATGTGTACGGGCATAGCCGCTCCTCGGCAATGTTGTCAGCCAGCACGGAGCATGGTGCTTCCACTGGTACGTGGGAGGTGGCCCCCCTCCGGGAGGAGCCCCCGGGGCATGTACATCCCCGCCCTGACACACGACCGGCATGGTAGGGCTAGACGAGGTGTATCTGGGCACTCGTGAGCCAGCGCGGGACTCATGAGGCCCTACCTCAAGGGGGGTTGCGCTTGATCTTGAGCCTTGGGAGGCTGAGGGTTCCTCCAGGGTGGTTAGATGCAAATGCTCTACGTCCTTAGGTCCCGGCCCTCGAGCAAGCTCAGCCGCCGCTGGTATGCCAGTTCACGATACCGTGGACAAGGCCAGGGGGTGAGGGCTGGAGAGCCAATAAGAGCTCCTGAGTCGCGATGCTCAGGCGCCCCCCTTTTAACGTGCAAGCGGTTTGCATGAGGGAGAAAAAGGGGTCGCGAGGGCAGGAGATGATAATCATAGACATGCTAGGCATGAAGCCAAACCAACTCAGATAGATGCAGGAAAGACACATGTCACTGGGTCAGGCCCGAGCGGCTTGAGGATGATGCTGCCCGAGGGGCGCCCCCAGCAAAGTGAACTAAAGACAGAAGCAAGATGGATACATGCCTCAAGGATGGACCCACGCGACCTGGGAATAATGCAGCCCAGAGCGCACACCCAGCTGAAATGAAACTCGAAAGATGTCACCTAATATCATTGCAGAGCGGGTGTTGAAGTAGCTGACGATGCGCAGTTAAGAAACCGATCCTCACGAGCCATCAGAGCCCTGAGCCTCGGGAAGCTCTGGGGGTCCTGGCGGCTCCTCAAGGTCCATCTCCATCTCCGCCAGGACGTGCGGTGCCTGACCTCCTGAGCTTCCAGAATGCTCCTCATTAAGTGCTGGTAAGCAGCAGCCGCGTTCGGCAGGCCGAAAGGCATGCAAACGTAGCTGTGAGGCGGGCCCTCGCAACGTCCCACACGCGAAGGCCAGAGACACTCCTGAGACGCGACTCAGTTGAGCCTTGGGTAGTCAATGCAGACACGCAGCCTGCCATCCTCGCCTGAATGGGGAGCTACGCCTGGTAGGCGGCGATCGCCTCGCATGACTCTTGATTCCTGCAGCTCCTAAGTGACCTTGTTGTTGAACTCTTGATGGTTGGGCCCTCCTTGCCTCCTGCCTTCTTGAGGCAAACGCACCGCAAAGGCGCCTCCAAGTGGTGCCCGAGTGCCTCCCTCGTGATCTTGGCAAAGTTAGAGGCCATCCAGGAGAGAGCCCCCGAGCCTTGCCTGAGGAGGGCGCCGGGCGCGCCTTCCTATGCGACGGAGGGAGGCGTGCTACATCTCGAACTTGCTTTGGTTTTCCCTGAAGAGGAGAGGATGATGCAGCACAGTAGCGTAAGTATTTCCCTTAGATTTTGAGAACCAAGGTATCAATCCAGTAGGTGGTCACGCGCAAGTCCCTCGTACATGCACAAAACAATAGCTACTCGCAACCAACACGATTAGGGTTGTGAATCCCTTCACGGTCACTTACGAGAGTGAGATCTGATAGAAATAATATTTTTGGTATTTTTGGTATAAAGATGCAAAGTAAAAAGTAAAAGCAAAGCAAGTAAATAAAGTGATGGAGATTGATATGATGAGAATAGACCCGGGGGCCATAGGTTTCACTAGTGGCTTCTCTCAAGAGCATAAGTATTGTAAGGTGGGTGAACAAATTACTGTTGAGCAATTGATAGAATTGAGCATAGTTATGAGGTTATCTAGGTATGATCATGTATATAGGCATCACCTCCGTGACAAGTAGATCGAAACGATTCTGCATCTACTACTATTACTCCACTCATCGACCGCTATCCAGCATGCATCTAGAGTATTAAGTTAAAAATAGAGTAACGCCTTAAGCGAGATGACATGATGTAGAGGAATAAATTCATGCAATATGATAAATACCCCATCTTGTTATCCTCGATGGCAACAATACAATACGTGCCTTGAACTCTTTCTGTCACTGAGTAAGGACACCGCAAGATTGAACCCAAAGCCATGCACTTCTCCCATCGCTAACTACCAATCTAGTTGGCCAAACCAAACGGATAATTCGAAGAGACTTGCAAAGATAACTCAATCACACATAAAAGAATTCAGAGAAGATTCAAATATTATTCATAGATAAGCTGGATCATAAAACCAACAATTCATCGATCTCAACAAACACGCCGCAAAAAGAAGATTACATCGAATAGATCTCCACGAGAGAGGGGGAGAACATTGTATTGAGATCCAAAAAGAGAGAAGAAGCCATCTAGCTAGTAGCTATGGACCTGAAGGTCTGAAGTAAACTACTCACACTTCATCGGAGGGGCTATGGTGATGATGTAGAAGCCCTCCATGGTGGATGCCCCCTCCGGCGGAGCTCCGGAATAGTCTCCAAGATGGGATCTCGTGGATACAAAAGGTTGCGGCGGTGGAATTAGGTTTTTGGCTCCTGTTTTGATCGTTTGGGGGTACGTAGGTATATATAGGAGGAAGGAGTACGTCGGTGGAGCTCCGAGGGGCCCATGAGGTAGGGGGCGCGCCCAGGGGGGGCGCCCTCCACCCTCTTGACCTCCTCGGAAGCTTCTTTGAGTAGGGTCCAAGTCTCCTGGATCACGTTCGGTTGGAAAATCACAATCCCGAAGGTTTCATTCCGTTTGGACCCCGTTTGATATTCTGTTTCTTCGAAATACTGAAATAGGCAAAAAAAACAGCAATTCCGGGCTGGACCTCCGATTAATAGGTTAGTCCCAAAAATAATATAAAAGTGGAAAATAAAGCCCATTATATTCCAAAACAATAGATAAAGTAGCATGGAGCAATCAAAAATTATAGATACGTTGGAGACGTATCAAGGCGCCCCTTGGACGGGCGCAGATCCTGACGCGGCGCCTCTGGAGACGCCTGTCTCCTGAGGCCTTGAGCTGGCTGATGTCTTCTTTGTCTTAGGAACTGCCTCGGGAAGGTTCCCACTCTTGCTGTCTGGATCCTCGACTGATGCAGCTTGGAAGGCACGCTCGAGAGAGCACACCGCATCCTTCTCTTCACAGGGGACTGTGATGACCCCGCCGCTTCCCGACATCTTGAGGACATTGTATCCATGGTGATTCAGTGCCATAAACTTGGCCAGGGATGGATACCCGAGGATGGCATTGTATGGAAGGCGAATGTGGGTAACGTCGAAGTCGATGAGCTCGGTATGGTAGTTCTTGCGCTGTTCAAAGGTGACAGGGAGGCGGACCTGCCCTATCGGGGTGGTGGAGCCGTTAGTGACTCCTGAGGAAGGCTTGGTTGGCTGAAGCTGATCATATGGCACTTGGAGATTGTTGAATGTCTCGACAGATAGAACGTTGAGTCCTGCGCCACCATCGATGAGGGTCCTGGTAACCTGCAGATTGCTGATGACTGGGGAACAAAGCATCGGAAGGACACCGGCTGTAGCCGCACACTTGAGTTGATCCGCTGAGCTGAACGTGATGGCGCACGTGGACCACCTGAGAGGGCGCGTGGCCTCGATCTTGGGGAGGACTGTATTCACCTCGTGAGCGAACTGCTTAAAGATGCGCTGAGAGACTGGGGCCTGGGCACTGCCCAGGATGCAAGCGATAGCACGTGGCTCCTGGAAGCCCCCAGCCCCCTTGTCCTAATGATCATCGTCATTCCTTCTTGGCGGTGGTGGCAGAGGAGGAAGGCCTGCGTTGCCCTGCGGGCGATCATCGCGAGGCTGATCCCTTCAAGAACCCTCACGAGGCTGGTCCTGCCAGCGGTCCTCGCGAGGTCGGTCACGCCACCCTTGGCGAGGGCCTCAGTCGTCCCATCGTCCTCCACCTCTTCCTCCTCCTCGGTTGTAGCCCTGATCGTTGCGCTTGGGGCGTCGACCGATACGTCCTTCTCACACGGCCCTGAGCTCTTGGCATTCGTTGGTATTGTGGGTGTGGAGGTCATGGTACACGCAGTACCGGCGCCCTTGGACGACTCCGGCTGGTCCCTGCCATGCTTCGTGTCTGGTTCTGCTGTGAGCACAGCTACTCCTTTGTGCTTCACATCCTTGGCCTTGGCTTTCTTCTCTTTAGGGTCAGTAGCTGGGAGCTCAAGAAGGGAGAGGCACCCCTCCTCAGCCCTTGCGCACTTGGTCACTAGGTTGAACAGCTCCAGAGACGTGCACAGATCCTCGTGGATAGCTAGCTCCTCCTTCATCTTGACATCGCGGACGACATCAAAGAACGCTAAGATGATGGCCAACTCGGTCACCTTTGGAATCTTGAGGCGAGCGTTGTTGAAGCGCTGGATGTACTTCTGCAGGGTCTCTCCTGGTTGCTGCTTGATGCGACGCAGGTCACCCATGACTGGAGGATGGTCGCGAGTGCCCTGTAAGTTGGCGATGAAGCGGGTGTGCATCTCATCCCAAGAGGAACTCGTGCCGGGAGGCAGGTTTAGGAGCCAGGTGCGGGCACCATCTTTGAGCGCCATAGGAACCAATTCACCATGGCCTTCTCGTCTCCATTGGCCGCTTCGATGCCCAGCTAGTAGAGCTGCAGGAACTCCGCGGGGTCAGCAGTGCCGTCGTAGCAAGGAGGCAGACCCGACATGAACTTGCATGGCCAGGAGACACTGTGTAGCTCGGTGGTGAAGGCGCGGCAGCCTGCGGTGGCCACCGGAACCCTTTGCAGACGCGGGGCTTGCTCCTAGGGATTCCCACGTGCCACCGCCGGGGGCAGCACGGGGGTCTTGATGTGCTAGCGCAGGGATGCGGTCGTGACGTGCTGGAGCGGGGAGCATGCGAGCACCTTCTTGAGGACAAGGGATTTCTTGGCAGCTTCTTTCTTGTCGTGCGGGCGCTAGACGCAGTGGGTCTCGTCCAGGGGCCGCGCGCCTTCGAGCCAGGGCACCTTCTTGGGGAGGAGGTGGTAGAGGCACCTCCTGAGCTGCATCACCCATGCAGGACGGAGGGCGAGGCAGCGAGAAGGATGGCGCAGGGGATCCCCCTGCGGCGCTGACGAGCTCAGTGATGCGAGCAAGCCACTTCTCGTAGAGGTCGTCGATGGGGCGGTAGTGTAGGAGCTCGCGTGCGAGGAGCAACGCGGCATGCGCGTCCGTGGGAGCGCGACAGGCGTGCGACGACGAACCAGCTGGAGTCAGCGACGGAGTGGCGGTGCGGCCTTCTTGACGCACCGAGGGATGCAGCAAAGATACCTGCTGCTCCTTCCCCGCTGGGCCGGTGGCGGCGTTGGCGGCAGGCGATGGAGAACAATGGGGAGGCCCACCGACGGGGCCGTCTGGGAGATGCGGGCGGCGAGAGCAGCCCGACGCTCGGCACGAGCTCGGCGAGCGTCACCCATGGATGCGACGAACGATCGAACACGGAAAAATGGAAGAAAGATTACGGCGCACCCCTACCTGGCGGGCCAAATGTCGGATATCGGGTTTCGGCAAAACCCTTAAGGTTCGAAATCTGGGGTGCGCGTGAAGACCTTCCTCCTACCGATCCACGTCCCAACACCTCGGTGCGAATCTAAGCTACACGATGAACATCACAAGGGGCACAAGGTTTATACTGGTTCGGGCCACCGTTGTGGTGTAATACCCTACGCCAGTGTGTGGTGTGGTGGATTGCCTCAATGCCTGATGACGAACAGTACAGAGGAAGAACAGCCTCGCGACGGGTGTTCTTGTGGTGGTGTGCTTGGAGAGGAGTTGCTCCGTCTGTATTGGCTTTCGGTGAGATCTTGATGATCCTCCCTCTCCACGGTGGTGGCTATCTCTATATATAGAGGCCCCTGGTCCTCTTCCCAAATATTGAGTGGGAAGGGCGCCAACAATGGCCATTTTGAAGGGAAACATCTAGTACAAGTTATCCTGACTAAAGTTGGTCTTCGGCTGCCAAAGGCACTGGCGATGATGCCGTCTTGGGCTCCACGGTCACCTCCGTCCTGCCGCTCTGCTGATCTTTCTTTTGTTGCACCGAAATGGTAACCTTTGCTTGATGCCTCAGTACTCCGCGCCTGCGCTTGCCCCCTTTGCACCAAAGAGGAAACAAGGACACTGCGCAGGTCGGCGCCCGCCTGGCACCTGCCTGGTCTCGATCGTCATGGCTTGCGTCATGATCACCTCGCGAGGTACCCCTGCCTGGATCTCTCTGCCTCCTCATGAGCCTGCCTGGTGAGGCCGCTCCTGAGGAAGCCTTGCGTCATCCGCCCCGCGAGGCTTGGCCCTTCGCGAGGGTCTTGAGCTTGAGTTAATGCAGATGGGTCATGCTGGGCCACACCTTAAGCCACGCCACAGGCCGTAGGCAGGCAAGTCTGGGGACCCCCGTTCCCAGCACACCGACATGGCTGAGTAAAGATATATTTGAGACTCTAGTGGTCGCTAAATATTTGACATATCGTTCCAATGAGGTAATGTCTCCAAATTTTTAGAGAGTGCACAATAGCGGCCAGTTCCAAATCATGTGTAGGATAATTCATTCATGAGGTCGTAGCTGGCGAGATGCGTAAGCTACCACCTTGTCCTCTTGCATAAGTACACACCCAATCCCCGTTCTGGATGTGTCACAATACACATCAAAGCTGTTGTAAATGTTTGGAAGGGTCAAGACTGGTGCTGATGTCAATCTGGTTTTGAGCTCGTTAAAGCTCTGCTCGCAATCCTCAGTCCATTCAAACTTCTTGTCTTTCTTGAGGAGTTCTATCATTGGCTTGGCAATATTGGAGAATCCTTTGATGAATCGATGGTAGTATCTGGCTAATCCAAGAAAACTCCGGACTTCAGATACCTTTGTGGGTGCTGCCTAATCAAGCACATCTTTCACTTTGCTGGGATCCACTGCGATACCCTCTGCTGATAGAACATACCCCAGAAGTCCAACTTGTTTGAGCCAAAACTCACACTTATTGAATTTTGCAGACAGCTGATGGTCACGGAGTCTCTGTAAGACTACTCGGAGGTGTGCCTTGTGTTCTTCGTCACATTTAGAGTATATGAGAATGTCATCAATGAAAACCACCACAAACTTATCCAAGAATTCCATGAACACCTTATTCATCATATGCATGAAAAAGGCAGGGGCATTTGTGAGACCGAAGGACATCACCATATATTCATAGAGACCATAATGGGTAGTGAACGCGGTCTTAGGAATATCTTCCTTCTTGATCTTCAGTTGATGATATCCGGTCCTTAAATCAATCTTGGAAAATACTTTTGCACCACTGAGCTGATCGAACTCATCAATCCTTGGTAACAGGTATTTGTTCTTGATGGTGACATTGTTCAACTGACGGTAGTCCACGCACATTCTGAGACCACCGTCTTTCTTGTCTATAAATATTGCAGGTGATCCCCATGGTGACGAGCTTGGGTGGATATATCCTTTCTGCAGCATCTCATCCAACTGTTTCTTTAATTCCATGAGTTCGGAGGAAGGCATCTGATAATACTTTTTGTACAATGATGCAGTCCCAGGTACAAGATCAATTGCAAACTCAAGCTGTCTGTCTGGAGGCATTCCGGGTAATTCCTCAGGGAATACATCGGGAAATTCACTGACCACAGGAATCAAATCCAATTCTTCAGCACGTGCAAATTTACATAGGACGGCAGGGTAATACCGCATATAGGTAGGTATGGTGGACTAATCTAGAATAACTTTGGGTTCAAGGTTTTTGATGTACAAGCTGAATTCCCACTTAGTACAGGCGAAGGCTAGCAATTTAGATTGAGAAGCGGCTAGCTAGAGAGCAACAACGATCATAACCATGCATTATGCGTAAGTAACATTGGACACTAGCATGAGTAGGATATGGACACCACGAACATAAATATCATAGAGGCTATGTTGGTTTTGATTCAACTACATGCATGAACATGTGCCAAGTCAAGCCACTCGAACATTCAGAGGAGGATACCATATCATCATATTACATGACTATCATTTTAACGCTATGTTGATATCCAAGATAAGTCATTATCAACTCCCAACTACTTATGCATGTGATGAGAAACTATAATCTCTAATTGTCATTGCAAACATGTTTAATCATAATGGGCTGAATCATGGATACTAGGTTAAACATATTTACACAAACAGAACAAGCCGAGTCCATACCAGTTTCTCCCTGCCATGGCCAGTTCATCGGATGTTGTCATTATTGCCTTTGACTTGCACGACCAAACGATATGAAAATATAAATAGTGCAAGAATGCCGTGGACTAAGCTGGAATCTGCAAACCTTTTATTCAACAAGAGAAGACAGGGTAAAATGTGCTCTCTATCAGTTCAACAATTATTCATATGAGAGCCACTCAACATTTTCATCGTGGTCTTCTCCTCGGTACAACTCATATAAAAGGAAAAGAAATTCAGAGAAACATACTGAAATATTTTTGGACTTTTTCGTTTTCTTGAACAAGCAAACAAAAGGGAAAAGCAAAAACGAGAAAAACTATTTACATGGGAAAGCTCCCAACAAACAAAAGAAGAACAATGGAATCTTTTTGGTTTTCTTTTTAATACTACTAATCATGGAAAGAAAGTAAATTACTACAACTAATTTTTTTTTCGTTTTTCTAATGTTTTTCAAACACACAAGAAGAAAGAAGAAAATAAATCCAAGCATGGATGATACAATGAAAAAGTGTGAACACCGACAAATAGAATGATAAGTAGACATCAATATAACTCCATGAGAAACACGTACTCCCCCAAGCTTAGGCTTTTGGCCTAACTTGGTAATCGGTCAGTAGCCTGGAGGGTAGTAGGGGTGCTGAGGAGCAGGCATCCACTCATCCCACTATTGAGGCTCCACCTGAGCTGCCTCCGTAGCAGCATGAGCGTTCTGTTAGGCACTGATGTCCTCAGGAATAATCCTATATCCGCCCCTGGCAGCAGAATCAAACAAAGTAGGTGCAGGCAAGGGGATAATATCATGAGTTTTAACGCTAAAGACCAGGTTATAAGGAATGGGGATGTCAGGAGAGTTATTATCAGTGAAATGGTGGTGATCCATGGCTGCTCGGTCTAGGTAAACCTTGTTCAGAGGGTAGTCATGAGGGCGTATCTCAACCTCGAAGTGAGCTGCCAAACGAGTAGCAAAAAACCCACCATGTATTTTACCTTGGGATTTATTAAGATGCAGGCGACGAGCCACGATAGCTCCCAAGCTATGCATGTTGTCGCCCTCAAGTGCACGACATAAAACCGCAAGGTCTGGTGAACTAAGTGCACCCACCTTCTCCCCAGGAAGCAAGCATTTAGTAATGAAAAGTGCAAAGTAACGAACAATAGGAAAATTTAGGCCAGTGGCAGTGATGGATGGCACTCCTCTCTCATCACCTACTGTCAAAGTGTGATAAAAGGCCTCAAACTCGGCCGACCTGGGCTCAGCCAAGCTCCCATCAGAAGGGATCATGCATATGTTACAAAATTCAGTAAGTGGTATCTGATGGTTTTCAGCATATAAATCAAAGCTCACTTTAGGAGGATTATTCCTAGGCAGGAATGTAAAACTTAGAACAAAGATGTTTGTGAGGATTTGGTGCTGGTCACACTTATCTGTGATGAAATCGGTGAGGCCGGCATTAGCAATATATTACATGAACTCCTCAAGAACTCCAGCCTCTTTTAGGAACGGGGTGTGCAGCCATTCGCACAACCGTACTTCCGCCAACCTCCGAGGGTGGAGATCACCGTCAGAAGACTCCACAATAACACCCTTGGAGTTCTTCTTAGCGCCAAAATTCCTGAAGATATTCATGTCCGCGTACATTTTTTCCTATGAACAAAAATCTGAATTTTTAGTTCACAAATTTTTCCCAACAAAACTTCATAAAATAGATAGCGACTACTCATAGGGATACATAGAGGCCATATCAAGCATTCAGATTACTTATAACACTAAGAATTCAACATGGAAGCTCATCTACAACAGCATCAAGAGTAGCTAATTATTCAAAGTATAAACCACTAAAACAAAAACTAATTGGACAAACGGTGCAAAAATCCGCCGAAATAGTTTCCGAAATGGAGCTTCAATCTAAGAGATTGAGATCCACGGGTTTGAGCTCAAGAACACGGGAGAGAGAGCAAAGGAGATTTTTTCTGGAGGTAACTGATGATGTGGGCTAAAGAAATAAGTGAGGGGGCACATGGGGACCACAACGCACCAGGGCGCATCTGGGGGTCCTTGCGCGCCAAGGCAGGTTGTGCCCACCTTGTGCAACTCCCTCTGGTATTATTTGCACCAGAAATTCAGAAATATTCAGAAAAAAATCATGTTCAATTTTCAAGGCATTCTGAGAACTTTTATTTTTGGGACATTTTTTATTGCACGGGAACTTCAAAAAACAGACAACAAATGGCACGTTATTTTATTTAACTAGTAAAAACAGGAAACAAAAAGTAAGGACAGAAGGTAGTGCTTACTAAATTCATCAACTTCATACCGCTCAAAAATGATTCATTAATATGGTTGATCAGATCTTATTAACAACCACTTTTGATTAGCATGAAACCGAAGAACTTTCGTAGATCACTAAGTTACCTCAATGGGGATATGCATTTCCCCAACAATAAGCATTTCATATTTCTTTTGACAGTAGGTAGAGGTATTTGAAAACTTCCAATAGTGATTGTCAGAGATTTTTCAATAACATTAATTTCACTTGCAATTGTTTCTTTGGAAAGTGCACCGTATGCTCATTACCATTATTATGAAAAGTGGCCTTGCTTTTATTGCAATCAATAACAGCCCCTGCAGTATTCAAGAAGGGTCTACCAAGGATAATCGACATGTTGTTGTCCTCGGGCATCTCAAGTATAACAAAGTCAGTCAAAATAGTAACATTAGCAACAACAAAGGGCACATCCTCTCAGATACTGATAGGTATGGCAGTTGATTTGTCACCCATTGGCAAACATATTTTAGTAGGTGTCAGTTTATTCACGTCAAGTCTTTTATATAAAGAGAAAGGCATAACACTAACACCAGCTCCTAAATCACACAAAGCAGTTTTCACATAATTCCTTTTGATAGAACAAGGTATAGTTGGTATACCCGGATCTCCAAGTTTTTTAGGTACTCCATCTCTAAAAGTATAGTGAGCAAGCATAGTGGAGATTTCAACTTCCAGTATTTTTCTCTTATTTGTGATGATATCTTTCATATACTTTGCATAAGGAGGCATTTCAAGGATATGAGTCAAGCGAGTATGCAAAAAGACTGGCCTCAGCATTTCAGCAAAGCGTTCAAATTCTTCATCATCATTCTTTTTAGTTTACTTGGGTGGAAAAGGCATAGGTTTTTGAACCCACGGTTCTCTTTCTTTACCGTGTTTTCTAGCAACAAAGTCTCTTTTATCATATCTTTTATTCTTAAGTTGTGGGTTATCAAGATCAACAAGTGGTTCTATCTCAACATCATTATATGGCTCTTTATCATTATTTGGTTGAGTGTCTTCATGAACCTCATCATTGTCTTTTTCATGATCAGTAGGTGTATGTTCATTACCATATTGAGTTTCAGCATCAGAGATATAAGTTTCATTTTCATTATCAGGAGGTTTGTCTATTTCAGGTTCACTAGAAGCATGCAAAGTCCTATCATTTTTATTTTTATTTTTATTTTTAGAAGGACTAGGTGCACTAGTGTTATTTCTTTGCGAATCTTGTTTAATTCTTTTTGGGTGTCCCTCGAGATAAAGTGGTTCCTGGGTCATTTTACCTCCTCTAGTTGCAACTCTAACAGCAAAGTCATGTATATTATGAGTCATTTCATCAAGTAATTCTCTTTGTGATTTAGCATCGTGTTCTAACTGGGTTTGAACCATAGAAGCATGTTTTCCAACAACTCTAACATCATTTGAGATTCTAAATATCAAGTCACTCCAGCGAGCAATCATATCAGAATTACATTCAATTGTTTCATAACCTTTGCATTGAAGTCGTCTTATTTTCTAATGTAGTTTTCAAACTCGTAAAGGCAATGGCTAGGATGCATATTGTGAGGATTATCATTTCATTGAACTTCATAAGAGAATTTACCTCTACCACCTTAGGCAGTGGTGGTGTATCAAGCCCATGTATTTCTTCAATAGGAGGTAAATTTTTAACATCATCAACTTTAATACCTTTTTCCTTCATAGATTTCTTTGCCTCTTGCATATTGTCAGATTACTGGTTCCGCAAACCCTTGAAAGGTTTGAACTCTCGGGTGCGTGCGGAGATGTCAACCTACCCAGCTTGCCTACTCGCGATCCTCCTAAGCCTAGCGTGACGAGCTCAAAGAGACAAAGAGACAACATTTTATCCTAGTTCGGGCCACCTTGCGGTGTAATACCCTACTCCAGCGTTTTGGTGGATTGCCTCAAGGGGCTGAGGACGAACTAGTACATTGAATGAACAGGCCTCAGGATGTGAGGTGTTCTTGAGCTCAAGTGAGCTGGTGGGATGTGAACTAGATGCCCCTCGATGGTGGTGGCTAAGTCCTATATATAGTGGCCTTAGTCCTCTTCCCAAATGTTGGCGGGAAGGGATCCCACAGCGGTCAGATTTGAAAGGGGACAAGTAGTACAGTTTATCCTGACTAAAGTGGTCTTCGCGTGCGAAAAGCCCCTGGTCATGATGCTGCGGTGGGCTCGGTGATGACCTTTGTCCTGCCGTCCTGGCGGTCTTGGTCTTATTGCACCAGAATGGAAACCTTTGGATGATTCCTCGGCACTCCGTGCCTGTGGCTTGCCTCCCTTGCAACAAAGAGGAAACTGGCGCTCTATGCCCGCTGGCACCCACCTGGCGCCCGCCTAGTCTTGGTCGTCATGGCTCATGTCAGCTGAGCCTCGTGAGGTTCAACTTGCATAGAACTCCCCGCCCCTCGGGAGCCAGCGTAAGGAGGCCGATCCCCTCGGGGGTCTTGGTGTCGTCCGCCTCGCGAGGTTTGGCCCCTCACGAGGGTATTGAGTTGTCGACGCTGAAGCTGGGCCATACCAGGCCATTGATGGAGCCACGTGGTGGGCCGCAAGCAGGCAAGTATGGATACCCCCATATCTAGAACACCGAAAGTAGCCCCCGGGCCCAAGGAAACCTCGGACTTGGCTTCCAGGCGAAGCCAAAGGGCAAGTGCGGAGCGCCCGGGCCCTAACCTCCTATGGCCTTGATGACGCCGGGCATTGATGGGACGTGGGCGTCTCCACTTCCTCACGCTACCTCGGCAACCGTTCAGCTTGACAGAATGATGCGGCATGCAGAAGATCATCATGGCACGAGGTCGTGGAGGCCAGCGGTCGGCCTTCCTTGGCTATAAATATGGGGGAGGGGCAGAGCCCCCTCGCTCATCTCTCCTTCATCTTCTTGCCGCCCGCTTCTTCTCCTCCGTCTTTCTCTCATGGAGCCGATCAGGAGGTTCTCGTCGGCCAAAAAGGGGAAGGCCTCTAGAGAGGGGCCTGACCCTCTCCCTCCGAAGAAATAACTCCGCCTCCCTCATGACTCCAACGCGGGGCGAGAGGGGACCAGGACTTGGAAATCTAGGCCTCTGCCTGGCTTCCGCCTTCCCCTTTACGCCAGCGCCCAGGATGAAGAAGTGCGCCATCAGGTGGCCCACAACAATGGTGGACGGACCGCCATTGTCTTGCCGACCGTGCCATGCACTCACACCGAGGGCATCCCGCGAGAGTTCCTGGTGTGGGTGGCGATGCCGCCCGACTCATGGATCCGGCTCCCGAGGTTCTTTGCCAGCGAGCTACCTCCAAGGGGGGCGCTTGAGCTGTGGATGCAGCACACCGGGTGCTGTAGCCTGGCCACCGGAGCTGAGGTCAAGGTGGTGCCCCCCGGAGACGTGTTCATGACCAGCAGATGGGGTGAGGTCGCCCGAGCCTGTCGCATGGTGGGAGCCCTCGCGATTCACTTCGTGTACGATGGCGCATCCACCCTATTCTTCAAGGTCTTCGACGAGGAGGGCCAACGGCTGGAGTGTTGCCCCGGAGGAAGCAGCCCACAGGCTGTAGTCGTGGGTGCTGGACCCGCTTCTATCCCCTTCGGCGCCCCTTCCATCAGCAGCGATGAATCCTGGGAATCCAGCGACTCTCCCGAGCCCAGTGAGTCTCCGGAGTCTAGCAACGACAGCTACGTGTCGCTAAGCTCCCGCCGCGTTTGGAGCACAGCAGCGGCTGCCGCCCGGCGGCGCTGGTGACGCTCAATGGCTCAGTAGCAGCCTTCCTTCTTTTGCTTTCCCTACATAGAATGAAAACCATCCCCCATGGGATTTGAATGGACCTAAGTGTGTTTAATACCAATGTTTCTTTCTTGATTTTGTGATGAAGTCGCGTGTCCCAGTTCGGCTCGACTCCCCCCTTTTATTTCACCTAGAGAGCATGATGCTCTACACCGACGGAACCCAGTCCCCAGGCAGGCTTTAGTCGTCCCTAGTATGCCAGGTCGCGATGCCATGGTCAATGCTAGGAGGTGAGTGGCCCATGGTCCGGTGAGAGCTCATGAGACACGATGCTCACGAGGTCCCCCTTGGGCGTGCAAGCAGTCGCCCGAGGAATCAAAAGGGGCAGTGAAGCCTCCGGAGTGGGACAGCGAGGTTGGGGCGAGTGGGGTGTGAGACTGCGTCATAGCGCATGTGACTTATCTTTTAGTAGTCCTGTTGCAATCCGTCGGGGGGGGGGGGGCTGCTCTTGCGTCTGTGGTGATGTCATCAGGCGCGGCCTGCGATGACCACCCTCTCGCCTTGCTCGCCTTGGTGCTCTACGTCCTCGGGTCCCAGCCCCCGAGCGAGCTCAGCCGCCACTGGTATGCTAGGTAGCGATGCCGTGGTCAATGCCAGGGGGTGAGGGCTGGAGAGCTAGTTGGATCTCCCGAGACACGATGCTCGAGACCCCCCTTTAACGTGCAAGCGACTCGCAAGGTTAGGTGGCGATCGTCCCAACCGGCCGCGAGCCATCATCAGGTGAACCTGCAGGTTAGATGACAGGAGAGGTCGCAAATCCCCGTGGAGCGGACTGTCCTCCCTAGGGCCTCTGGCAAAGACGAAGGCAGCAAGGACCTGGTGAGGTGGCGTGCATGAGGCGGGCCACGAGCCAGAGCTCGATCTTTGGGTTTCTCAGCGTTGTAGGGACGGTCCCAAGCATAATCGTCGTGCCGACGCGAGTAACCATGCAGCGAGGCAGGTGAGGGACAAGCAAGCAAAAGTAGGGAGACTGTGAGGCAGTTAAGACTCGAGGCCGTAGAGTGACGATCATAGGTAAACTCATAGAAGATGATTAGACAATCCAAGCGAACGCAAAATGATACATGCCGCAGGTAAGGACCCATACGGCTTGTCCATGATGCAACCCGTGGGGCACCCCCAAACTGAACGAACTAGAGAGATGTCACCTGGTACCGTCGCTTAACAGATGTCGGGGTAGCAGAAGACGCACGCTACCGGAGTCGCTCTTCACAAGCCGCCCTGGCCTCGAGCCTCAGGAGGCCCGGGGTACTCGTCAGGCTCTCAAAGATGCGCTTCCATCTCCGCCAGGGTCGACTGGTGCCCGGCCTCGTGCGACGCCAGGGCAACCCTTGTGCAGCGTTGGAATGCCGCAGCTGAGCCTGGCAGACCGAAAGGCATGCAAACATAGTTGTGGGGTGGCCCCTCGCATCGACCGACACGAGACGGCAAGAAAAGCTACCGAGATGTGGCCCTGTTCAGCCCTGGGATGTCCATTCAGACGCGGAACTCCTTACCCTCGCCAGGGCAGTGAGCCGCGCCTCGCGGTAGGCGGCGATCGCCTTGTATAACCCTTGCCTCTTGAATCTCCTCGATTGCCTTGCTGATGAACTCCTGAACGCCTGGTGCCTTCCGCCTGACGCCTTCTCCTAGGAAGCATGCGCTGAAGCGCACCTCCACATGGTGCCCGAGTGCCTCCCTCGTGATTCTGGCCAGGTCTGAGGCCCTCCCGAGGAGAGCCCCCGAGCCCAGCCTGAGAGGGGCGCCAGTCGCGCCTTCCTATGTGATGGGTGAAGGCGCCCCGTCCGGGGACATGAGGCTCATCACGGCGTCCTTGGGCGATGCTTCCTCGTGATATTCCTAACCCAGCTGCAGCTTCTTTATCTTGGGGGTGACCTCAGGAGCGAGGACGCCGCCCTCGTCTTCAGGGTCGTCGACACTGTAGCTTGGAAGGCACGCTCGAGGGAGCAAACCGCATACTTTTCTTGGCATGCGACCGTGATGACACCGCTGCTCCCTGGCATCTTGAGGATGTTGTAGCCGTGGTGCGTTGCTGCCATGAACTTGGCCAGTGCTGGGTACCTTAGGATGGCGTTGTATGGCAGGCGAATGTCGGCGACGTCAAAGTCGATGAGCTTGGTGTGATAGTTGTTGCGTTCGCCGAAGGTGACAGGGAGGCGGACCTGCCCTAACGGGTGTGTGGAACCGTCGGTCACTCCTGAGAATAGCTTGGTTGGCTGAAGCTGGTAGTACGACACTTCGAGCCTGTCGAACGTTTGAATGGATAGGACATTGAGCCCCGCTCCACCATCGATGAGAGTCTTGGTAACAACCATGTTGCCGATGATGGGTGAGCAGAGCATGAGGAGCGTGCCAGTAGTGGCCGTGCACTTGAGCTAGTCTGAGGAGCTGAAGGTGATGGCACATTTGGAGCACCCGAGCGGGCGAGTTGCTCCAGGCTTGGGGAGCGCTGCGTTCACCTCACACGCGAACTTCTTGAAGATGCGGTGAGAGGGTGGGGCCTGTGAGCCGCCCAGGATGCAGGCAATGGCTCGAGGCTCCTAGATGCCCCCAGCCCCTTGTCCTGGTGATGTTCTTCATTCCTTATCAATGGCGGAGGCAGTGGAGGGAGACCGGCATTTCCCTGAGGGCGATCCTCACGAGGCTGCTCCCTCCAATTGTCCTCGCGAGGCTGGCCCTGCCAATGGTCCTCCCGAGGATGGTCGCGCCACTCCAAGCGATGGTCGCATCCGTCCCAGCGTCCTCCACCTCGGCCACCTCCATGGTCGTAGCCTCGATCGTTGCGCTCGGGGCGTCGACCGAGGCGCCCGTCATGGAGGGCCCTGAGCTCCTAGGAGTTGTTGGTGTTATGGTTGTGGACATTGTGGAAGACGCAGAATGGTCGGTTGCTCTTGGACGACTCGGGGTAGTCGCAACCGCGCTTCATCTCTGGCTCGGCCACGAGCATGGCTGGCCCTTTGAGCTTTCCATCCTTGGCCTTGGCCTTCTTGTCTTCTGGGTCAGCATCAGGGAGCCCGAGGAGGGAGAGGCACGCCTCCTCAGCCCTTGCACACTTGTTCGCCATGTTGAACATCTCCAAGGCTGTGCACAGGTCCTCGTGGATGGCGAGCTCCACCTTCATGTTGACATCATGGACGCGTTCAGTGAATGCTGAGATAATGGCCTCGTCCGATACCTTGGGGATCTTGAGGCGAATGTTGTTGAAGCATTGGATATACTTCTGCAGGGTCTCTCTTGGCTGCTGCTTGATGCGACGCAGGTCAACCATGGCCGATGGGCGGTCGCGAGTGCCCTGGAAGTTGGCGATGAAGCGGCCACACATCTCCTCCCAAGAAGAGACCGATCCCACGGGGAGATTCAGGAGCCAATAGCGCGCGCTATCCTTGAGGGCCATCGGGAACCAGTTCGCCATGATCTTCTCGTTGCCGCTGGCTGCCTCGATGCTCCGCTCGTATAGCTGCAGGAACTCGGCGGGGTCGGCGGTCCCATCATAGCGTGGGGGCAGGTCACGTTTGAACTTGCTCGTCCAGATGATGTCGCGAAGCTCTGAGGTGAATGCGCGACATCCTGCTGTGGCCACGGGGGCCCGTCGAGGAGGTAGAACTTGGTCCTGGTGCATGCATGCCGCCACCTCCTGTGGCGGTATGCGGGCCTGACGTGGGTGTGCGGGAAGTACGCATGCTTCTCCTTGAGCCCGCTGCACCACCTGGCAGCTCACCTCTTCCCGTGCGGGTGCTTGGCGCGGCGGGTCGCGCCACGGCGTCACATGCCTTGGCTCGATGATGACGCCCTCGGCCGAAGGTGGTGGAGGAGCCCCATAAGCCATGTCACCCGCGGCAGGTGGATGCTGAGGTAGTGAGAGGGGCGGTGCAGCGGAGTCCCCGGCCGTGTTAACGAGCTCAGCGATCTGCTCGAGCCACTCCTCGTAGAAGTCATCTACTGGGTGGTAGCGAAGGAGCTCCCGCGCCATGAGCAGAGTGGCCTGTGCGTTTGCCAGGCCGTGACGTGGGTGGGAGGATCAAGCTACAGGGGTCAGTGACGGAGTGGCGGTGCGCCCGTCGTGATGCATCAATGGGCGCAGCAAAGAAGCTTTCTACTCGTGGTCGGCAGGGCCAGTGGCGGCGTCGGCCACCGGTGACGGAGCACAACGACAAAAACCATCGCCCGCCAGTGCCGTCTGAGCAACGCAAGCGGCAACTGCAGCCCAGCGCTCAGCGCGAGCTCAGCGTGCGTCGTCCATGGAGGTGTCAGAGTGACACTGGGTCGACCGACGGAGGAGGACATCCGACGCACCCCTACCTGGCGCGCCAAATGTCCGCAAACCCTTGAAAGGTTCGAACTCTTGGGTGTGTGCGGAGATCTCAACCTACCCAGCCTGCGTACTCACGATCCTCCTAAGCCTAGCGCAACGAGCTCGAAGAGACAAAGAGACACATCAATTTATCCTAGTTCAGGCCACATTTCGATGTAATACCCTACTCTAGCGTTTTGGTGGATTGCCACGAGGGGCTAAGGACGAACTTGTACAGTGGAATGAACATGCCTCAGGAGGTGAGGTGTTCTTGAGCTCAAGAGGGCTGGTGGGATGTGAATTAGATGCCCCTCTATGGTGGTGGCTAAATCCTATTTATAGTGGCCTTGGTCCTCTTCCCAAATGTTGGCGGGAAGGGATCCGACAACGGCCGGATTTGAAAGGGGACAAGTAGTACAGCTTATCCTGACTAAAGTGGTCTTCGCCTGCGAAAAGCCCCTGGTCATGACGCTGCAGTGGGCTCGGTGATGACCTCCGTCCTACCGTCCTGGCGGTCTTGGCCTTGTTGCAATAGAAGAAAACCTTTGGCTTAATCCTCGGGAATCCGCATCTGTGGCTTGCCTCCCTTGCACCAAAGAGGAAACTGGCGCTCTGCGCCCGCTGGCACCCGCTTGGCGCCCGCCTGGTCTTGGTTGTCAAGGCTCACGTCAGCTGAGCCTTGTGAGGTGCACCTTGCATAGAACTCTCCGCCCCTCGGAAGCCAGCCCGAGGAGGCCAATCCCCTCTGGGGTCTTAGTGTCGTCCGCCTCCAGAGGCATGGCCCCTCACGAGGGTCTTGAGTTGTCGATGCTAAAGCTGGGCCGTACCAGGCCGTGATGGATCCATGTGGTGGGCCACAGGTAGGCAAGTCTGGATACCCCCATATCCACAATGCCGACACATATCTTTAGGACTGAGGTATAATATACCGCTCTTCTTTGGAGTGGGTTTAGGCGGTGGTTTAGGAGTAGTCAAATCATCATAATTTTTCAATAAGTGATTCAATAATTCTTCAACTTGAGTAATAGTTTGTTCCCTGAAAACACAACCAGCACAACTATCTAGGAAGTCCCTAGAAGCATCGGTTAGTCCATTATGGAAGATATCAAGTATTACATTTTTCTTAAGAGGATGATCAGCCAAAGCATTAAGTAGCTGGTAAAGCCTCCCCCAATCTTGTGGGAGACTCTCTTCTTTAGTTTGAACAAAGTTAAATATTTCCTGTAAGGCAACTTGTTTCTTATGGGTAGGAAAATATTTTTCAGAGAAGTAGTAAATCATATCCTGGGGACTATGCACACAACCAGGAGCAAGAGTATTGTACCAAACTTTAGCATCACCCTTTAATGAGAAAGGAAATAATTTGAGAATAAAGTAGTATCGAGTTTTCTGGTCATGAGTAAAAAGGGTGGCTATATCATTCAACTTAGTAAGATGTGCCACAACAGTTGCAGTTTCATAACCATGGAATGGATCAGATTGAACCATATTAATTAACTCTGGGTCGACAGAGAATTCATAATCCTTATCACAATAAAGATAGGCGAAGTAGCAAAGTTAGGATCACATTTCATTCTAGCATTCAGAGATTTTTTATACTTGTGTAATAATTTTCTAGATCATCTCTATCCTTACGAGCAAGAATATCTCTCGTTGCCTCTTCACTCATCACATAGCCTTCCGGTACCTTAGGCAATTCATATCTAGGAGGGCTAGATCTAGCAAGTGTTTTAGGAGTTTCAGTTTCAAGCTCATCATCAGATTCAACAACATCATGTTGGATTACTCTAGCAATTTGTTCATCAAGAAATTCACCAAGTGGCACATCATCATTATCGAGCATGGTACTAGCATCATCATAAGCATCATTCATAGTAGAAGTAGCATCATCAATAAGTTGCGACATATTAGAATTAATAGCATGTGGTTGTGGTGTTGCAAGTTTACTCATAACATAAGGTGAGTCTCAAGAAGAACCGGATGGCAGTTTCTTACCTCCCCTCGTACTTGAGGGAAATATCTTAGTCTTTGGATCCTTCAGATTCTTCATAGTGATAAATTGATAATAATCCCAAGTGACTCAACAAATATAGCTATATTCCCTGGCAACAGCGCCAGAAAAAGGTCTTGATAACCCACAAGTATAGGGGATGGCAACAGTTTTCGAGGGTAGAGTATTCAACCCAAATTTATAGATTCGACACAAGCGGAGCCAAAGAATATTTGAAGGTATTAGCAGCCGAGTTGTCAATTAAACCACACCTAGAAATTAATTATCTACAGCAAAGTGATCAGTAGCATAGTAATATGATAGCTTTGGTAGTAGCGACAGCATCAATAGTAACATTAACAGTGATAGTAGTATTTTGTAGCAAGTCTGACAGTAGCAGTAGTAGTAGTAACTTAACAGAAACAATATAAGATAAATTCGTAGGCATTGGATCATGTGACAGTTATAACCTAGGGCGATACGCACTAGCTCCAATTCGTCAATATAATGTAGGCATGTATTCCGTAAATAGTCATACGTGCTTTATTAAAAGAACTTGCATGACATCTTTTGTCCTACCCTCCCATGGCAGCGGGATCCATATTGGAAACTAAGGGATATTAAGGCCTCCTTTTAATAGATAACCAGAACAAAGCATTAACACATAGTGAATACATGAACTCCTCAAACAACGGTCATCACCGAGAGTGGGCCCGGTTGTTGTCACTCCGGGGTTGTCGGATCATAACCGTAGTAGGTGACTACAACTTGCAAGATCAAATCTAGAACATGGATATACTGATGAATTCATAAAAGGTCCATATTTGAGTTCATGGCACACGGGCCCAAAGTGACAAGCATTAAGCACAAAAGAGTCATAGCAACATCAATCTAAGAACATAACGGATACTAGGGATCAGGCCCTAACAAAACTAACTCGATTACATGATGAATCTCATCCAACTCCTCACCGTCCAGCGAGCCTGCGAAGCAATTACTCACTCCCGGTGGGGAGCATCATGGAATTGGCGATGGAGATGGGTTTGTGTTGACGAAGAACGAAGATCCCCCTATCCGGAGCCCCAAACGGACTCCAGATCTGCCATCCCGAGGAAGAACAGGGCTTGGTGGCGGCTCCGTCTTGTGGATCAGGATAATTCCTTCTCCCAGATATTTTTTCTGGAAATATGTGATTTTATAGTATAAGGGGGGGTGTCTGCGGGGCCACCAGGTGGGTACAACCCACCTGGGCACGCCCTGGTGAGTTGTGCCCACCTAGGTGCCCCTCTCCGGAACGTCTTGGCTCCAGAAATTCTAATTATTGATATAAAAAATCCTCTCAAAGTTTTTTTCCATTCCAAGAACTTTTATTTCTGCAGAAAAAAACACCATGGTAGTTTTGCTGAAAACAGCATCAGCCTGGGGTTCGTTTCATTCAAATCATGCAAATTAGAGTCCAAAACAAGAGGAAAAGCGTGAGAAAAAGTAGATATGTTGGAGACGTATCAGCTCCCAAGACAAAGAAGATGCAGCTAGGCCAGGGATAATAGGGAGGCATCGCCCGATAATGCCACGCTGAGCCTCACGTCCCTGGACAGGGCGCCTTCACCTATCGCATAGGTAGGCGCGCCCGGCGCCCCTCTGAGGATGGGCTTGGGGGCTCTCCTCTAGAGGGCCTTGGACCTAGCCAACGTCACGAGGGAGGCGCTCGAGCACCATGTAGAGGCATGCTTCAATGCACGCTTCCGAGGAGAGAGCACAGGGCGCGAGGCACCAGGCACTCAAGAGTTCATCAGCAAGGCAGTTAAGGAGATTCCGGAGGTAAGGGTTCTGCTGGGAGATCGCCGCCCACCGTCGGGCGCGGCTCCTTGCCCTGGAGAGGGTGAGGAGTTCCGTGTATACATCGACATCCCAGGGCTCAACAGGGTTGCATCTTAGAAGCTCTTCTGTCCGTCCCGTGTCAGCCGATGGGAGGGTACCCCTCACAGCTACGTTCGCACGCCCTTTGGCCTGCCGAGTGCAGCGGTTCCATTTCAGTGTCGCATGAGGGACGTCCTACCGGCTCAGGAGGCTAGGCACCAGGCGATCCTGGCGGAGATGGGGATGGATCCTCACGAGCCCACAGGCCCCCGGAGCCTCCTGAGGCTCAGGGCCAAGGCGGCTCATGTGGAATGACTTCAGCAACGCACATCTTTTGCTACGCCGACATCTCTTCAGCAACGGTGCCTGGTGACATCTTTTAGTTCGTTCAGTTTGGGGGGCGCCCATCGGGCTGCACTATCCCCAAGCTGCATGGGTCCATCCCTACGGCATGTATCCTTCTTACATTCGTCAGAGTTGCCTAACTATCTCTCATGAGCTGATTTATTACCACCACCTACTTGCTTTGAGTTTTATCCGCCTTGCGGTCTCCCTTCCTTGCTGACTCGTCCTGTGCTCATCCTGCTACGGGGGCTACTCACACTGGCACGACGCTTGTGCTCGGGTCCATCCCAACAATGCTGATAACCCCGAGGACCGAGCTCTGGCTCATGACCCGCCTAGCGCACGCCACCTCACCAGGTCCTCGGTGCCTTCGTCTTCCTGTGAAGGGCTCAAGGATAGGCAGTCAGCACCATAGGGAGTCGCATTATCTTCTGCAATCTAACACGCAGGTACATCCGAGGCCTAGCTATGGGTGGGCCCCAGTGGTCACCACCTAGTCCCGCAAGACGCTTGCACGTTGAAGGGGGGCACCTAAGCATCGTGCTTCGGGAGCTCCTACTGGCTCTCCAGCCCTCACCCCCTAGCCTTGACAATGGCATCTCGACCTGGCATACCAGCGGCGGTTGAGCCTTCTCGAGGCCTGAGACCCAAGGACGTAGAGCACCTAGGAAGGCGAGGAAGGGGAATGAGCATCGCGGGACCTACCTAGAGATGCTACCGTGAAGGCACGAATGGGAACCACCTAGAGGGATCGACACGATCCTACAAAACATAAGTCACTCACATGACGGCATAAGTCTCGCAACCCAACCACTCAACTCTCGTAGTCCCACTTCGGCAGTTTCACTTCCCTTTCCATTTCTTGGCAGTTGCTTGCACGCCAAGGGGACCTCGTGAGCATCGTGCCTCATGAGCTCTCACCCGACCTCGGGCCGATCACCTCCTGGCCTTTACCACGGCATCGCGACCTGGCGTACCAGTGACGGCTGAAGCCTGGATGGGGACTGGGTCCCGACAGTGTAGGGTGCTACGCTACCTAAGGAGTGGAAAGGGGGGACCGTGCCCAAGTGGGATACGCGATTTCATCATGAAGACAAGAAGAACAATGCTAGAATTAAATCATTTCGATCCTTACATGCCCCCACGGGGCTAGTCCTAATTCTGCGCGGGGAAACAAAAGAAGAAAAGACTGCTAGGAAACAGGCCGGCACGCATCACCGACGATGCCGAGCAGCTGCTGCTGCCACACTTCGGCCACGGCGGGAGCTTGGCAGCACATAGCTATCATCTCTAGACTCTCAAGATTTGCTGGGCTCGAGAGAGTCGCTGGATTCCCAGGAGTCGTCGCTACTGCTGGAGGAGACACCGGTGGGGCCGGAGAAGGGCCCAGTGCGCACGGCCGCATCCTGCGGGCGGCTTCCTTCGGGGAAGCCCTCCAGCCGCCGGCCTTCCTTGTCGAAAACCTTGAAGAACAGGGTGCAGGCGCCGTCATACTCGAAGTGGATCACGAGGGCCACCTCTGCGCAACAGGCTCGGGCGACCTCGCCCCATCCATGGGTCATGAAGACGTCGCTAGGGGGCACCACCTCAACCTCAGCCCCGGTAGGCAGGCTCCAGCACCCGGCGTGCTGCAGCCATAGCTAAAGTGGCCCCCTCGGCGGCAGCCCCTCGGCGAATAAGCTCGGGAGCCGGATCCATGAGGCGGGTGGCATCGCTTCCCACACCGCAAACTCGAACGAGCTGCCCTCGGCGTGGGTCCGCGACTCAGCAGGCAGAACGACAACAGCTCATCCACCGCCACCTGCGATTGCTTGATGACGTACGTCGCCACCCAGCACACAGACGTATAGGGGAAAGGGAAGTCGGACGGAGGCCTTGATTGCCAAGTCCTGGTCAGCTCCTGCCTCGGGCCAGCGTCACAGGGACGGCGGATCTGCTTCTCGGCGGAAGTGGGTCAGGCCCCTCCTGAGGGGCCTTCACCTTTTGTGCCACGGAAAACCTCCTGATTGGCGCCATGGATGGTATAGCAAGGTGGAGAAGGAGAATTGATGAGCAGCGAAAAGACGGAGGAAGAGGTGAGAGGGAGGGGCTCTGCCCCTCTCCTCATTTATAGCTAGAGGGAGGCCAACCGCCGGCCTCCACTACCTCACGCAATGATGATCCTCTGGATCTAGCATCGACTCGTCAAGTTGAACGGATTTCAAGGCAGCATCGGGAAGTGGAGGCGCCCATGTCCTATCAATCGCCACGCTTCATTGAAGGACGTGTGTGGTTAGGGCCCACGGCGCTCTGCACTTGCCCTTTGGCTTCGCCTAGAAGCCAAGTCCGAGTGAGCCTTGGGCCCAGGGGCTACTGTCGGCGTTCTCGATATTGGGGTACCCAGACTTTCTTGCCTGTGTCCTACTGCATGGCTCCATCGATGGCCTGGTACAGCCCAGCTTCAGCATCAACAACTCAAGACCCTCGCGAGGGGCCAAGCATCGCGAGGCGGATGACAGTAAGACCTCGAGGGGGATCGGCCTCCTCAGGCTGGCTCCCAAGGAGCAAAGATTTCACAAGGTGCACCTCATGAGGCTCAGCTAATGTAAGCCATGACGATCAAGGCCAGGCGGGCACCCGGCGGGTGCCAGCGGGTGTAGAGTACCAGTTTCCTCTTTTGTGCAAAGGAGGCAAGCAACAGGCACGGAGTCCCGAGGAATCAGCCAAAGGCTTCCATCATGGTGCAACAAGATCAAGACCGCCTGGACGGAAAGACGAAGGTCATCACCGAGCCCACCATAGCATCACGTCCAGGGGATTTTGTAGGCGAAGACCACTTTAGTCAGGATAGGATGTACTTCTTGCCACCCTTCAAATCCATCAATTGTGGGTTCTCTTCCCGCCAACATTTGGGAAGAGGACCAAGGCCACTATAAATAGGACTTAGCCACCACCAATGAAGGGGGGATCAATCTGAACGGTGTGAAGTCGTTCCTCCTTCACCATCTCTCTTGAGCTCAAGAACACCTCACCTCCTGAGGTAGTTCATCCATTGTACTAGTTCATCCTCAGCCGTCGAGGCAATCCACCAAAAAGCTGGAGTAGGGTATTACACCGCAAGGTGTCCCGAACCAGGATAAACTGTTGTGTCTCTATGTCCCTTTGAGCTCGATGCGCTAGGCTGTGAGCCTCACGAGTAGGCAGGCTGGGTAGGTTGAGATTGCCGCACGCACCCCAGAGTTCGAACTCTCAAGGGTTTGCGGAACTAGAAATCCTACAGCTCGCATGAGTTCTGGGTCGAGAGATTATTACCAGGGAGAGGCGAGCATAAGTGCAAGAACGAGAGATATCCCGCCGCGCTGTGAATGCAGTAGGGAGGTCCTCCCGCGCTGCGGTGACCTGGGAAAACGTCTCGTGGGCAGGTGAGGATTCTCATAGGCGCATGCGCGCTATGCTCGATGGCCTGATGGGTCAGATCTCCGGCTGGATGAAGCTACAGGACGAGATGAATGCCTCGTTTCAAAATGCTACTGGCGTCATCCGGGGACTAGGGGAGGATAAGCTGAAGCTCCGCACCAAGTGTGACCTTCTGAGGGAGAAGATCGCCAGAAGGGGGAAGCAGGCAGAGGAGACTATTGCCTTGTTGAAGAGGACGGGCGTCATCGTCAAGACTCTTATGGACGAGAATGCCATGCTCCGCATCGAGCGTGGAAGGCTAGTGGAGGAATCCGTGGATGCTGCCAAGCAGCGTATTGAGGACATGAAACCAATGAAAGAGATGATCGCCGCTTGGGACAAAAACTAGTCACCGCGAAATGCAGCGCATCAACAAATTAGAGATCAGTGAGCCGGGTCGTTGTATGTGTCTTCCTTCTTCTTTTGCCCTTGTGTATTTCAGGCGTAGCCGCATGTGGCTTTTTTAATTATCTTCCTAAACATATAAGACAAATATTATCCACTATCGTCATCCTAATATATTCACCAGTCTTTCTATAAGTCACAATAGATGCTATATAGGTCCGTCGGGTCTTACATCAAGATCCGTGCAAAAATTTCTTTTCTGGTTTTCTTTTTTCTCTCTTAAATATCATTCGAGTGAGACATAGCCACACCATTAAATAGGGGCTCGAGCGCCGATCTACCAGGCAAGCAAACCCCCTTGTTCATTCCGATACAATCCTACTCTCTCGCTCCTGCTCTCAGTTATTGCATTATGACAACAACGATTCAATTGCTATTTTGTGCTGTGGTAGTTGAACCCATTCCTCTGCATGACCTGTCATTGCCACAGTAAATAGTTGAAACCCACTAGCATGTGTAGGAGTTTATTGAGCCATGTTGTGTTCTTACCATGCTATGCCTGCTATTGCTTAGAGTTGTGTCAGGTCTGATTCATTGGGAATGAATTGGAGTGTTACTAAATGTTCTGATGCTGAGAGTGAAGTGTGTGAACACGATTTGGTAAAGGTAGCGGTGAGAGGCCATGTAGGAGTACATGGTGGGTTGTCTCACTAGAACCGTCCTTAAGCACTGAGTTCTATGTATGTTGTCCAATGACTCGATACTACCACACATTGGGATCCTTAATTGACTCTCTCGACTTATTAACCGACTTGATCTCTGTCCAGGAGTCGCAACTAGTTTCTGGTGTTTGTAGGTAGTGCTATTTTTCTACCAAGTGGCACCCGGTAGGGTGGGCTTGGGACAGACTAGGCACACGTGGCCTGATGTACCGCGTGGCACCCGGATGGTGGGCTCGGGAACCCTGCACACATCGTTTGTGGCCGCGAGCGACACCCCGGCCGGATCTCCTTGCGGATGGAACCCGAATAGGCGATAAACCTGGGCTAGAGTCTTGTGTGGTTAGTCAGGTCGTGGCCGACACCCTCGCCAGGCTTCTTCTTGAAGGTTGCCGAGATACATGACGTGTACATGGCGGTAAGTGGCGAGAGCGTGTGTGAAGAAGTACACCCCTGCAGGGTTAACATGGTCTATTCGAATAGCCGGGTCCGCGGTTATGGACTACTTGGATGCTTACATGGTACATAGACAACTTGAAGTGGATACTCTAAAATGCTCAAGACAAGTGTGAGTGCTATGGATGGCTTTCTCGTAGGGAGATGGGGATGAATCCATAGTAGTGTATTGTGTGGTGATTAGTGGACTCATGTGCGTCATATCACCTCAAAGAAGTTTCTCGTAGTCGTAGAACAGGATAGCCACTGAGTCAAAGCTGGCTTGCTGCAACTAAACCCCACATTACCCTCTTGATACAATTGCATGTATGCTAGGATCTGATGTAAGTCTTGCTGAGTACCTTTGTACTCATGTTGCTTTATTTATGTTTTTGGAGCAGAGACTTCGGTCTTACTAGTGTTCCCGTGGACTTTGACAAGTACCTTGTACCTCAGCTATGATCTTGATAGGATGTTGTAGATAGTGAGGCTATTCAGCCTTTTTCATTTGTAGATGTCTATACTTAGACATGTAATGCTTCCGCTTGTTGCTTGTATGCTCTGTATGATGGGTCCTATGACCCCTGTTTGCAATAAATGTTATGATGGCTCTTTGAGCCTTATCTATATGAGTTGTTGAGATATGTTGTGATGCCATGTTGTACATCACATACTTGCATATTATGCGTACGTGTAATGTGTATTGCTATGTGTGGGATCTGACTATCTAGTTGTTTATCCTTAGTAGCCTCTCTTACCGGGAAATGTCCCCTAGTGCTTCCATTGAGCCCTGGTAGCTTGCTACTGCTCCGGAACACTTAGGCTGACCAGCATGTGTCCTTCTTCGTTCCTGTGTCTGTCCCTTCGGGGAAATGTCACGCAGTGTCTACCGGAGTCCTATTAGCCTGCTACAGCCCGGTTTACCGTAGTCCTGCTAGCCCAGTTGCTACAGCCCGGATTCACTCGCTGATGACCGACACGTTCGTTGCTGGGTCATGTATGCCTGTCCCTGTAAGTTAGTGCCACTTTGGGTTCACGACTAGCCATGTCAGCCCGGGTTCTTTGTCATATGGATGCTAGCGACACTATCATATACGTGTGCCAAAAGGCGCAAACGGTCCCGGGCATGGTAAGGCGACACCCGTGGGAGTACCGTGCGTGAGGCCGCAAAGTGATATGAGGTGTTACATGCTAGATCGGTGTTGCATAGAATTAGGGTCCTGACATTGTTCTTGAGGAATAAAGTCTAGTTTCAAGTATTTTCATCTTTTCTTTTCCGGAGTTCAAATTTCCTCGGCCATTTCGTCGGAACCTCCATCTAAATCACCGCAAGCTTTAATCTTATTCTTTCATCCTTCATTTCTATCTCATCATCCTTTTGTCACTGGAGTTCTTCATGGTGGTTCTTCACGATTTAATTCATTCTTCAAGAATTCATCTAGATTTTGTTGGAGGAGTTCAAGTATTTTTTTCTTCTCGCGTCTCGAATTGCAAATAATTCTCCATTTTCTTTTGAAGTGGAGTTTTGCATTTCTTCGTTCTTCTCACCTATTCAGACATTTGGTTGTGGTATAATTTCACCTCAAGTTTTAAGTTGTTTTGATAAGTCTACAACAAGCTTATTCTTTTGTTGTTGATTTTCTCAACAACTCCCTTCAATCCTTCCTTCTAAGTTCTTTTCATTCAATTCTTTCAATTCTTCTGGAGGCATTGCATTGTTCATCTCGTCAAGTGCCATCTCATTGGGTGAAGTTCATGTTCTAATCCTACCATTTTCAGTCGAAGTGTTGCCGAAATTCTTTTGTTCATTCCTTTTCTATCTTGTTCTAACTGGAGTGGTTTCAGAGTCTATCTTGTTTCCATGAGCATTTTATTCTTGTCATATTCGCCGTTCATATTTTCTAACCGAGTGCTCTCGACTTTGTTCATCTTCTCTCTTGCATTCTTACTTCACCTCTTCCTCTTTCTCTTCCGTCTCGTTCCTAAGATCTCGGGACGAGATCTCTTGTTAGTGGAGGAGAGTTGTAATGCCCCGGATCTGATGCTCCAGGTGTCTTCCAGCTATTCGTCGTTGTTGCCATGTCATTTGCTTGTGTGTTGCATTTTTCCATTTCATCATCTACATTTCATCTGCATGTTTTTGAAAAACTTGCATCCGTTCGGGTTCCGCCGGTTCTCTCCGTTGTCCGTTCTGAGCCCAAACACATTCGCACGCGCCCGTCGCACCTCTCGGACCTTGTTTCGTGATCGGGAGAAAAACGTTCTCGGAATGGGTCGGTATTTGCCAAGTGGCCTTGGTATATCACCGGTAGTCCTCCCGTCAAACTTTGTTCCATTTGGAGGTCGTTTGATGCCCCAACGGTTAACCGCGTAGCCCCGAGACCCCCTTCTCTTTGCATCCCACCACCTCTTTACATAGCCCACCTAGCCCATCTAAATCCCCTCCATGTTCTCTGCCATTCGGTCACGATCGTGTGGGCGAAAACCACACCTCATTTGGACTCTCCTAGCTCCCTCTACCTATAAATTAGTCCCCTCCTCCGAATTTTCGGACAAACCCTAGATCAAAACCTCCCTCTCGCCCGCCGAACATGTCCGCCCATCGCTGGACGCGTCCACCACCGCTGCCACGTTGCTCTAGCCAATCCAAAGCCGCCACATCACCTCCGCCGCCGCTCCTGGCCAACCAGGCACTGTCACCTCATCCGCGCCGGCCCTCTCTCTCCTCCGCCGCTGCCAGGGCCCGCAGGGCCCAGATCTGACCTGGAGGGCCTGAGCCGCCGTCCGCCGCCGCCCGTGTAGACCTGCGCCTCCCGTGCCGGATCTCGCGCCGCCGCCGTCGTGCGCTTCACCGCCGGTCACTGGACCACGCGGCCCCGAGCGCGCCGCCCGCTCGCCGGCCTCCCGAGCGGTCGGGCTCCCTTCGTCGCGGCCGGCGCGCCTCGCCTCCGTCCGCAGCTGCCCCGAGCCGCTGCCCCGCCACCCGTGCCTCCCGCGCCACTGCCTCGCCGGCTTGCCGCCGACCCCGCCGGACTGCGCCGCCTTGTCCTCTGCCGCGCCTCGATCTGGCCGAAGCCGCCAGATCCGGCGAGGGGCCGGACCTCCTCCGCGCTTGATCCGTCGCCCCTGAGCTCCGGCCTCCTTCCCCGCAGCTCCGTTGTCTTTCCCGTCAACTCCGGCAAGTTCTCCGACGAACCTCGTTTTCCACGCCGGGTCAAATCTCGCAGGATAAAATATTCGCTTTCCCGAAGTTTGCAACATTTTGTTGCCCTGTTTATCCTGCCATATCTCCATGTCCGTGGCTCCGATTTGTGCATATAATATATGAAAATGTTCATTGTGAGATGCTCTTCATTTTGTTCCATTTTTCCATGCTTGCTTGAGTCCATATTGATGCCTTAATCATCGTTGCAAGAGTTCTATATGATATTAACCTGCTGAGACTATTATAACTTGTTGTTTTGTCATTTTTGTTGTATTTTGTGTGTGCATCCTTTCCGCATGATGTCTACATGTTTTAGGAGCATATTCATTCCATATTTACAGTGGTGCAATCCATGTATTTTTGTGTTCTTTTTGGTGAGTGCATCAAGCTTGTGAAGTGGGCTACTTGCTGTTACTGTTTTGCTAGGCTGAATCTATTATATCATGATGCTATGTAAACCTGCTACTACAAGTCATTCTATGCATCATCTGGAGATGTTCACGAAGGATGTTTTGTTAAAAATTTCATGCTCTATTCATCCATGCCCTTGGTTTCATATATAGCCTGTGTAACGTGTTGTAATCTTGCTCTCAAGTTGCTAAATAATGTTGCTGTCAGCCTGTTAACATTAAGTTCAGTTTTGCCATGTGTTTTTCTAGTGATCCATGCACCCTATGAACTTGCTCTTGCCATGTGTGGCTTCATAATTATGTCATATTACTTTTTGTTGGCTTAAAATGCCATGAAATGCTCTGTGGATAGTGGTACAAGCTCACCAACATGCCTACTTATCGTTGTTCCTGCCATGTACTATATTCTGAATCTGTCATATCATATGCCATGTTTGCGTGGATGCTACCATCTTTTCTGTTGATCTTTGGAACTAGTTCAGTAAGGGAGTTTTGTTCTTTGTATTTAGTATTAGCATGCCATGCTCTATTTTTCCATGATAGCTTGCTGTAACATGTTATTTGATAGCTCTAAACATTGCAACCTGATGTTATTTGCAATCTTGCCATGTCCTTTTGAGCATGTTCTAGTGATTTCTGGAGATAGCTCAGTGTTCATGTTTTGTCATGCTTTACCTGTAAATCATGTCCATGCCTTTTGTTTTCATGTTGAGGTGTTGTAGCATATTGTTTTGATGCTTGCTAGATGCCTAGTTGCTGTTTTGGACAGTTTGTCCTTTAGACTTGTTTCATGTGTATGTGTTGAACCGTTGCTCCGTTTTGAGTGTGCTTTATATGAAACATGCTTAGATTAGCACGTAGTTTCATATTGTCATGTTGAATACTTGTTTTGGGGGTGCTTGCTTGATGTTTGAATGCATTTTTGCATCAATACCATGTTTTACTTGTTTTGCTCATATCTTCTAGGCCGTAGCTCCGAACTAAATGAACTTTATATGTAACTTGACTAGAATTTTGTGTAGATCATCTTGGTGCATTTTAACTTGCTGTTTCACAACTTGAACATAAGGTTTATTCAGATCTGGACCTATTTCGACATTTGCATATGAGGACTTACCAGATTTGTTATATGTTGTTTCTGGCCTCATTTAAACTTGATTTGATGTGTTGCTCTTGTATGCATCATCTCTTCCCATGAGTAGCTTCATGTAGCCTTTTTCATGCATCATGCTTGGTTGTGCATCATGTCATGTTTATGTGTTGAGTGTTTACCGTGTGTTTGCTTCTTTCCGGTTGTGCTCCTTCTCGTTAGTTCCTGTTTCGTTGCGATCGCGAGGATTCGTTCCTCTACGCTTGGTTCGTCTTCGTGGCTTCGTCTTCTTCATGGACTCGTTCTTCTTCCTTGCGGGACTTCAGGCAAGATGACTGTCACCCTGGATCTCACTACTATCATTTCTATGCTAGTTGCTTCGTTCTATCGCTATGTCGCGCTACCTATCTTTTGTTGATCAAGTCTCCCAAATTGCCATGTCAGCCTCTAACCTTTTACACCCTTCCTAGCAAACCGTTGCTTGGCTATGTTACCGCTTTTGCTCAGCCCCTCTTATAGCATTGATAGTTGCAGGTGAAGTTGAAGATTGCTCCATGAGGGACAGGATTATGTTGGGATATCACAATATCTCTTATTTACTTAATGCACCTATATACTTGGTAAAGGGTGGAAGGCTCGGTCTTATGCCTGGTGTTTTGTTCCACTCTTGCCGCCCTAGTTTCTGTCATACCGATGTTATGTTCCTTGATTTTGCGTTCCTTACACGGTTGGGTGATTTACGGGACCCCCTCGACACTTTGCTTTGAATAAAAATCCTCCAGCAAGGCCCAACCTTGGTTTTACCATTTTCCTACCTAAGCCTTTTTCCCTTGGGTTTCCAGAGCCCGAGGGTCATCTTTATTTACCCCCCCGGGCCAGTGCTCCTCTGACTGCTGGTCCAAACCGAGCGATGTCTGGCGCCCCCTGGGGAACCAGGGTCTATGCCAACCCGACGTCTGGCTCATCCGGTGTGCCCTGAGAACAAGATATGTGCAGCTTCTATCGGGATTTGTCAGCACATTCAGGCGGCTTTACTGGTCTTGTTTTACCATTGTCGAAATGTCTTGTAACCGGGATTCCGAGACTGATCGGGTCTTCCTGGGAGAAGGAATATCCTTTGTTGACCATGAGAGCTTGTGATGGGCTAAGTTGGGACACCCTGCAGGGTATAAACTTTCGAGAGTCGTGCCCGCGGTTATGTGGCAGATGGGAATTTGTTAATATTTGGTTGTAGAGAACTTGACACAAGATTCAAATTAAAACGCATCAACCACGTGTGTAGCCATGATGGTCTCTTTTCGGCGGAGTCCTAGAACTGAACACGGTTTGTGTTATGTTTGAATGTAAGTAGTTTCAGGATCACTAACCAATAATTTTCCTAGTTTGAATGTCATCAAAGATTTGTTCGGCGGGATGATCTCTTAAGACTCCTTATCAAACTCGTGAGAGCTTTTGTTTGGGTCTGGGTGGAACATCCTCTTCATTGTCCTGTTCTTCCTCTTGTCTTTCTTCGTTGTTGTTGGAGTTGTTGTTCTCCCATGGAGGTGGAGAAGGAGGTCGTCGAGCTTCATCTTGGTGTACATCCTCATTTTCATCGTCTTGATGTGTCCCACTCGTGAATGCCTCCAAGTCAACTCCTGGTTCACGTTGGCGTGAAGTTGAGGCTTCCACTTGTGCGGACGAGGTACTCTCCTTCACCTTCGTTGGGAGAATCTTGCCAATAGACAAGTCTTGGATTGCTTCCGAAGGATCTTCGTCACCTACATCAATTGGCAATTGCTCTACTTGTGAGTGGTTAGATTCATCAAACTTCACATCTACTTTCTCTTCAACCTTTCGGGTGAAATTGTTGTAGACACGGTAGTGTGCGAGTTTGAGCCATAACTTAGTAGGAAACCTTCATGGGATTTTGGAGCAAATTTCGAACGATGATGCTTATCAAGAATGTAGCCCTTTGAGCCGAATACTCGAAAGTATCCAACTTGGGGTTTGTTACCGGTGAGAAGCTCGTATGTTGTCTTGTTCAGTTGCTTGTGAAGATATAGACGGTTCGTTGCATGACAAGCTGCCTCAACCGCTTCCGCCCAAAAGTGTTTCGGCATCTAGTACTCATCAAGCATCGTTCTCGCCATTTTGATGAGCTTCCGGTTCTTCCTCTCAACAACTCCATTTTGTTGAGGTGTGTACGTAGCCAAGAAATCATGTGAAATCTCTTCTTCATCAAGAAAGGTGTCCACATTGGCATTCTTGAACTCCGCCCCATTGTTGCTGCGAACCTTCTTGATCTTCACTTCAAATTGGTTTTGGGCCTTCCTAGCAAAGTTTTTGAAGATCTTTTGGACTTGTGATTTATCATCAAGAAAGAACACCCACGTAAATCTTGAAAAATCATCAACAATGACTAGTCCAAACGAGTTGCCACCGAGACTCTTGTAGGCGTTGGGACCGAAAAGATCCATGTGAAGTAGCTTGAGCGGTCTCCTCGTGGTCATGATGTTCTTCACGGGGTGGCTTCGTCCAACCTGTTTTCCTGCTTGGCAAGCACTACAAAGTCTATCCTTGTCAAATATGTCATCTTTAACACCAAGGATATGATCACCTTTAATAAGCTTGTCAAGATTTCACATGCCCACATGACCTAACCGTCTTTGCCACAACTAGCCTTTAGAGGATTTAGCAATTAAGCAAGTTGGTTGAGCCTTTTTAGTGAAATAAACAATGTATAGATCACCTCTACGTATGCAGGTAAAGACTATTTTATGATTATCTCTTTGAAACACTTGGCAATCTACTTCAGTAAATAGGACATTGAATCCAAAGTCAGCTAGTATACATACAGAAAGCATATTATAGCCAAGAGATTCAATGAGCATAACATTTTGTATGGAGCTGTCATGTGAGATGGCCACCTTACCGAGGCCAACCACATTACCCTTTGAGTTGTCACTGAAAGTGACATACTTTTGAGGGTGGTCATTTTTAGCAAGCTCATGAAACATATCTTTGTCTCGGGTCATTTGTTCGGTACATCCACTATCAAGGACCCATTCCTTTCCTCCAGCAATGTAGCCGCAAAGATTTTTCATAAGACCAAAGTGTCTCATAGACTCTTCAAGATCAAGGTCACTATCATCATCCTCATCATAGTATCCATGTTCAACATCATCTCGCAAGTGATCATTTCCTAGAGACAGTGATTCATTAGATATATGATTCTTACAATGTTCATCTCTATGAATTCTAGTAGCGTCGGAAATGATATTGCTAATAATTCCAACATCTCCTTTGGCACGCATAAGGTCACGAAGCTCAAATAAACAATTTCCAAACATAGGATCATTGGGATTCATCTTATTCAAAGCAATAGACTTATGAAGAATCTCATCTAAGTTTTTCAAGGAATAGTCTGCAAACCATTCCTCAAGAAATCTCCATATAGTATAAGCACAATCAAGAGTTGGCAAGTGACCAATCAAACTTCTAGGAAAACCTCTAGTGATAAGATTGATAGTTCTGAGATTGTGAATCATGTCAAGAGACTCATCAGGGGTAGGATGCAAGGGGTCAACAAGGGGTTCACGGGGAGTAGTAATGTACTTGTTCAAGTGATATTCATGAAAAATTCCAAGCATCTCATTTTTTCCACTCACTAAAGAACTCTCCATCAAGCATAGGCACTCTACGTCTAATACTCCCAATCGTAGACTCATCCATCTTCCTCTATGGCGATTAAACCAAAGCAATGGAGATAAAAGCTCTAATACCAATTGAAAGGATCGAGAAGAGGTGTCTAGAGGGGGTGATTAGACCCTCAACAAGCAAAGATAGAGGATTTTAAGTTTTTTCAAGTTGGGGTTGGAAATTATTTCAAGCATTCACAATACAATTCAAGAAAGCATGCAAAGAGTGTATGAGCAGCGGAAAGTAAAGCATGCAACTTGCAAGAAAGTAAAGGGATGGGATTGGAGAGGGCAAACGCATTTGGAGACACGGAGATTTTTGGCATGGTTCCGATAGGTTGTGCTATCGTACATCCATGTTGGTGGAGACTTCAACCCACGAAGGGTAACGGTTGCGCGAGTCCAGGGAGGGATCAACCCACAATGGGTCCATGAATAAGCAACCTTGTCTATCCCACCATGGCCATAACCCATGAAGGACTTGCCTCACTTGGGTAGATCTTCACAAAGTAGGCAATCTCCTTGCCCTTACAAACTCCTTGGTTCAATTGCACCATCTTGACGGAGGCTCCCAAGTGACACCTAACCAATCTAGGAGACACCACCCTCCAAAAGGTAATAGATGGTGTGTTGATGATGAACTCATTGCTCTTGTGCTTCAAATGATAATCTCCCCAACACTCAACTCTCTCACACAGATTTGGCTATGGTGGAAAGATGATTTGAGTGGAAAGCAACTTGGGGAAGGCTAGAGATCAAGATTCTTCTGGTTGGAATGTAATATCTTGGTCTCAACGCATGGGTAGGTGGTTCTCTCTCAGAAAATGAATGGTGAAAGTGTAGGCACGTTCTCATGGCTTTCCTCATGAATGAAGAATGGGTGGAGGGGTATATATAGCCTCCACACAAAATCTAGTCGTTACACACAGATTCCCAAAGTCGGTGAGACCAAGTGGGGAAACTAGGTCAGACCGATTTAGGTCAAAATGTGAACATTAGAGTTTTCGATGGGACCGACAAGTTCAACTCGGTGGGACCGATGTGCAAGGGTTAGGGTAAAACCTCAACTCAGTTTGACCGATCACACAAACTCGGTGAGACCGATTTGGTTAATAAGCAAAGAGGATTGGCCAAGCAAACTCGGTGAGACCGATCACATGAACTCGGTGGGACCGATTTCAGTAATAGGTAACCAGAGAGTTTGCAAGCCCATCTCAGTGAGAACGAGATCTCATCGGTGATATCGAACTAAATAGGGTTTGGCAGTGGATATGTCAAGTGAACTCCGTGGCGCTGGATAGATAAAATCGGTGGGGCTGAGTTTGACTTTTAGGTTTAGGACATATGTGGATGTGAGAAAGTGGTTGAGGGTTTTGGAGCATATCACTAAGCACTATGAGCAAGCAAGACATTAAGCAACACCTCATCCCCTTTTAATAGTATTTGCTTTCCTATGGACTCAATGTGATCTTGGACCACCAAAATGAAATGTAGAGTCTTAAGCTTGTGCCAATGTTTGTCCTTAGCATCTTGAAGGGGTTCCACATCCTCTTGTCTATGCCACTCCAATGTTGAACTTATCTGAAATATACTAGGTAGAAGTATTAGTCCAACAAGAGATATGCTGTCATTAATTACCAAAATCACCCAGGGAGCACTTTTGCTTTCAGTAGTCAACCCCTTTAACTTGTCAAAAACCTTGTGCGACAAGTCGAGCTTTGTAGACAGTAACATTACCATCAGCGTCAGTCTTATTCTTGAAGATCCATTTATTCTCTATGGCTTGCCGATCATCAGGCAAGTCCACCAAAGTCCATAGTTTGTTCTCATACATGGATCATATCTTAGATTTCATGTCCTCGAGCCATTTGTCAGAATCTTGGCTCATCGTAGTTTCTTCATAATTCGTAGGTTTGCCATGGTATAGTAACATGACTTCCAGGACAGGATTACCGTACCACTCTGGTGCAGAACATGCTCTATTTGACCTATGAGGTCTAGGAGTAACTTGATCTAATTTTTAATAATCATCATCATTAACTTCCTATCCAGTTGGTGTAGGTATCATGAGAATGGATTTCTCTGATGTGCTACTTTCCAAATTGAAAGAAGGTACAATTACCTCATCAAGTTCTACTTTGCTTCCACTCACTTCTTTCGAAAGAAACTCCATCTATAGAAAGGTTCCATTCTTGGAAACAAAAATATTGCCTTAGGATCTGTGGTAGAAGGTGTACCCAATTGTTTCCTTAGGGTACCCTATGAAGGAGCACTTCTCCGATTTGGGTTCGAGCTTATCAGGCTGATGCCTTTTCACATAAGTGTCGCAACCCAAAACTTTAAGAAACGGCAACTTAGATTCATACGGTGTCGTCTCAACGGATTTAGACGGTTCCCTATTTAACTTGAATGCAGCTATCTCTAATGCATAGCCCCAAAACCATAGTGGTAAATCGGTAAGAGACATCATAGATCGCACCATATCTAATAAAGTACGGTTACAACGTTCGGACGCACCATTATGCTGTGGTGTTCTAGGTGGCGTGAGTTGTGAAACTATTCCACATTGTCTTAAGTGAAGGCCGAACTCGTAACTCAAATATTCGCTTCCGTGATCAGATCGTAGAAACTTTATTTTCTTGTTACGATGATTCTCCATTTCACTCTGAAATTCTTTGAACTTTTCAAATATTTCAGACTTGGGTTTCATTAAGTAGATATACCCATATCTGCTTAAATCATCTGTGAAGGTCAGAAGATAATGACCCACCACGTGCCTCAACACTCATCGGACCACATACATCGGTATGTATTATTTCCAATAAGTCACTGGCTTGCTCCATTGTTTCGGAGAACGGAGTTTTAGTCATCTTGCCCATGAGGCATGGTTCGCAAGTATCAACTGATTCCAAAAGCACATCTACATGGAGTTTCTTCATGCGCTTTACACCAATATGACCTAAACGACAGTGCCCCAAATATGGTGCACTATCATTATCAACTTTTCATCTTTTGGCATCAGTATTATGAATATGTGTATCACCACAATCGAGATTCAACAGAAATAGACCACTCTTCAAGGGTGCAGGACCATAAAAGATATTACTCATATAAATAGAACAACCATTATTCTCTGATTTAAATGAATAACCATCTCACACTAAACAACATCCAGATATAATGTTCATGCTCAACGCTGGCATCAAATAACAATTATTCAGGTCTAAAACTAATCCCGAAGGTAGATATAGAGGTAACGTGCCAACGGCGATCACATCGGCCTTGGAACCATTCCTGACATGCATCATCACCTTGTCCTTAGCCAATCTTTGTTTAATCTGTAGCTCCTGTTTCGAGTTACAAATATGAGCAACCAAACCAGTATCAAATACCCAGGCTACTACGAGCATTAGTAAGGTACGCATCAATAACATGTATATCGAATATACCTTTGTTCACTTTGCCATCCTTCTTATCCGCCAAATACTTGGGGTAGTTCCGCTTCCAGTGACCAGTCCCTTCGCAGTACAAGCACTTAGTTTCAGGCTTAGATCCAACTTTGGGCTTCTTCTCGGGGGTGGCAGCTTGCATCCCATTCTTCTTGAAGTTCCCTTTCTTTCCCTTGCCCTTTTTCTTTAAACTAGTGGTCTTATTAACCATCAACACTTAATGCTCCATCTTGATTTGTACCTCCGCGGCTTTAAGCATTGCGATGAGCTTGGGAATTGTTTTGTTCATCCCTTGCGTATTGTAGTTCATCACGAAGCCTTTGTAGCTTGGTTGCAGTGATTGAAGAACTCTGCCAATAACACTCTCAACTGGAAGATCAACTCCCAGCTGAGTCAAGTGATTATAATACCCAGACATTTTGAGTATAAGTTCACTGATAGAATTTTTCTCCTCCATCCTGCAGCTACAGAAATTGTTGGAGACTTCATATATCTCAACCTGGGCATTTTCTTGAAATATTAACTTCAACTCATGGAACATCGCATATGCTCCATGACGTTCAAAACGTCTTTGAAGTCCCTGTTCTAAGTCGTAAAGCACGTCACACTAAACTATCGAGTACTCATCAGATCAAGCTTGCCAGACGTTAAAAAATCAGCATCTGCTCCTACAGCAGGCCTTTCACCTAGCGGTGCATCAAGGACATAATTCTTCTGTGCAGCAATGAGGATAATCCTCAAGTTATGGACCAAGTCCATGTAGTTGCTACCAGCATATTTCAACTTAGCTTTCTCTAGGAACGCATTGAATTCAGGGAAAGGTAGCACGGGTCATTGATCTACAACATAAATATGCAAATACTATCAGGACAAAGTTCATGATAAATTAAGTTCAATTAATCAAATTACTTAAGAACTCCCACTTAAATAGACAACCCTCAAGTCATCTAAGTGATAAGTGATCCAAATCAACTAACCCATGTCCGATCATCACGTGAGACGGGGTAGTCATCAATGGTGAACATCTCTATGTTGATCATATCTACTATATGATTCACGTTCAATCTTTCGATCTCCAGCGTTCCGGGCCATGTCTGTACATGCTAGGCTCGTCAAGTTTAACCCAACTATTCTGCATGTGTAAAACTGTCATACACCCGTTGTATGTGAACGTAGAGTCTATCACACCCGATCATCACATAGTGTCTCAACACGATGAACTCTAGCAATGGTGCATACTCAGGGAGAACACTTTTAACTTGAAATTTAGTGAAGGGATCATCTTATAATGCTACCATCGTGCTAAGCAAACTAAGATGCATAAAAGATAAACATCACATGCAATCAAAATATGTGACATGATATGGCCATCATCATCTTGTGCTTTTGATCTCCATCTCCAAAGCATCGTCATGATCTCCATCGTCACCGGTTCGACACCTTGATCTCCATCGTTGTGTCGTGGTCATCTCGCCAACTATTGCTTCTACAACTATCACTAATGCATAGTGATAAAGTAAAGCAATTACATGGCGTTTGCATTTCATAAAATAAAGAGACAACCATAAGGCTCCTGCCGGTTGCCGATAACTTACAAAACATGATCATCTCGTACAATAACGTTTATCACATCATGTCTTGACCATATCACATCACAACATACCCTGCAAAAACAAGTTAGACGTCATCTAGTTTGTTGTTGCAAGTTTTACATGGCTGTGATGGGCTTCTAGCAGGAACTGTTCTTACATACGGCGAAAACCACAAATGGGATTTTTCAAGTTTGTTGTTTTGACCTTCTTCAAGGACCATCCATAGTCAAATTCGAGTCAATTAAAGTATGACAAACATACACCCGCCAACCACCTTTATGCAAAATCTAGTTGCATGTCTGTCGGTGGAACCGGTTTCATGTGCGTGGACATGTAAGGTTGGTCCAGGCCGCTTCATCCCACAATACCGCCGAATCAAAATAAGGCGTTGGTGGTAAGCAGTATGACTGTCACCGCCAACACTCTTTGTGTTCTACTCGTGCATATCATCTACGCATAGACCTGGCTCTGATACCACTCTTGGGAATTGTTGCATGGAAAACAAAAAAATTCTACACACGCACAATGATCTATCCATGGAGATGCATAGCAACAAGGGGAGAGTATGTATATGTACCCTCGTAAACCATAAGCGGAAGCGTTTCACAACGCGGTTGATGTAGTTGAACTTCTTTGGGAATTAACCGATCAAGTACCAATGCACGGCACATCTGTGTTCTGCACACGTTCATCTCGGTGACGTACCTCGCCTTCATGATCCAGCAAGACGTTGAGGTAGTAGATGAGTTCCGTCAGCATGACTATGTGGTGACGGTGATGGTGAAGTGATCTCTTCAAGGCTTCACCTAAGCACTACGAAAATATGACCGGGGGTGTAAACGGTGGAGGGGGGCGCTGCACACGACTAGGCAATTTTCTAGGGTGTGCTAGGGCGCCCCCCTCCCACATATATATTGGTGGGAGGAAGAGGGAGGCTGCCAGGAGGCATCCCAAGTAGGCCAAATCCTACTTGGGTTCCTCCCCAAGTGGCGCCCCCACTACAAAAAAAAGACACATCCGTGACATTTTGGGCCGAACGAATTTTTTTCTATCATACTTATGACACTTCTATGATGATAATTGTGACAAAACCCGGTATCATCATAGATGTGGTGGGCTCCTACTTCTATGAAAAAAAGCATGACATAAAATGGGATTTTTTGTCCTGGACGGGCCGGAGACGCAACTGCATGACATTCTTTGGGCCGTCCATGACGGACAAAACCATGGTAGAAGCAAGCGCGGGGAAAATTTCAGCGAGTTCCCGGTTACGGTGGGTGGTCGGGGGGCCGAGCGATGCACGTTTCTCTAGTACACGTACGCGCATGTGTGTGAGGCGTTGGGCTCTAACTGAACCTGAGTGATTGCATTGCAGGCTACGCTTTACTGAACCCGAGCGATCGATTGATGGCTGTTAATTGAACCTGATCGAGCAATTCCTTCGCTACTGCTGCTAATTGAAGCCGGTCGATGCTGCCTCTAGATGAATAGTGAGTGTTGCGGGGGGGGGGGTTGGATGAACAGTGAGCCGTGGATGAACAGGACCCCGTGGTGTTGTCTCTGGATGAACAGGACCCCGATCGATCGAGCCGGTTGGGGCTGGATGAATAGGACCCCGTGGAGGGCTTGATGAACAGGACGACCCTGTGGAGGGCTGGATGAATAGTAGATGGTGGAGGGGTGGATGAACAGTAGGCCGTGGAGGGGTGGTTGAACAGGAGCCTGTGGAGAGCGGTGGTTGAACAGTAGCCGGTGGAGTAGCGCGCGGTGGAGGCTAGATGAACAGGAGCCCGTGGATGAACAATCGCAGGTGGACGCTGGAGGAGGTCGACGGTGGATGAACAGTAGTCCGTGGAGGCTGGAGGAGGTCGACGGTGGAGATGAACAGTATCCCGTGGAGTCCCGTTTTGCGGTACGCCACACCCCTCCCGATGAACAGGACCCTCATTTCGACTGTAGTGCTCCAACACAAGGTCGTTTCCTCCGCTTTGTGGTACGCCACATCCCTCCCGATCAACAGAACCCCGTTTCGACCGTAGGATGTCCAACACAAGCCCGTTTCCTCTGTTTTGCGGTACGCCAGACCCCTCCCGATAAACAGGATCCCGTTTCGAATGTGGCCAGACGAACAGAAGGTTGTTTCCTCCGTTGTGCGGTACGCCAGGCGTCGTTTCCATCGCCTGTTCCATCCAAGCCCTCCTAATGAACACGACGACGCATTCCGTTCCGACCCAGTCTGTTGGCTCCCCATGAACACGATGATGCAGTTTCTATGTTTTGACCCTGCCATGTACACGAGCCCTGTCCCTACATATGCGCGAGTAGGCATTCTAGACCCTGCCCGTATGTACGTACGTGGCCATATTTACTTTCTTGCACCCGGTCGTTGTACGTACATGTACATGCTACGTGCGCGCCTCTACTATGACACGTGTGCGCCTCTACATCGACCAGTATGTGCGTACACATTCGCGACCAGAATGACAATTCGACGTATGCTTCGACCAGGTGGGTCCTGAGTGTCAGGCACTTCCTTGCGTGCGAAGATGTAGCTGGTGGGTCCCAGCAGTCAGGGGGGAATCGTTTTTTTTTTTGCCCGGACGCACTACCTTGCGTGCAAAGATGTAGCTGGTGGGTCCCAGCAGTCAGGGGGGAAACGTTTTTTTTCTTGAAATACGGTGGCCTGTCCGGTGGGTCCCTGCTGTGAGGTGGAGGAATCATTATTTTCCGCGTAATAAGGAGGCACTTCTTTGCTGCGGTCGTGGACCCACGTGTCATCCTCTCCACGTACAGTCCACGTCTAATGGAAGTCGTTCCTTGACCATGTTGACCATGCCGCGCCAAGAGCACCAGGGCGGTGGACGACGGCGAGGCCTAGGAAGGGGACGACATGGATCCGGAAGACGCGGCAGTGGAAGCCCGCACGGAGAGGAGTACGAGGGTTCACTGGTTTGGCTATGGTGTGAGCCTGCCATCGTCACAGGGCCTGGCCAGCGGTGGGAATAGTAGGGGGCGGTGAGGTCTCTGCAGCAGCACAGCCGGCCACGGGAGGCAGGAGCATGCGGCATGACCGACGCTGCTTTGGGCGGCTAGAGCAAGAAGACCAGAGGTTGAAGAAGCAATATGGCCGCTGGATGGACATCGTATGGTCACTGGAGCTAGAATCGTTCATATTGACTAAGTTGACAAAGCCCCCAGTCCCCATCAACTTAGTAGGCCCACAAGTTGGACACCCACCTACCAGCTAGCAGGGGGAGTATTCATTTTTTTGTGCATAATAAGGAGGCACATCCGGCGGGTCCGAGCTGACAGCGGGGGAAATATTTTTTTCGCGAAATACGGTGGCCCGTCCGGTGGGTCCCAGCAGTCAGGGGGGAAATTTTTTTTTTTTTGCAAAATACGGTGGCCTGTCCGGTGGGTCCCTGCTATCAGGTGGAGGAATAATTATTTTGTGCGTAATAAGGAGGCACTTCCTTGCGGTTGCCATGGACCCAGCTGTCAGCCTCTCCACGTACAATACTCTTCCGATGGAAGTCAGTCGTTGAGCACATTGACCACGCCACGCCGAGAGCACCACTGCGGTGGAGGATGGCGAGGCCTAGGAAGGGGACGATATGGAGTCGGGGAAGACGGACAGTGGATGCACACATGGAGAGGTGTATGAGGGTTCACTAGTTCGACTTTGGTGTGAGGCTGCCGTCGCCGTAGAATAACAGGGGGTATGGGTGAGTGGAAAGATGGCCTGGCCAGCGGTGGGAGTAGTATCGGGCCGGTGAGGCCTCCACGACAGCACAGCCGGCCACAGGAGGCAGGAGCATGCGGCACGATCGGCGCTGCTTTTGGCGGCTGGAGCAAGAAGACCAGAGGTTGAAGAAGCACTACAGCCATTGCATGGACATCGTACGGTCACTTGAGCTAGAATCGTTGATATATTGACTAAGTTGACAAAGCCCTCCGTCCCCGTCAACTTAGTAGGCCCACAAGTCAGCCTCCCACTATGGTGGTTCCTAGCTGGCAGGGGGGTATTCATTTTTTGTGCGCAATAAGAAGGCACTTCCTTGTGTGCGAAGATATAGTTGGTGGGTCCGACCTGTCAGCAGAGGGAACTTTTTTTATGAAATACAGAGGCCCTTCCGATGGAACCCAGATATCAGGTGGAGGAATCATTATTTTGCGCATAATAAGGAGGCATTTCCTTGTGTGCGGCCGTGGACCCAGCTGTCAGCCTCTCCACGTATAGTCCACTTCCGATAGATGTCGTTCTTTGACCACGTTGACCACGCCGTGCCGAGAGCACTAGGGCGGTGGATGACAGTGAGACCTACGAAGGGAACGACACGGAGCTGGGGAAGACACGACAGTGGCTACCCATGTGGTGGAGAGTTCGAGGGTTGACTGGTTCGGCTGCCCATGCGGTGGAGAGTACGAGGGTTGAGTGGAGGGATAGACAGGCTAGGGATGCGAGTATGATGGGTCTGTGAGGCCTGCCCGGCAGCACAGCCGACCACGGGAGGTGGGAGCAGGCGGTTCCGTCGGCGCTGGTTTGGCCGGCTGGGGCAGGAAGATCAGAGACTGAAGAAGCACGATTGTCATTAGATTGACATCTAACGGTCTAACGCTGGTAGAGTCGATTGTTGACTAAGTTTCTTTCTTGAGAAACCTTGTGTACGCATGAACTTAGTAGGCCCACAAGTCAGCCTCCTAATCTGTGGCAGACAACATAGAGCCAATTTGCTATTTTTTTAATAATTTGCAGCCCATTTGCTAATTCTTAAGTAATTTATTACAGCCCATTTTCTGCCCAAGACCACGTCAAAAAGTGCAATCTCATTTTGCATATTTCGATGGAGTCCGAACTGTTGTAATCTCGAAATGATAAACATCTTTTTAAGAACTTATTGATTTGCCAAAAAAATCATTTTGTTTTTGTAAGCAAATAAGACGTGGGACAATTTAGTTGGTTTAAGGGAAAACCAGTGGTAAAAAAATCAGCGCTGGGAGGGAAAAACAACAAAAATAAGGATGTAAATATCAAAAGGGAATTTTATGTATTTTCAATATAATAATACGTGTATATGAACTAGTAAAACTATAGGTAGAGATTAGAAATTGGATGTAGGACATGCGTTTCAAGAGGAAAATAGAACTGGGTTGTGTGTTTGATTCAGTAAAAAAATTGCCTGTGGATGTTGTAAGACAAAATTTAACTAACGCTAGCGGGCCAGAGTCCAGTAGATACCTGCTGGATCTTTGTACCCCGTTGTCGCCATGGGCTGGGCCTGTTAAAAACAAAACCAAGCCTGGGCAGTCTACAGCCCAGTTGAAACTTGCTTGACCTGAAAAAATAGTATACATGCTCGATAAACGAGAGATTCTGCAAGTACAGACTGATAACTGGGATGCAGCAGGGATATTGTTTTTTCATCGTGATAATAAGTGCATGCACTTGTTTCGAAAATTTTGGAGAACTGGTAATTCGAATGGCAGGTGCTTATGCTACCCATCAAAGAAAAATTAGGTTCCTGAAAATTCGTTTCGAAACAAATGATTCGGCTTTATATCCACATCGACCCTCGGCATGATGGTTGGAAGCAAATGCAAGTTCATACCAAAAGATCATTAACAACAATACCAACTTGCGGACGACAAGGTAGTACAAGAAACAATGCCAAACAAACTTATAATCTTTTTACTCCTGGCCGTAGTGTTCGTCTGGTAGAAAATCTTGCAGAGGACCAGCTCTCGCTCATTCTCTTGCTCCAGGTCCCCGAGGTGGTACTGGTGGATCACCCAGTTGGTCCTCTGCTGGTCGAAGTTGTTGTTGGTGTGCAACACCAGAACCTTTTTGCTGCCCGTTTACCGACCGTTGACCATCACCGGTAAGGTATTGCCGGTCTTCTGCCACATCACATGCATGCCACAAAGATAACCCACAAGTATAGGGGATCACAACAGTTTTCGAGGGTAGAGTATTCAACCCAAATTTATTGATTCGACACAACGGGAGCCAAAGAATATTCTCAAGTATTAGTAGTTGAGTTGTGAATTCAACCACACCTGGATAACTTAGTATCTGCAGCAAAGTATTTAGTAGCAAAGTAGTATGATAGTAACGTAACAGTGGCAAAAGTAACGATAGTAGTTTTGTAGTAATTGTAATAGTAGCAACAGAAAAGTAAATAAGAAAAGCACAATATGTGAGAAGCTCGTAGACAATGGATAATTATGTCGGATGCGATTCCTCGTGTAATAGTTATAACATAGGGTGACACAGAGCTAGCTCCAGTTCATCAATGTAATGTAGGCATGTATTCCGAATATAGTGATGCGTGCTGATGGAAAAGCACTTGCAAGACATCTTTTGTCCTACCCTGCCGCGGCAGCGGGGTCCTAATGGAAACTAACGGATATTAAGGCCTCCTTTTAATAGAGTACCGGACCAAAGCATTAGCACATAGTGAATACATGAACTCCTGAAACTACGGTCATCACCGAGAAGTATCCCGATTATTGTCACTTCGGGGTTGTCGGATCATAACACATAATAGGTGACTATACACTTGCAAGATAGGATCAAGAACTCACATATATTCATCAAAACATAATAGGTTCAGATCTGCAATCATGGCACTCGGTCCCTAGTGACAAGCATTAAGCATAGCAAAGTCATAGCAACATCAATCTCAGAACATAGTGGATACTAGGGATCAAACCCTAACAAAACTGACTTGATTACATGGTAAATCTCGTCCAAGCCATCACCATCTAGCAAGCCTACGATGGAATTACTCATGCAGGGCGGTGAGCATCATGAAATTGGTGATGGAGGATGGTTGATGATGACGACGACGAATCCCCCTCTCCGGAGCCCCTAACGGACTCCCGATCAGCCCTCCTGAGAGAGATTAGGGCTTGGCGGCGGCTCCGTATCGTAAAACGCGATGAAACTTTCTCTCTGATTTTTTTTCTCCGTGAAACCAAATATATAGAGTTGGAGTTCAGGTTGGTAGAGCTCCAGGGGGTCCACGAGGTAGGGGGCGTGCCAAGGGGGAGGGGGCGTGCCCCGCACCCTCGTGGACAGGGTATGGGCCCCCTGGCCTTGATTCTTTCGCTAGTATGTTTTATATGTTCCAAAAGTTATCTCCGTGGATTTTCAGGTCATTCTGAGAACTTTTGTTTTCTACACAATAAATAACACCATGGCAGTTCTGCTAAAAATAGCGTCAGTCCAGGTTAATTTCATTCAAATCATGCAAGTTAGAGTCCAAAACAAGGGCAAAAGTGTTTGGAAAAGTAGATATGTTGGAGACGTATCAACTCCACCAAGCTTACACCTTTGCTTGTCCTCAAGCAATTCAGTTGATAAACTGAAAGTGATAAAGACAAACTTTTACAAACTCTGTTTGCTCTTGTTGTTGTAAATATTGTAAAGCCAACATTCAAGTTTTCAGCAAAGATTATGAACTAACCATATTCACAATAACACTTAGGTCTCATGTTTACTCATATCAATGACATAATCAACTAGCGAGCAATAATTATAAAACTCAGATGACAACAGTTTCTCAAAACAATCACAATATGATATAACAACATGGTATCTCGCTAGCCCTTTCTGAGACCGCAAAACATAAATGTAGAGCACCTTTAAAGATCAAGGACTGACTAAACATTGTAATTCATTGTAAAAAGAGATCCAGTCAAGTCATACCCAATATAAACTAATAGTAATGCATGCAAATGACAGTGTGCTCTTCAGCAGGTGCTTTTTAATAAGAAGGTGATGACTCAACATAAAAGTAAATAGATAGGCCCTTCGCGGAGGGAAGCAGGGATTTGTAGAGGTGTGATAGCTCGATTTTAAAATAGAGGTGAATAACATTTTGAGCCGTATACTTTCACTGTCAACGCAACAACTATGAGATCTCGATATCTTCCATGCTACATACATTATATGCGGTTCCCAAACAAAATGGTAAAGTTTATACCCCCCCACCACCAACAAGCATCAATCCATGGCTTGCTCGAAACAACGAGTGCCTCCAACTAGCAATAGCCCTGGGGGAGTTTTGTTTAATTATTTCTATTTGCTTTGATCTTTTTTATCATGGGACTGGGCATCCCGGTTACCAGCCATTTTCTCGTGAATGAGGAGCGGAGTCCACTCCCCTTGAGAATAACCCACCTAGCATGGAAGGTACAGACAACCCTAGTTGAAACATGAGCTGCTCGAGCATACAAAACAGAATTTCATTTGAAGGTTTGGAGTTTGGCACATACAAATTTACTTGGAACGGCAGGTAAATACCACATATAGGAAGGTATGGTGGAATCATATGGAATAACTTTGGGGTTTATGGAGTTTGGATGCATAAGAAGTATTCCCGCTTAGTACAGGTGAAGGCTAGCAAGAGACTGGGAAGCGACCAACTGAGAGAGCGACAACAGTCATGAACATGCATTAAATTAATCAACACTGAGTGCAATCATGAGTAGGATATAATCCACCATGAATATAAATATCATGAAGTCTATGTTGATTTTGTTTTCAACTACATGCGTGAACATGCGCCAAGTCAAGTCACTCGAATCATTCAAAGGAGGATACCACCCTATCATATCACATCACAACCATTTTAATAGCATGTTGGCACGCAAGGTAAACCATTATAAGCTCCTAGGTAATTAAACATGGCATGAGTAACTATAATCTCTAATTGTCATTGCAAACATGTTTATTCATAATAGGCTGAATCAGGAACGATGAACTCATCATATTTACAAAAACAAAAGAGGTCAAGTTTATACTAGCTTTTCTCATCTCAATCAGTCCATCATATATCGTCATTATTTCCTTTCACTTACACGACTGAACAGTGTGTATAATAATAATAGTGCACGTGCATTGGACTAAGCAGGAATCTGCAAGCATTCAATTCAAGGGAGAAGACAAGGTAATATGGGCTCTTGGTTAAATAAACAATCATGCATATGAGAGCCACTAAGCATTTTCATTATGGTCTTCTCCTCTCGACCCCCAAAGGAAAGAAAAGAAAAGAAAACTATTTAAACGAGAAAGCTCCCAACAAGTAAGAAGAAGAACGAGAAATCTTTTTGGGTTTTCATTTTAATTACTACTACAACCATGGAAATTAAACTAACTAACTAATTTCTTTGGTTTTCTTAAGGTTTATCAAACACACAAGAAGAAAGCTAAAAAAAGAAATTAAACTAGCATGGATAGTATAAAGAAAGAGTATGAGCACCGACAACTAGAGTGAGTATGTGAACATGAATGTAATGTCGGTGAAAAATTCGTACTCCCCCAAGTTTAGGCTTTTGGCCTAAGTTGGTCTATGGCCATGGATAGCGGCTACTCTCCCCGTTGTACTGAGGAGTGTCATCAGGATACCACTGGCTAGCGATCTCCTCCAGATCCCACTGATAAGATGATGGACGATAAGGGTCCAATGGTGGTTTCGGCTCAGGCTCTGGAGCGGATGTATGGCCCCGATGTGCGTAAACATCCTTCGGCAAGACGAGATAATGGCCTGCAATTAAATCAAACAAATAAGGCGCAGGCAAGATAATAGTCTCATTGGGTTTCTTATTAAATCTCAGGTTATATAGGAGCATTTTATCATTATTGTCAATAATAAACTCATGCGCTACCATACTCCTGTAATCTAAAAAGGTAAGAGGCAGCGGTGTCTCCTCTTTCTCATCATGCCTAATAGGTATCTCGAAATGTTTAGCAAGGCGTGTAGCATAGATACCTCCAAAGATGGGGCCCTTGGTACGGTTCAGGCTTAATCGTTTAGCAATAATGGCACCCATACTAAAAGTGTTATCACAAAATAAGGCATGGAACAGAATAATAATATCAGGAACACTGAGGTTTCCACAGTTTCCGTGACCAATTAAGCATCGACTAGCAAATATGGCAAAGTAGCATAAAACAGGAAAATTTATGCTAGTTATTCTCGCATCGGAAACCTTCCTTGGTTCCCGTACAGTAAATAGTGTCAATAAAACCATCCACATCTTTACGATTTGGTCATCTAGGCTACCATCAAAGGGTATTCTACAAACCACGCAAAAATTACGTAATGACATTTCCTTAGCATCATCATATAAATGAAAAGCTACTGAAGGTGGTGAATTCTTAGGATAATAGTAAAAGTTTTGCACGAAAGTATTGGTAAGTAAGAGATACTGTTTGACCCGGTTGTGGAGAAAGTCGGTGAGGCCCGCATTTTCCGCCAAAGAATAAATATGTTCATAAATCCCGGCTGCTCTCAAGAAATTATCTCAAGGCCATTCACACGGCCATAGTTCTGCTACACGAGGAAGATTATACTTGGCCTTTTCTTTCTCCTTAGCTTGTTTATCCTTCGAGCTTTGGCTAGAAGAGCCCCTCAAGAACAACCTCTTCATCTTTTTTTGATTTTTTTTGAAATTTTTAGTAACTCAAAATAAAAAGCAAGATTTATAGAAACTACTCCCACAAGTGCCTAGAGCCTATATCATGCATTAGAATTACTTGGGACCTCATAAATTTGACATGCAAGCTCAAGAACAGGGTCACCTAGGCAACAAAAATTTGCAATGAATAAAGCACTAGAACAAAAACTAATTGGACCATTGGAGGAGTCACATACCAAGGAACAATCTCCCAAAGCAGTTTTGTGAATGGAGCTTTGAGCAAGGAGATTGAAAATCGCAGCAAAATGAGATAAAACTCGTGCTTGAGCTGGATGGGGTTTTTTGGGAGGAAGATGGCGTGTGTGGGTGCAGGAATAAGTGGAGGGGGGCCACCGTGGGCCCACGAGGCAGGGGGCGCGCCCAGTAAGAGTGGGCGTGCCCTGGACCCTCGTGGCCAGGTGCTTGCCCCCCTGCTGTGTTCTCAGTGCCTAAAATCCTCAAATATTCCATAAAAAATCATACTAAATTTGTAGAACTTTTATTTTCGGGATATTTTTTTATTGCATGGATAATTCAGAAAACAGACAGATAATACTATTTTTTCTTTATTTATTCTAAATAACAAAAAGTAAAAAGAGGGTACAGAAGGTTGTGCCTTGTAGTTTCATCCATCTCATGATCATCCAAAGGAATCCACTAACAAGGTTGATGAAGTCTTGTTAACAAACTCATTCTGCATAACATGGAACCGAAGAAATTTCGAATAACACTAAGTTACCTCAACGGGGATATGAACATCCCCAACAACAAGAATATCATATATTTTTTCTTGACATTAGGAAGAGGAAATTAAAAACCTCCAATAATGATAGTTGGAATTTTTCCAATAGAATTGATGCTATGAACTTGAGGTTGTTTCCTCGGAAAGTGTACCTTATGCTCATTACCATTAACATGAAAAGTGACATTGCCTTTGTTGCAATCAATAACAGCCCCTGTAGTATTCAAAAAGGGTCTACCAAGGATAATCGACATACTATCGTTCTCTGGAATATCAAGAATAACAAAGTCCATTAAGATAGTGACGTTTGCAACCACAACAGGCACATCCTCACAAATACTGATAGGTATAGCAGTTGATTTATCGGCCATTTGCAAAGATATTTCTGTAGGTGTCAACTTATTCAATTAAAGTCTACGATATAAAGAGAGAGGCCTAACACTAACACCGGCTCCAAGATCACATAAAGCAGTTTTAACATAGTTTTCTTTTAATGGAGCATGGTATAGTTGGTACTCCTGGATCACCAAGTTTCTTTGGTATTGTAACACCCCGGATACAACTTTCCACATTCGTAACTCCAACTCTTGCCTTTTTCGCAGATGTGATATATTATTTTCCTCCATGGTTGGGTTTTGGTCTTTTGTTTTTGCATTTTGTTCATGTCATGCATTTCATCTCATGTCATCATTCGCATTGCATTTGCATGTTTTCATAAAAACTTGCATCCACTCATAGTTGCCGCGTCCCCCCCTTGCTTTCGTTGACCGCTCCGAGACCAACCATATTTTGTTTCCCTCTTGTCTGGCTTCCTAACCTCTCTGCACATCCCGCAAACCCCTCACGTGCGTCCAAAACCTGCCCCGAACCCAACCCGCTCTATCGTGACCGATGAGTCCGGATCATCCCCAAACATCTCTAAAACATCTCCATTTTTTTCATTTGGACTTCCCTACCTATTTATTCTCGGCCGTTTGATTTTGATCGGAGGGACAAGGTACCCCTAACCCAAACCACTTACTATATATATAGATCCAACCCTAGGATCTAGGGATCATGTCCCATCCATCCCCACGCCGCCGCCACTCCACCGAATCCCTCTCAGGATCTCCCCTGACCGATTCACCCAACCATCGCTCTCCCTCCTCCTCGTTCCAGATGCCCGAGCCCCCAATCCAAAATTCCTCTCGGCCTCCACCAGCAGCCTCCAACCATCTCCCTCAGTTTCAGCCCCCTCCATCCACCAGCGCCTCGTCACTCCTCCTCCCTTGGTCGTGGACGCGTTCGGCCGCCCGCTGCTGTCGTCGTCCGCGCCCGCAGGAGCCAGCAGCCGCAGCCCCGAGCCCTCTGCTACTTTCCCGCCGGCGTCCAAGGCTGCAGCCTCCGCGTCCACGACCACCTCACCTCGCCGGAGATGAGTGCCTCGACAGCCCTGCTCCTTTTCCCCTCCTGCTTCTCTATCTCTTGTTCTCACGATCTCCCTCTCCCTCTCTTTGTTTTCGCTCACAGGAGAACGCCATGGAAACTGCAAGGAGCTCAAGCCCGCCGCCCCTGCCGCGTTGACCACCGTTCGCTCCAGATCCGGCCCCCTCCGTCGGATCCCGTCGCCCCAGTCCCGTTCCGGCCGGTCCCCGCCGAGGACGCCTTGCTGGAGCCCCTGCATTGCGCAGCTGTTCCCCTGCCATGGCGTCTCGGCCTCCTCTGCTCCCGCACCTGAGGCCCTGAGCTCCTCCAGCTCGACCCCGTCCGCCGAGCTCCCTGCCGCGCCGGAGTCCAGCCGCTTCCCTCCCTGCGCCGAATCCCTCGCTGGAGTGAGCTCGTCCCCGAGCCCTCATCGCCGGCCTCCCCTGTTGTTGTCTCTGTTCTTCAGAGACGAGAACAGCAGCAGCTCCCTCGTCGTCGCGTTGACCGCATCGAACCCGCGCCTAGGCCGTGTCTCGCGCAAGGCCTAGCGCGCCCCCTGCCGGCCTCCCTCTCCACCAACTGGCCCATGAGGCCTGTTGAGCAGCCCCGCCCTTTGTGTATGCTCCTGTTGGGCCAGCCAGTTTTGGCCCGTGTTTTTTTTACCTGAACGAATTTGCCTATTAATCAAGTGAACGATAGATTTGCAGAAAACCCCTTGCACATCATGCATATAATAACTCATCAACCGTGCATCGGATTTAAATGATTCAAACATGTTAAATGCTTATAATTCTGTCTAGTTTCATAATATGCCACTCTCATCCATGTTTAAAATGTTTAAATTGCTGTTTGCATTAATTTTCTTAAATGCCATGCTAAAATGATATATTTCATAACTAAATAACCGTAGCTCCAATTTTAATAAACTTTAGATGTAAATGGGGTGGAAAAATGCCTAGTTTAACATGCTGCACTTTATTTTCCTGTTTAACAACAATAAAATATGTTTTAGGGCAGAACATTACAAAATTCGAAATATGCATATGGGGATTCTCCAGAATTGTTGTTTGTTGTTCCGGCCTCATTTAAACTTGTCTAGATAGGTAGTTTTTCATATGCTTCACCCCTTGCCATGTTTAAAAACATTTAATATTGTTTGGTAGCTTAAATTAGATTAAACTAAATATGTCAATGTGGTGTTTTGTCAATATGCAACTCGTTGCATATTGAGCTCCACTTAACTTGTAGTATTGTTTGTTGCACTTTGCCATGCCATGCTATTTAAATCGGACATGCATCATACTTGATTGTGCATCATGCCATGATTATGCTTGTGTGTTTACCATGTTGTTTCCTCCTTTCCGGTTTGCTTCTCTTGTTAGCTTCGGTTTAGTTCCGGAGTTGTGAGGATTCGTTCGACTACGTCCGTTTGTCTTCTTCATAGACTCATTCTCCTTCCTTGCGGGATTTCAGGCAAGATGACCGCCACCTTGGATCTCATTACTATCATTGCTATACTAGTTGCTACGTTCTATCGCTATGCTGCACTTCCTACCACTTGTTCTTCAAGCCTCCCCAAATTGCCATGTCAGCCTCTAACATTTTCACCCTTCCTAGCAAACCATTGCTTGGCTATGTTACCGCTTTTGCTCAGACCCTCTTATAGCGTTGTTAGTTGCAGGTGAAGTTGAAGATTGCTCCATGGTGGACAGGATTATGTTGGGATATCACAATATCTCTTATATTATTAATGCATCCTTATACTTGGTAAGGGTGGAAGGCTCGGCCTTATGCCTGGTGTTTTGTTCCACTCTTGCCGCCCTAGTTTCCGTCATATCGGTATTATGTTCCCGGATTTTGCGTCCCTAACGCAGTTGGGTGATTTATGGGACCCCCTTGACAGTTCGCTTTGAATAAAACTCCTCCAGCAAGGCCCAACCTTGGTTTTACCATTTGCCTCACCATCACCTACTTTTCCCTTGGGAGTCGCGCTCTCGATGGTCATCTTTATTTTAGCCCCCCCGGGCCAGTGCTTCTCTAAGCGCTAGTCCAAACCGAGTAGACTGCGGGGCCTCCTCGGGGAAACTCGAGGTCTGGTTTTACTCGTAGGATGTCTCATCCGGTGTTGCCCTGAGAATGAGATATGTGCAGCTCCTATCGGGATTGTCGGCACATCGGGCGGCTTTGCTGGTCTTGTTTTACCATTGTCGAAATGTCTTGTAACCGGGATTCCGAGACAGATCGGGTCTTCCGGGGAGAAGGAATATCCTTCGTTGACCGTCACAGCCGTGCCCGCGTTTATGTCGTTCCTTGACGTTTATGTGAGCGACATCTTCAACGTCAAGGACCTGTAGGGTATAAACTTTCGAGAGCCGTGCCCGCGTTTATGTGGTAGATGGGAATTTTTTAATGTCCGGTTGTAGATAACTTGACACCAGATTCGAATTAAAACGCATCAACCGCGTGTGTAGCCGTGATGGTCTCTTGTCGGCGGAGTCCGGTAAGTGAACACGGTTTTGAGTTATGTTTGAACGTAAGTAGTTTCAGGATCACTTCTTGATCATTGCTAGCTTCACGACCGTTCCGTTGCTTCTCTTCTCGCTCTCATTTGCGTATGTTAGCCACCATATCATGCTTAGTCGCTGCTGCAATCTTACCAATTTACCCCTTCCTTACCCATTGAGCTTTGCTAGTCTTGATACCCATGGTAATGGGATTGCTGAGTCCTCGTGGCTCATAGATTACTACAATAACAGATGCAGGTACATGTTATGCGATGATCATGACGCGAGAGCGATGTTTGCTTGTTTTGGAGTTCTTCTTATGCTTCTTCTTCATTCAGGGGATAGGTTCCAGGTCGGCAGCCTAGGCTAGTAGGGTGGATGTTGTTTGAGTTTCTGTTTGTGTTTCATCCGTAGTCGGATGGTGCCCTTATGTAAGATGATGTTGTATTCGTGTGGCATTGTATGCCTTTTGTTTGTATCCCTATCTATTATGTAATGTTGATGTAATGATATCCACCTTGCAAAAGAGTATCAATATGCAGTTCTATCCTTGGTGGGACCTTCGAGTCTCTTTAGGATAGTATCGCATGTTGGGCGTGACAAGTTGCTATCAGAGCCTCGACCGACCATAGGAGCCCCCTTGATTGTTGGCCGTTGTTGAGTCTAGAAGAAAACTATGTTGAGTCTTAGGATTATATATATCAGAGAGTAGGATTCTTTTTACTCCTAAGCCCCCTTCGTCGCTCTGGTAAGGACTCTCGACGTAGATGTTTTGTCTTTCCCCTCCTCAATTTTTCACAAATTTTTTTAGGATCACGCGGGTATCTTGGGATCTTCCGATATTCTTGTGACGAGAACATTGTTCTTGGTGCCTCCTGACATTTAGGGGTTGTGGCAGTGTCCCGGGGAGTTGAGCTCCGAGGTGTTCTCATCACAATTTTATCGTTGCAGTTCTGGAATACCTGAGGTTTGCCAACATCGAAAATATATCTTATGCAGTTGTTGGTGACATAACCTCGACACCACCCAGTACTGGGGAGTTCGGGATTATTGCCATAGCTCGTATAACGGATGCTTTTCGAAGGTTGAGGTACACGATTTCTGGAGTTTTCTTGGTTATGTGTTGACGGATGGATACAGCTGGATGTAGGGATTGTTAGTTTGGGTGAGATATATTGCTTCCCCTATATCCCCAACACCAGATTGCATAACCAGAAAGTTTCGGGAGTTTATAGGTGGGAATTCAAGTACTCCTAGAATATCTTTCCGACAGATGCATGATATGAGGTTGGGGTTCGATGTCTAGTGGTCCGCCTATCCATGATCGTTTTTACAGTGGTCTCGTTGTCTCTTAAAGAGCCCTTGGCTATGCTGGTTCGGGGACACTTCGTATGTCATGTGCACTGCCTTGTACAGGATGGTGTTGTACGATCGAGCCCGTGTGGGCCCCACCACGAAAACTTCGGACGAAATCTCTATCATATGTTTGTTTCGACTTATTCTGCAAGCCAAATCCTTTGTTTTGTTTTATTTCTGGTATTCGAGTTACTTCGGAGTCAAATGTTGAATCCATACATTTTCTAAACGGAGTTCTCATATTTCTATGGGAGTACTAATCCTTCTTGATCACTGAGGTTGTCATGTCAACTCTTTTCCAACCAGTGTGCTTCTCTTCAAGTGGATCTGATCATTTTCAACATCCGCAAGATCAACTCTAAGTTTTCTCACCGGTGTTTGTTTCATCCGTCCCCAAGTTGCCTTTGTGTTCCCGCCCTCCCACCCTTTTCTCTTCAAGTACTCAGATTTCTTAATCAAGTATCCATTTATTCATGTGAAGTCTCTTCATTCTTTTCTTTCAATGTTCTTATTCGGTGATTTCCCATGAAGATGCTCAACAGTTTCAAGTTCATCATCCTCCATTGTTGTTTCCTCTCCGGTGGATCCAATTCAAGCTTTCGATATTCATCATATTTCTTTCCTCGGTTCTAATGCTTTCTCATGCCGATGCACCTCTTAATCATTCACTTCTTCCTATTCATTTGTTCTGGAGTGCTGAAGATATCTCACAAGATTTGTGTTTCCATTCTCAATCTGTTCAAGATATTTTGAGGTTGTTATCTCATCCAAGCCATTTAATTCAACCGGTACAATCTCTTTTTCAAGTAATCTTTTCCAACGGTGTTTCCTTTTAGTGGGCCCTAACCCACAAGTCTTTTCCCAAGATCTTACCTGACTCTTCTAATTATTCCGGAGTTATTCTCAAACCCTTTTCAAAGTTTGATGTAAGTATGAATTTCATCAGTCATATGCCTTGTCCAAGATCGCTTTCAAATTCTTTTCATCTTTGGCTCAAACTTTTTCTTTTAATCCTTTCGGAGTGTCTCAACAATTCATGGTGGCGTTTCTCCTCGTCATTCTTGGATTTTGAAGACTGAAGAAGAGTTCCTCTTAAATCCTTACCCTTTCTTCCAAAGATGCGTAGTTCAAGCTTGATACCATCCTCTCATACGTGTTTTCGACTGTGACAATTCTTTTCTTACCATCCAGAGCATTTCTTGAGTTGTTTCAATTTCTTTCCTCCAAAGGCCATCATGTCATAATTCTTCATTCTCGGTGTGTAGCTATCGTTCTCCAAATCTTATCGGTGCATCGTTCAAATATCCTCTAATCAGTTCATGTTCTCTTCGTTCTCATGTATCTAAATCCCTTAAAGTATCTTCATTCATTTTCAAATTCTTTCCGGTGAATTGTTCCCTTGCTACTCTCTTTTGCAATTTTTACGGTGGTTCATTCAAGATTTCACTTCCTTTGTTATCATATCAATTCATTCGTTCTTTTTAATCCCATCGGTGGTACCATCAATACCTTCTCAAATTTGCACTACGGGAATAAGTTGTATGCCAAATCCATTGCTTGTCATCAATTTAATTTGATGAAGGATAAGCATATAATAAATCTTATTCTTATTTCCTCAAGGTGATTCAATTCTTTTCTTCCGGAGATTGTTCATGATGAAGTAATTCACGGTTCTAGTGTTTCATCTTTTCCTTTTTCGGAGTTCCAAGTTTGCTCGGTTACATCATCGCGAAGCTCCATCTAAATCATTGCAAGGCTTCACCTTGTGTTTTCAACTTATTTTTCTTTTCATCATCCTTTTATTACCGGAGTTCTTCATGGAGGCTCTACATGATGGTTCGTCAAGGATTATTTTCATTCTTCAATTGTTCTTCAAGATTTCTCTTGAAGTTATGATCCGCCAAGCTATACTCAAAGTTAAACATGGTGCCCAACACATGTTTTTTTCCGAGGAGTTCAAGTATTCTTCTTCTTGCATTTCGAAGTGCAATTCTTTCTACCTTATCTTTTGAGATGGTGATATGTCATTCTTGATAATTTCCATTCATGTTTTGTGATTCACATGTTGTCAAGAATGAGGTATTTTAAATCCATCAATCTCTTCGTTGGAGTTATCTTGGTAAAGATTTCATCTAAAGCCTTCCCTAAGGAATGTTGCTATTATGGTGTTGATCAGTGATCCAAGTTATCTCTCTATCATCTTGGTGGAAGAAGTTTTTCATCTCTTTGGTGCTCTCACTCAAATGAATGGTTTCCATTAGTGGCCGGTTGTCACCACATAGTCTCGAGATGTTTCCCATAAGCCCACAACAAGCTTGTTCTTCTTGTTGTTGATTTTCCAACAACTCCGTTCGATTCTTCTTTGCAAGGATGCTTTCCAAGTTCACTTGTGGCAAAAGTTGTCATTTTCTTCTCCGTCCCTTTATCCCAACGGTCTAACTTCTATTCTTTCGTTACGGAGGCATTGTGATGTTGTGCTCTTCACCCATCACCTCAGTTGGTGAGGATCGTCTTCTTTTCTGGCTTATCCATTTAACCAGAGTGTTGTATCATCTCTTCAATATCTTTTCATCTCATCAAGTTTTCTTCTCTTTTCTACGAGAGTGCTGTCCAAATTATGGCATTCTTGTTCCTTGGCTATCTCATTATACCGAGGTGGTGATATTCTTTTCGTTCGTGAAGCTCTTATTTCCATGTATTTCAACCTTCAAGTTCTCGTAATACTCCTTGTTCCTCTTTTCTAACGGATTGTTTGAAATCTCGTTCATCTCTGTTGTACTCTTTATTTTAAATATCTCAACCTCTCATGGTTCGTGGTTTCACTCGTTCGTCAAAGAAGCAACTTTGTTTTACCTCTCCTCTTCCTTTTCCCTCCGGTGCCATCCTAGATCTCGGGACGAGATCCTCTCGTAGTGGTGGAGTGTTGTAACGCCCCGGATACAACTTTCCACATTCGTAACTCCAACTCTTGCCTTTTCCGGATATGTGATATATTATTTTCCTCCGTGGTTGGGTTTTGGTCTTTTTTTTGCATTTTGTTCATGTCATGCATTTCATCTCATGTCATGATTTGCATTGCATCTGCATGTTTTCATAAAAGCTTGCATCCGCTCGTAGTTGCCGCGTCCCCCCTTTGCTTTCATTAACCGCTCCGAGAGCAACCAGATTTTGTTTCCCTTTTGTTTGGCTTCCTAACCTCTCTGCACATCCCGCAAACCCCTCGCGTGCGTCCAAAACCTGACCCGAACCCGACCCGCTCTGTCGTGACCGATGAGTCCGGATCATCCCCAAACATCTCTAAAACATCTCCATTTTTTTCATTTGGACTTCCCTACCTATTTATTCTCGGCCGTTTGATTTCAATCGGAGGGACTAGGTACCCCTAACCTAAACCACTTGCTATATATATAGGTCCAACCCTAGGATCTAGGGATCATGTCCCATCCATCCCCACGCTGCGACCACTCCACCGAATCCCCCTCGGGATCTCCCCTGACCGATTCAGCCAACCAACACTCTCCCTCCTCCTCGTTCCAGATGCCCGAGCCCCCAATCCAAAATTCCTCTCGGCCTCCACCAGCAGCCTCCGACCATCTCCCTCGGTTTCAGCCCCCTCCATCCACCAGCGCCTCATGCCTCCTCCTCCCGTGGTCCTGGACGCGTTCGGCTGCCTGAGCCATTGTCGTCCGCGCCTGTAGGAGCCAGCAGCTGCAGCCCCGAGACCTTTGCTACTTTCCCGTCGGTGTTCGAGGCCACAGCCTCCTCGTCCATGACCACCTCACCTCACCGGAGATGAGTGCCTCGACAGCCCCGCTCCTTTTCCCCTCCTGCTTCTCTATCTCTCGTTCTCACGATCTCCCTCTCCCTCTCTCTATTTTCGCTCACAGCAGAACACCATGGAAGCTGCAAGGAGCTCAAGTCCGCCGCCCCTGCCGCGTTGACCATCGTTCGCTCCAGATCCGGCCCCCTCCGTCGGATCCCGTCGCCCAGTCCTGTTTCCGCCGGTCCCCGCCAAGGCCGCCTCGCCGGAGCCCCTGCATCACGCTGGTGTTCCCCTGCCATGGCGTTTTGGCCTCCTCTGCTCCCGCACCTAAGGCCCTGTGCTCCTCGAGCTCGACCCTGTCCGCCAAGCTCCCTGCCGCGCCGGAGTCCCGCCGCTTCCCTCCCTGCGCCGAATCCCTCGCCGAAGTGAGCTCGTCCCCGAGCCCTCATCGCCGGCCTCCCCTACTGCTATCTCTGTTCTTCAGAGACGAGAACAGCAGCAACTCCCTCGTCGTCACGTTGACCGCATCGAACCCGCGCCTGGGCCGTGTCTCACGCAAGGCCTAGCGCGCCCCTGCCGGCCTCCCTCTCCACCAACCGGGCCATGAGGCCTGGTGAGCAGCCCCGCCCTTTGTGTATGCTCCTGTTGGGCCAGCCAGTTTTGGTCCGTGTTTTTTTTCTGAACGAATTTTCCTATTAATCCAGTGAACGACAGATTTGCAGAAAAGCCCTTGCACATCATGCATATAATAACTCATCAACCGTGCATCGGATTTAAATGATTCAAACATGTTAAATGCTTAGAATTCTGTCTAGTTTCATAATATGCCACTCTCATCCATGTTTAAAATGTTTAAATTGCTGTTTGCATTAATTTGTTTAAATGCCATGCTAAAATGATTTATTTCATAACTAAATAACCGCAGCTCCAATTTTAATAAACTTTATATGTAAATGGGGTGGAAAAATGCCTAGTTTAATATGGTGCACTTTATTTTCCTGTTTAACAACAATAAAATATGTTTTAGGGCAGAACAGTAAAAAATTCGAAATATTCATATGGGGATTTTCCGGAATTGTTGTTTGTTGTTCCGGCCTCATTTAAACTTGTCTAGATAGGTAGTTTTTCATATGCTTCACCCCTTGCCATGTTTAACAACATTTAATATTGTTTGGTATCTTAAATGAGATTAAACTAAATATGTCAATGTGGTGTTTTGTCAATATCCAACTCGTTGCATATTGAGCTCCACTTAACTTGTAGTATTGTTTGTTGCACTTTGCCATGCCATGCTATTTAAACCGGACATGCATCATACTTGATTGTGCATCATGCCATGACTATGCTTGTGTGTTTACCATGTTGTTTCCTCCTTTCCGGTTTGCTTCTCTCGTTAGCTTCAGTTTCATTCCGGAGTTGTGAGGATTGGTTCGACTACGTCCGTCTGTCTTCTTCATGGACTCGTTCTCCTTCCTTGCGGAATTTCAGGCAAGATGACCGCCACCTTGGATCTCATTACTATCATTGCTATGCTAGTTTCTATGTTCTATCGCTATGTTGCGCTTCCTATCACTTGTTCTTCAAGCCTCCCCAAATTGCCATGTCAGCCTCTAACATTTTCACCCTTCCTAGCAAACCGTTGCTTGGCTATGTTACCGCTTTTGCTCAGCCCCTCTTATAGTGTTGTTAATTGTAGGTGAAGTTGAAGATTGCTCCTTGGTGGACAGGATTATGTTGGGATATCACAATAACTCTTATATTATTAATGCATCTATATACTTGGTAAGGGTGGAAGGCTCGGCCTTATGCTTGGTGTTTTGCTCCACTCTTGCCGCCCTAGTTTCTGTCATATCAGTATTATGTTCCCGGATTTTGCGTACCTAACGCGGTTGGGTGATTTATGGGACCCCCTTGACAGTTCTCTTTGAATAAAACTCCTCCAGCAAGGCCCAACCTTGGTTTTAACATTTGCCTCACCATCACCTACATTTCCCTTGGGAGTCGCGCTCCTGAGGGTCATCTTTATTTTAGCCCCCCCGGGCCAGTGCTTCTCTAGGCGCTGGTCCGAACCGAGTAGACGGCGGGGCCTCCTCGGGGAAACTCGAGGTCTGGTTTTACTCGTAGGACGTCTCAACTAGTGTTTCCCTGAGAACGAGATATGTGCAGCTCCTATCGGGATTGTCGGCACATCGGGCGGCTTTGCTGGTCTTGTTTTACCATTGTTGAAATGTCTTGTAACCGGGATTCCGAGACTGATCGGGTCTTCCAGGGAGAAGGAATATCCTTCGTTGACCATGAGAGCTTGTGATGGGCTAAGTTGGGACACCCCTGCAGGGTATAAACTTTCGAGAGCCGTGCCCGCGGTTATGTGGCAGATGGGAATTTGTTAATGTCCGGTTGTAGATAACTTGACACCAGATTCAAATTAAAACGCATCAACCGCGTGTGTAGCCGTGATGGTCTCTTTTCGGCGGAGTCCGGGCAGTGAACACAGTTTTGGGTTATGTTTGAACGTGAGTAGTTTCAGGATCACTTCTTGATCATTCCTAGCTTCACAACCGTTCCATTGCTTCTCTTCTCGCTCTCATTTGCATACGTTAGCCACCATATCATGCTTAGTCGCTGCTGCAACCTTACCAATTTACCCCTTCCTTACCCATTAAGCTTTGCTAGTCTTGATACCCATGGTAATGGGATTGCTGAGTCCTTGTGGCTCACAGATTACTACAACAACATATGCAGGTACATGTTATGCGATGATCATGACGCGAGAGCGATGTTTGCTTGTTTTGGAGTTCTTCTTCTGCTTCTTCTTCGTTCAGGGGATAGGTTCCAGGTCGGCAGCCTGGGCTAGCAGGGTGGATGTCGTTTGAGTTTCTGTTTGTGTTTCATCCGTAGTCGGATGGTGCTCTTATGTAAGATGATGTTGTATTCGTGTGGCATTGTATGCCTTTTGTATGTATCCCCATCTATTATGTAATGTTGATGTAATGATATCCACCTTGCAAAAGCGTATCAATATGCGGTTCTATCCTTGGTGGGACCATCGAGTCTCTTTAGGATAGTATCGCATGTTGGGCGTGACAGGTATTCCACCTTTAAAAGTATAAATAGCAAGCATGGTGGAAATTTCAGCTTCCGGTATCTTTCTTTTATTTGTAATAATATCCTTCATGTATTTAGCATAAGGATTTACTTTAAGCATATCATTTAAGCGCATACGTAAGAAGATAGGTCTAATCATTTTAGCAAAGTGCTTAAGATCCTCATCATCCTTTTTCTTGGATGGCTTAGGAGGGAAAGGCCTGGGTTTCTGAACCCATGGTTCTCTTGCTTTACCGTGCTTCCTAGAAACAAAGTCTCTCTTATCATAATGTTGATTCTTTGGTTGTGGGTTATGAAGATCAACAACAGGTTCAATCTCTACATCATTATTATTGCTAGGTTGAGCATCAACATGAAAATTATCATTAACATTATCACTAGGTTCATGTTCATCACCAGATTGTGTTTCAGCATCAAAAATAGAAATATTATTGGGATTCTCAGGTGTGTCTACAATAGGTTCACTAGAAGCATGCAAAGTACTATCATTTTTCTTTTTCTTCTTTTTAGAAGGACTAGGTGCATCTAAATTATTTCTCTGAGAATCCTGCTCGATTCTCTTAGGGTGGCCTTCAGGATACAAAGGTTCCTGAGTCATTCTACCAGTTCTAGTAGCCACTCTAACAGCAAAATCATTTTTACTATTTAATTCATCGAGCAGATCACTTTGAGCCTTAAGTACTTGCTCCGCTTGAGTGGTAACCATAGAAGCATATTTGCTAATGAGTTTAAGTTCACGTTTAACTTTAGCCATATAATCACTCAAGCGTCCAATCATGTGAGCATTACTCTTTAATTCTCTACCAACATAAGCATTAAAAATTTCTTGTCTAGCCATAAAGTCATCAAATTTTAAACAAAAGAGAAGCTAGGCAACTCGCTCCCAGGAAGCTCCCTCGATGGCAAGCTTCGTTAGCCGTTCGATTTTGGTCAACGCGGTCTTTTTCTCGTTCCTATCCGTTGGATGTTCGCTGTAAATTGTTCTCTGCGTTTTCACCGTGCGTTAGATCCTGAACGGGAGATGACGTGTGGGCCTCGTGCTAGATCGGATTGGCTAGGTGCTAGTTTTTTCGGGTGCTGGTGGCCGCACGGTGTGCGCACGCGCGTTAAAACCCTAGCCGCCAACTCTTTTTGTGCCCACTCTGGCTCGTTCTCCTCCCCACTCACTCCTATCCTCCCCCATGCCGCCGCCCCCTTCCCCTGCTCGCCTCTACCGCCTCCTCTCCTTCCCCGCACCTCCGGCCTCCCCCTCCTCCCTCCTCCTCTGTGCTCTCTCATTCGTCATCACGGCAGACCATTGTCAGTGGGAAAAGACACCTATGGGATCACTGGAATCCCTTCTGCGGTTGCGGAGCGTGGAATCGTGAGAAGAACGAGACTAGAGGATGGCACACAGGGGATTTACCAAGGTTCGGGCCACAAAGATGTGTAAAACCCTACGATCCTGCTTTGGTGGTTGTATTAGTGTTCTTGAGCTCTCGAACTAGATCTGGGTGCTGCGAGGTTCAAAAGAGTTGAATCCCTTCTTAGTATGCCATGGGCCTCCTCTTATAAGCGAAAGAGGATGCCACAGTGGCACACATGAGGTGGAAAGTGCTACAGCGTTGCGAAGTAATCGCTAGTATTACAGGATAAGACGCATTAAATGCGGGGCTTAGGTGTCCGTCACTTTATTGGGGGATGGGGGTCAGGCCCGTCCCGTCTGTCTCCACCCCTCCTGGCTTCGACACGCGCCCCGGCCAGCAACGCATGCAGCGCCATGTAGGCAGGCAGACAGCTGTGGTGGCGCGGTGGTGGAGCCTCCACGAAGGTCTTCATGCTACCACGCAGGTGCCTGCCCAGCTGGTTGGGTCGGTGGCTGCGCATGAACGGCGGTAGGAACTTGGCTGGTGCGGTCCTGGCAGTGGCCTTGCCGGGGCGCTTGGCGACGGTCTTGCCGGGTGGCCCGGCAAGGGTCTTGCCGCGGCGCGCCGGCTTCCCCGGCAAGGACCTTGCCGGGGGATCCTGTGGGTTTCTTCGGTCGGGATGGCTGCCCTCCTATCCCCATTTGATATTGATTGCTCTATGTCTTCACAAAGATATGCATGCCACCACGGAGTTGCCTCCCAAACCCTGTCCCAATGCGAGTGCTCAGCGTCGGTGGGCTCGAAGGTGGCTCGCTCAGCGGGTGTGGACGAGCTGCCCCGGTAAGGATCTTGCCGGGGTTGCTGGGGCTGCCCTCAATAAGGGTCCTTGCCCGGGCAACCTACATTGCCCGTGCAACCTTTGTGGTCTTGGTCCTTTGTTGTTTTTCTTTGCTTGTCCCTATGGCCTTGGCTTTCCTCCGGCTTCCCTCTCTTGCCTTTCTCATGTGCGGCCCTGGCAGGCGGCTCTGATTTCCCGTGCACAAGTAAAGCTAGGCCCCTGCTTTTGTACACCGTCAGGTGTCCCCGGGCCTGGGTCACACATAGGTGCAGCGTGTTGTTGGGCCAGGCCCAGAACGGTGCACGGGCAATTGAGGTGGATTTTACCGCGGCCACTATTCCGCCCGCTGCGCTTCCCCACGACCTGCGTTGAATGCACAACGTGGGGTTCATGCACGCGCATTACGTGGGCACACTTGCGTCACTTTTTGGTGGACAGTAAAGAGGCGGCTTGTGTGTCTCTTCGAGACCGCAGGGCCGTCTCCCATTTAATGCCCTTGCTCGGGAACCGTCGTTCCACGCGCCCCATCGCGCCCGCTCCTTGCGCCACGTTCGCTGCATGCAGAGTGAATGACAGGCGCAGGGGTCGTGGATAGTCGCGGGCGTGCGGGCGATTCCCACACGCCTTCAATGGAGCGGGGAGGGCGGTCGACGGCCCTGCACGCTGTCATCTCAAGAGGCTGGATTGGCCGAGAGGGGGCGGCTGAGCCTCGCCCCTGGCCCTTTATAAAGAGGGGCACGGGAGGGATGGTGCCTCCCAACCTTTCGCCGTCTGCTTCTTCCCATCTCTGCTTCCTTTCTTCTTCTGCTATGGCGAGGGGGCGTGGTGATGCTTCATCAGTGGCGGCGAGGGTTTCGGCCAAACAGCGCATCACTCCTCCCCAAGAACTCGTAGCGGCGGAGCCGACCGCTAGAGGGAGGGGAAGGGGGCGAGGCCGAGGCTGCCGTGGAGCCCGGGGGAGCAGATCCGCCTTGCCCCCTCCAGTGGCCCTTCATCCAACGGAGGGCCATGCTAGGGATAATCCCTGTGAATTCTATGTCAGGCGCCGTCCCCTTCGCCTTTCGACCCCGTTTGCACGGGAGATGGAATTGGATCCACCGCAGGCGCTGCGGCTACACATAAGGGGTTGCGGGAACAGCGGCACATGGGTCGATGTCGAGTTCCCCGCCCCTCATGTCATGTATCTTCACCGAGGGTGGAAGACCTTCGCTTTCCTTCACAGCTTGACGGACGGGCTCGCTCTCCATTTCAAACTAATGGAGGGCGGACTCCTCTCCGTTAAGATCTTCGGGCACTTCAGGACCCGCGTGAGGTGTTACGTAGAGAGCTCCTCCAACGATGAAGAGTTCTCCTCAAGTGAGAGTGGCGAGGAAGAGAACGGCAGAGACGACGAGCGCAGCGGGCGGCAGGATGACGGGTCCGACTAGGTGTCGGGCGCCACACCGAGCGGCACCGGCGACCCCATCATCCGTGTTTTCATCTCCTTGAACTTCTCGGGGTCGCCACCTTGGGCGGCTGGCATAGGAAGGCTGCGGAAGAGGAAGAGGACGAGCGGCGAGGCCGTCAAGTCAGAGTATGCAGACACCGACGCCTTCGTCGCGTGTTGGTGTCCTGCCGCCTCGTCTTCCGAGCTCTGCCTCCGGCGCCACCATCACCATCCAGCCCTTGGACGGCCACCGAGATGTTCTCTCGGTGTCTTCTGCCACTCGTAGCTCACCTGGGCGCCCCTTTTGCCCTTCTGTTTTCTTGTTCCATTTCTTGAGGAGAGGGACAAGAAGGGATTACGGGCACATTATGTCTTTTTAGTCTTGTAAGCCTTCGGGACTTTGCTAGCTTTAGAACTTGTAATCCCCCTTTTTCATGTTTTTCATTTCGCTTGGACTATACCTGTACAAGATGTTTTTTAATGAAAAAGGGATATTTGCCTGGATTTTCGCTTGTGGGAGGAACCCACGACAAGTGGTGAGTCCTTGTCATCCTTAAGATAAACGTTCTTTTCCCCGGCAACAGGCCTTGCCGACTTCCCACCTCGCTTGACCTTTGCCACGCTCTTGGCGGAGGCAAGGATGAGGTGGGCGTAGGCCCCTCGTTTCCCTCCTCTGCTGCCGCGGCTACGACCAGATCCAGACCCAGGAAATTATCCTTGGGTGCCAAAAAGGGGGAGCACGGTAGCTCAAAAATAGAACGGGGTTTCACGCATCCCAGTCCATTACGAAACGCATGATAAGGGATAAAAGACTTATCTGGATTTGCAGACCCCGACGACTTTGGCTTGCCGCGAAAGGATCCTTGTTCTTGCAGCCCCCGGCAACTCTAGCTTGCCGGGGCCCGGGCGCCGGTCCGTTCCTTTTCTTTCAGGACAGCTTGGCAGGAATACTTACATGCCCTGCGAACCAAATAAAGATAGAAAAGAACAGAGAGACGCGCACTCGACCTCTAAGCTAGGGGTTAGCCGCTGCTAAGCACTTTCAACCCTAACCGAGGAAGAGACTCAACCTAGCATGCATGCTATAACTCAGGGCTCCAGCGCTTCGTTTATTTATGCTCAGGGTCTGCGCCTAGCTTTGTACAAAGGGTTACATGCCTTGCCAGCAAGGCTTGTACAAAAGGGTGGCTTCCCGGGAGGCCCGGCAGCCGCGCCTTATGGGTAAAACTTGCGAAGATGCTCGATGTTCCATGAGTTGCTCACTGGAATGGCATCTTCGGTCTCCAGCCGGACTGCGCCGGGCCTGGTGACTCGCGTTACCTGATAAGGGCCTTCCCACTTTGGCGTCAACTTGTTGGAATTCTTGGCTGACTGAACGTGCTGAAGAACAAGGTCGCCTTCCTCAAGGCTCCAGGCATGAACCTTGCGGCTATGGTAGTGCGCAAAGCTTGCTGGTAGCATGCTGCTGTCACAGCCGCCCAGAGACAATCTTCCTCAAGGAGCATTGGTTATCTTGCCGCAATTGCTCTTGCTCAAGCTCATCATAAGCGAGCACTCGAGGTGACCCGTATATGAGTTCCGTGGGGAGAACTGCCTCTGCCCCGTAGACTAGGGCAAAGGGTGTCTGGCCAGTGGCTCGATTTGGCATCATTCTGATCGACCAAAGAACCACCGGCAACTCATCAATCCAGTGCCTTCCACCCTTGCGCAGCCTATCAAAAGTCTTCGTCCTTAGGCCCCGCAGGACTTCTCCATTCGCCCTCTCCGCTTGGCCGTTGCTCCGTGGATGTGCCACGGAAGCAAAACAGACCCTGCTGCCGAGATCCTCAATGTATTGCATGAAGGCATGGCTCGTGAACTGTGTGCCATTGTCGGTGATGATCCTGTTGGGTACCCCAAAACGACACAGTAGTCCCTTGAAAAAGTAGATGACTGACTGCGCTATCACCTTCCTCACTGCTTCCACTTCTGGCCACTTTGTGAACCTGTCGATTGCGATGTACAAGTACTCAAAGCCCCCTACTGAATAGGGGAAAGGGCCCAAGATGTCGAGGCCCCAGACCGAGAAGGGCCAGGAGAGAGGGAGAGTTTGAAGGGCTTGAGCTGGTTGATGAAGCTTCTTCGAATGGAACTGGCAGGCTTCACACTTGGTTACTAGTGCCGTCGCATCCTGGAGGGCAGTGGGCCAGAAGAAACCTTGCTGGAAAGCCTTGCCGGAAAGCCTTGCCGGCAAGGTCCCTCGACCCTATGTGGGAGCCACATATGCCTCCATGTATCTCTGCCAACAGCTTTAGTCCTTCCTCCCGGGAGATGCATATCAATTTCACCCCGTTCGGCCTTCTCCTATACAATACGCCATCAACGAATTGGTACAGAGCAGACCGGCGGGCTACTCTTTCTGCCTCTTCCTGCTCCTTAGGAAGCTCCCCTTTTTGAAGGAATCGGATGGTGTGTTGTGCCCATGCCGGAGCCTGTGGCTCTACGGCAAGGACCCAAGGCATTTGTTTTGCCCCGGGAGCGGCCGGCTCCACGGCCATGACCCTGCCGGAGTCGTTTGCCCTGCGGGAGGATCGGCGTCCATGGCAACATCTTCGCCGGCGGCTCCGGGGAGCTCAGTGGGGAAGTACTTGCCGGGGCCTAGCTTTCTCCGCTTGCTCTGCCCGGTCAACGGCTCAACGGATGGTTGGGTTAACTGAAGCACAAAAGTACCTGGTTCCACAGGTAGCTTGAGGGCAGCGCGCTTTGATAGGTAGTCGGCAATGTCATTCTCCGCTCGAGGGACATGTTCCGCTTGTATACCGTCAAAGCGCTCCTCTAGTTTCCTCACCTCATCTACGTAAGCTTCCATCAACGGGCTTTGATAATCTTTGTTGACCTGCCTGACGACGAGCAGTGAATCGCCCCTGACGATGAGCTTCTTAACTCTGAGGTCTGCCGCGATCCTGAGACCGGCAAGCAAACCCTCATACTCGGCGGTGTTGTTGGTTGACATCTCCCGAGGGAAATGCATCTGGACGACATACTTGAGGTACTCTCCGGTGGGTGCAACAAGCAGCACACCAGCATCGGCGCCTTGCAGCGAGAAGGCACCATTGAAGTACATGATCCAGTTGCAGCTCGCTTCCTTGCCGGGGAGAGTGGTCTCTTGTACCTCTTCGTCGGGCGTCGAGGTCCATTCCGCAACAAACTCCGCCAAGACTCTGCTCTGAATCGTTGAGGTGCTTTCAAACTTCAAACTGAAACTCGACAGCTCCAGGGCCCATTCCACGATCCTCCCCATTGCATCTGCGTTGTGTAGTATCCGTTGCAATGGGAGGCGGGTGACTACCGTGATCTCATGCGCTTGGAAGTAGTGGCGCACCTTCCTCGAGGCCATAAGGAGGCCGAAGAGCAGATTTTGCACACCTGAGTACCTCGACCTAGCCCCCTACAAGAGGGAGCTGACGAAGTACATTGGGTGCTGCACCATTTTCTTTTTCTGCGCCTCTTCACCCGGTCGTGTGGGTCCTGTCGTGCCGGCGCCGGCCCCTGCCGGGGACTCGATCTTGCCTGGATTGAGCCCTACCGGAGAGGGTTTTGGTTTGCCTTCTGTTGGCTCTGCCGCTGTTGCTGCCTTCTCATCAACCTCCCTCTGCACCACTAGTGAGGCACTAACCACTTGATTTGTTGCCGCTAGGTAAAGCAGCAACGGTTCTTGTGGTTTGGGCGCAACTAGCACTGGGGTAGAAGAGAGGTATTTCTTCAAATCTTGCAGCGCTGCCTCGGCCTCTGGGGTCCACTCCATTGGCCCTGCCTTCTTTAAGATCCTGAAGAAAGGTAGGGCATGCTCCACGGACTTGGAGATGAACCGGCTCATGGCAGCAACGCAGCCAGTGAGCCGACGCACGTCCTTGATACGCTTGGTGCCTCAATCTGCTCGATGGCATTGATCTTATCTGGGTTTGCTTCAATCCCTCCCTGGGACACAAAGAACCTGAGAAGCTTGCCGGACGGGACGCCAAAGACACACTTCTCAGGGTTCAATTTGAGGTTGATCTTGCACAGGGTCCCGAATGTTTCCTCCAGATCTTGCACAAGCGTTGCTTTGTCCTTGGTTTTGACCACAGTGTCGTCCATATAAGCTTCCATATTTCTATGTAGCTAGGGTTCAAAACCAATTTGGACTGCTCTTGCAAAGGTCGAGCCAGCACTCTTCAACCTGAAAGGCATTCGTAAAAAGCAGTACGTACCACATGGGGTGATGAATGCTGTCTTTTCCTCGTCCTCTTTCGCCATGAAGATCTGGTGGTATCCCGAGTAGGCGTCAAGGAATGATAACAGGTCACATCCAGCCGTGGAGTCAACAATCTGGTCGATGCACAGTAACGGGAAGGGATCCTTTGGACAGGCCTTATTGATCTCTGTGTAATCAATACATAGCCTCCACTTCCCATTTGCCTTGCGGACCACTACCAGATTGGCCAACCACGTCAGATGGAGTACTCCCCTCACCAAGCCTGCCGCTTCTAGCTTTCTGATTTCCTCCGTGATGAACTCTTGTCTTTCCAGAGCTTGCTTCCTGACCTTCTGTTTGACGGGCCGCGCATGAGGACAGACAGCAACGTGGTGCTCAATCACCTCCCTGGGAATGCCGGGGATGTCAAAGGCTTGCCATGCAAACACATCGACATTCGCCCACAGGAAGGTGACGAGCTCGCTTTCCTATTTGCCGTCAAGGGTGGAGCTTATGGTGAACGCTCCCCCTGTGCCATCCTCCTTGACGGGCACCTTCTTAGTCTCTGGTGGTGCAGCCCTGGACTTCTTGCTCTTGCCGGCGGAACTCTCTGCACGTTCTAAATGGAAGCATGACACCCCGAAGAGGTGCGCTTGCCAGAGTCGGTGCGAGGGATCTTGTCGGTCTTCTCCTCCTCCAGGGCTCCGTCGGCAGGAGCAGGTGCCTTAGCGGCAGCTGCTGCAACTGCTTCCCGGTAGAGTTGTTCGGCGCCGATCAGCACATCTTTCTTGTCAGAGGGGACGGTGATGATGTTCATCGGCCCGGGCATCTTCAGCATGTTATAGGCGTAGTGTGAAGCCACCATGAACTTGGCTAGCGCCGGGCGGCCGAGGATCCCGTTGTAAGGCAAGGGGATCTCGGCCACGTTAAAGACAATCCACTCCGTCCTGTGGTTCAGCTCGCCCCCGAACGTCACGGGCAGCGTGATCTTCCCCTTCGGGTGGCTCCTCCCCGGGTTGACCCCTTGGAACGTACCCGTCTCCTCAAGGTCTCTATCAGGGATCTGCAACCTTCTGACCACAACGGGCGAGATCAAGTTCAGGCCGGCCCCGCCGTCAACCAACATCTTCGTCACCTTGAGGTTGCAGATTGTTGGTGAAACCAACAAATGGCAAGCACCCGACCACAGTGGTGCGGTCAGGGTGGTCCTTGGTGTCGAAGATGATGGGGGTGCTGGACCATTTCAGCGGCTTTCGTGCATCGAATGATGGATCCACCGCCGCGACCTCACGTGCCCACTACTTGAGTTGGCGGTGAGACGTATGTAGCGAGGTGCCACCATCGACGCACATGGCCTCTGTGGATTTCTAAAACTCATGGTCGCCGGACTCGTCGTCCTCTTCATGATCATCATCTTCCTGCTTCTTGTCGCGGCCTCGGGCGGGCCTCTCTTGTATATTATCCTTGCCGCGGCGGCCTCCTTGGCCGCCATGTTTCTCGTCGGATCCCTCTGCACCATCTGGGCCTTTCTCCTTGTCCCGCCGCTCATACTCGGCCTTCTGCTTCTCGGCGAGCAATTCTACCTGCCGGTAGTTTTGGAGATTGTGGCCCTTGGTGCTGTGGATCTTGCAGTACTACTTGTCGGAGCCTCCTGGCTTATCGGTAGCCGCCAAGGCCCGACAAGCGTCACACCCGGCAACCTCCTTGCCGGGGTCGCTTGCCTTGGTATTCTTGATGGTACCTGTGTCGTCGGATCCCTCAACGGCAAGCACGGCCTTGCCCTTGCGCTTCCTAGTATGGCATCGGCCTTTCTTTGTTGGGGTGGCGGTATCACCAGTGGATTCGGTTTCTGCACCGGCATCTTCGCCGGGGTACTTCCTTCCATCCTCGACACGACTGCACCGATCGGCCAGAACATAGAGTTCGGCCACATCCTTAACCTTGTTCATCCCCAGTTCTTCATGCATTTTGTGACTGCGCACATTCTGGTGGAACGCACTGATCACGGCGGTGGGATGAACATTGGGGATGTTGTACTGCACCCGGCTGAACCTTTGGATGTACTTGCGCAAGTTTTCTCCTTCCTTCTGGGGGATGATGTGTAAATCACTCGCCTGGCCATGAGCTTGGTGACCTCCAGTAAAGGCGCCAACAAACTCATGGCACAGATCCGCCCAAGAAGAGATGGAATCCATCGGCAAGTGCATCAACCATGACATGACATTAGGCTTGAGTGCCAACGGGAAGTAGTTGGCAAGCACCTTATCATTGCCGGCCCCAGCAGCTTGCATCGCGATGGTGTAGATGCTGAGGAACTCTGACGAGTGGGTCTTGCCATTGTACTTCTCGCCAACATCAGGTTTGAACGTACGGTGGGAGGTCCACTGGAACTGCTACAGCTCACGGGTGAAGGCCGAACACCCACCTCGTAAGGTAGGCCACCATAGCCTCCCGGCACTGGGTGGTCCATAGCGGGCCCTGCCCTCCTGTCTGACTGGTGGCGCGCGTCACGTCGGCGCTCGATCCTCGTGAGCCCGCTCCCGAAGTAACTAGTGCTGATCACGGTTGGTTCGCGGGTCGGACGACGCTATGGAGATATCATCACGAGCATCGCCGCGGCGGGCCGACTCTCGGGGCGGTCGAGATGGAGGCGGGGAATACACCATGGCTGCGTCGCCTCTGGCGTGGTCTCCGCTAGCACGTGGCAGCCCGGCGGAGCGACGGCCATCGGGTTCCGCCGGCCGCGGCCCATCATTGTTGGCGATGCCGACGAGGCTCTGGACGGTGGCCCTCCATTCATCAAGCTTCTCCACGGCGGGAGGAAAATTGAGGAGCAGCTCTGTGCGTACTAGGGCTTCCGCTGGCGTGGGTGGCGGCGAAAGCTGGGTGGACCGCAATGCGCCTCGACTCCTAACCATGTTAGAAGGAGCTGTGTCACGGCTCCGCAGCCGTTCACCACCTCTGTCAGCACCCCGGTGTGCACGTTGGCCCTCCTCTTCATGTCATGGGCGCACAGGACTCTTCCCAGGGCGGCGCGCAGGATCTTCGGCAGGGTGACGCTGCTCATCATGCATAACCTGAGAGGATCGCACCGTGGGCGCCGGTGTTGGCCTCTTGGAGGTCACCGTGCCACCGCCTGGCGCGACGGTGGCACCCCTGAAGGGCCCTGCGCCGCCTGGAGGGGCCCGAATCCATCTCTGGAGCCCGCAACTAGTGGCTCATCGCCTGGCGTGCGAACGGTGCCAGTCGCCAGGCCTGAACCACCAGGGTGATGTGGATGTTCACGGGCCTCGCCGCGGGTTCTCTCCGCGACTGGCCCGCTACTAGTCCGCACCGGTGCCGGCAACTTGGTCCCGGACGAACCGATCGCCGTGGTCGTCTTCTTCTTAGGAGCCATGGCGATGAAGTACAGCTAGGACAACTGCTAGACCAGATTCTCACAATAGCGCCGCCCCCTACCTGGTGTGCCAAAGATGTCGGTGGGAAACGACACCTACGGGATCGCTGGAATCACTTCCGTAGTTGCGGGGCGCGGAATCGTGAGAAGAGCGGGACTAGGGGATGGCACACAGGGGATTTACCCAGGTTCGGGACACAAAGATGTGTAAAACCCTATGATCCTGCTTTGGTGGTTGTATTAGTGTTCTTGAGCTCTCGAACTAGCTCTGGGTGCTGCGAGGTTCAAAAGAGCCGAATCCCTTCTCAGTATGCCATGGGCCACCTTTTATAAGCGAAAGGGGCTGCCACAGTGGCACACAGGAGGTGGAAAGTGCTACAGTGTTGCAAAGTTATCGCTAGTATTACAGGACAAGACGCATTAAATGCGGGGCTTAGGTGTCCGTCACTTTATTGGGGGACGGGGGTGAGGCATGTCCCGTCTGTCGCCGCCCCTCCTGGCTTCGACACGCGTCCCGGCCATCAACGCATGCAGCGCCATGTAGGCAGGCATGCAGCTGAGGTGGCGCGGTGGTGGAGCCTCCACGAAGGTGTTCATGCTGCCACGCAGGTGCCTACCCAGCTGGTTGGGTCGGTGGCTGCGCATGAATGGCTATAGGAACTTGGCTAGTGCGGGCCTGGCACTGGCCTTGCCGTGGCGCTTGGCGACAGTTTTGCCGGGTGGCCCGGCAAGGTTCTTGCCGCGGCACGCCAGCTTGCCCGGCAAGGACGTTGCCGGGGGGTCCTGTGGGTTTGTTCGGTGGGGACGGCTGCCCTCCTATCCCCATTTGATCTTGATTGCTCTACGTCTTCACAAAGATCTGCATGCCACCACGGAGGTGCCTCCCGAACCCTGTCCCAACGCGACTGCTCAACGTCGTTGGGCTCTAAGGTGGCTCACTCAGTGGGTGTGGACGAGCTGCCCCAGCAAGGATCTTGCCGGGGTTGCTGGGGCTGCCCTCGGCAAGGGTCCTTGCCGGGGCAACCTGCATTGCCCGTGCAACCTTTCTGGTCTTGGTCCTTTGTTGTTTTGCTTTGCTTGTCCCTGTGGCCTTGGCTTTCCTCCGGCTTCCCTTTCTTGCCTTGCTCATGTGCGGCTGTGGCAGGCGGCTCTGACTGCCCGTGCACAAGTAAAGGGGTCAAAAGCTAGGCCCCTACTTTTGTACACCGACAACCATCTCCCGTCACTTAGGCCCCATGCCGGCGGCCGGCCGGGGTGGAGGCGCAGCAGGGGTTGCTGGAGTGGCGGATGTGGGGGGGATCCCGTCGCTACTCCATGACAGTGTCCAGTTCAATGGGTAGGGGTAGAAAGCCATGGAGAACTTGGGAGAGGAGGAAGGTGACGGTCCAGCCCGCGGTGTTGGGCAGAGAGAGATGTCGGCAAAGGTGGCGGTGGCGCTGAGTAGAGAGAGCATGGCATCGGCAATAGCAGCAACTGGTCTCTTCTCTTCGTATCCTCGATGTGGGTGTGGGCTATAGGAGTGCGAGCATTGGAAACCTCTTCCTCCATAATCTTGCCATGTGCTCCTCAACTAGACAAGGAGAGCAACCTGCATGAGGTTTGCACATTCCCTCGCCTCCCTCCATTGCTCGTCCTTACATGGTTCTCAACCGCCGATTGATATTTGGAGGGAGACTAGGAGACCCAGGTGAAAACGAGTGTGCTAGCTGAGGCTCCGAGGATGCAGGGTGATAGGGCCCAGTCTATGCTCCGGTTGTGTTGTTGGGTGAGCTTCTTCACCCTTCCGGCTGTGCTGTTGGTTCCTGTCTATGAGCAATTTTTTTTGCTTATTACTATCGACCAGATGCTCAGATCTAGCCAGGCCTCCATATATAATTTTTTAAGCTTTCAAATTTGTTGTGTGCCTAGGATAAGTTATTGCAAATGGTATTATTGTTCCTGCTCAAGAGATACTCTCTGACCTGACTAGAGTCATAGAAAGATTTTTTGTTGCCATTCTTAGTTTGTTTGGTACCTTGCTCTTTCCTTGTCAAGAAAGGGATCAATTTGCCCTGGAGCTCCTGTCCCCTTTATAAAGGAGGTTTTTGTTCCTTTGCTTGATGTGTTTCGCTCCTTTCAATTTTGAGTATATACTATTATTTTCTAAAAAATATAACCTATGGTTTCTTAATCCGTGGAGCAGCCCATGGACGAGGAAGCGGTGGTCAAGATGGGCAGGGAGCATCACGATATACATCGCCAACGCGTGCAACTCGCCGCCATCATTTAGGATGGAGGACCTTCCTGCGGTAACTTCCATTCCACCAGGCTCCTTTTTGTCTCTCCATAAATTACATAAAGGGAAATTGAATATTTACTAAAGTGTTTTCTTATATTACTTCACGCTATTTTTCAGGTAATGTGAAAGTTTGGGGCATCTTGCATAACTTGCAATAATAGATCATCAAACAAAACATGTTTGCACCTGTGTAGATTTCTCTTTCAAATATATGCACATTTATCTCATAATGCCAAGTAGTGGCTGTTAGTTCCAGTCAATATGCCTAAAAATTCATCCTTTCTTGTCACACGAAGTTCAAGCAATTATAATTTCACTACTGCCACTGAAAGAGGTCGTTTGGTCACGCATTGTTTCCACAAGTTGGAGATGGTCTGGAGATTCCACTGCAATCTTTGTTTTGATGGCCTCGCTACTCTGGATGGTGACACAGATGACGAGTTCATGGGTACTACCAAAATAAGACAAGCAAATTTCATTGAGAATATAAATTGGGTTAGTCAACAACATAGTGTGATAGGAATCAATAAGTTCAGCATCAGGTGTAGACTACACAAACAGGACTCCGATAGGCTTGACAAGTGGATTGAGTTTTCCACTACATCGAAGGAAAATATAATAGCTTTTTCTCTGGTAATAATTTATTATCCATTTGAATTTCACCACTTCTAGCTTGAGGTTTTAGGCACGCAAGGTAGCTCATTTGTGCAATCCTTGTTCATCATCGGCGTTTCTATAAAGCCACACTCGGGAATATGTGGCTTTACAGTACTCATCAAGCTTGTTCTGAAATGTCTTCAGATATTTGGAGACATTCCAGGCTTCTTAGCAAACTATCTGACACTTGAGGACTTAGAGATGATCAAGTGCTCTGGTGTAGCCAATTTAAGCATACCACACCAACTTGATAAACTTCAGCATTTGCTAATTAAGAAAATGGATGTCGAGGCGATTGAGTCTCATGCTGCTGATCTTGTTCATTTTGAGTACATAGGAAAAGAGATTCCTATAACACTTAATGGTCGCTCAAAGTTAGAGAAGGCTACAATAATGTTTGAAGGCACTAATGGACTGGATCATGTATTCATTATAGTTCCAATCATTTTGGGAGGGAAGATGCTAAATGTGCAAGCTCGTATATTTGCTTATGAACAGGTTACCCCAGTGTCTATTTATCTATTCTTGTTTTTACCTCATAGTTATAGAAGAATGGGCTCTAATGCCATTCATTTTGTCCTCTCAAATTTCCAGTTGCAGAAGCTGACACCAAGGCCAGACCACATGTTTATACATTAGAGGCATATGACTTGTCAATTAACTGTCATTTATCTTAACCTAACAAATTGCGACAATGGTGTTTTTCAACTGGCCCACTGTTTGGATGTTGCCTTCCTATCCATAAGTTTGTCTTTATACTGCATATTAATTCACTCTTTTGGGTAGGTAACTAAACTCCTGTAGCTTTACATAATCATTGAAGTTGTCTTTCCCAATCCGAGTTTTGCTTTACAACAACTTGATTGCTTGTGTATTTGTGTAGTTTTCTGCATGTTCGTACATCTCTGAATGTTGTTCCGTTCCTTGATAAATACATCGCTCTACAGGGTTGATTAAAGAAGTTAACTCTTCTTCATAACAGTTTTTCAAATGCCCTGATAGGATGATCCTAAACATGGATAGTTTAACTTGGTATATCAGCTCAAACACCTGATCCGCAAAATGGAGTTCCATTGGTCCTAGCTGCTGTTCTGAATCCTTCAAAAAGAAAAAAAAGTTCTATACTAAATAAACTATCTGCTATATTATTTTTATTTTGAGTCTTGCTTCCATCCATCTACTTATAGTACCCTGGGTAGCTACAACAGTGATGCTCTTTCTTTCTCTGTAGGGAAGCTTCGGACGGGATTTACAGAAGGAAAAGGAGACCCGTGCGAAATCGAGCGTCCTGGTGTTGGGACTCATGATCCACACTTGTTGTCTAAATGTAGTACATGCGCATTGTAGTGGTAATGTTGTTAACTGTCCCTATATATTCCTTAGATGTCTAATAAACCAAGAATTTGACACTTGCCAGTAAGTTCAGTATATCATCGTTTACTTAGACAAAATACATTATGGTCAAATAATACAAATATTTCACAGGTAGAAAAAGCATACAAATATTAATTTTCAGTAAAATGATGAAGTGTTCAGATATATCAATGCTTTCACCTCACTTGTCATGCTATTATGAACTAAATTTTTAGTTTAATTGCTATATCAGAATCAAAGTAACCCATTCGACGCTTGACTGTATCTTAGCATGCTTATTGTGTACATTCCTTATGTCATTTTTACAGATAAATTCATTTGTGTCAAGTATCGCTTTTTGCCATATGGACATGACAAAAGTTGGAACCTATTCTTGATTTCCCATAGTGGTTTTGATGGTATTTGGTCAGTGTGTTTCCGGCTGGAATTGCATGTATATCTTACATATTTACATTGCAACAATTAATAAGGAGAATAGAAGCATTTGCATCCTCTAATAGACTAATACTTTGCCTGCCATGCTTAGCGAGAATTCAAAATAGTGACCTTTGGATATCAATTATGGGTTTGTAATTTCGTGCCAGGACCTAAAAGTATTTTTGTCTCATGCTTCGACTATCATATCTATTTTCTCTGTAAATTCTAGACATCCAGTTCAGATTATGATCTTTGCATCCCCTTTTTTTGTATTTTCTGAAATAGGGCAACATTACAAAAAAAGAGCCACATGTTTTAGAAATTGAATCACCATGACAGCTTTTCAGGTTATGGTTCTTTAGCCATTTAATGCAGTATCAATGGTTCAGTGTGCTTCATGAAATGAAACATAATGTATAGTTCAGCAGTTTTGAGCCTTACCCGCATATTTTTGCTTCACCCGTCACCACAGAGGTCTTACCTCACCTTGACCATGTAGCCACTAGGAGTATGACCAATATGTGATCGTTCTTAGAGTTGAAATTCTAATTTCCGTACTAAATCAATTGCTTCCTTCATCAAGTTATTCATAGCAAACCAGTAAACATGAATTTTATGTGTATAAATTACTTCTTTGTTTTCCATTTATTTTGTTCAAAATATTTATATGGCATTTTTCAAAAAGCTTAAGGTTAGAGATGTGTTGCTGTATGAGGCTATTGTTAGGATGGAAGATAAATTAATGTTAAAATATTTTTGATTTCCTTTATTCTGTAAACGGCAATACAAGATATGTTTGGGCCACATGATTCTATTCCAAAATTTTAAACAACTTGGCAATTAACAACGCATCAAATGTCATGTATTGAAAATTTGAATGGATCACTTTGTCAGGTTGGGTTTAGTAGGTCATAATGGTTTTATTCTACGACAAGATTGGTTTGTTTATAATGTAACTAGTTCAAGGATTGACGAGTTTTTGAGCCCTATGACCTATGTACCCACAGGTTCAGCTGTGTTCTTTGTGAAGTATATGTCCTGCAAGGCTCATGGGCGTTGCACTGTTTTCATTTTCCAAACTACAGTCTATACTCCCTCTGTAAAGTAATATACTCCAAGCTACAATCTTTAGTGATCTGAACGGTCTTATATTAGTTTACAAAGGGAGTACTTGATAGGATATTCTTTATATTTTGCTTGATTCCATCAGCCGGAGAACATAAATTAGCAATTAGGTATCTACACAGTGTAGTGGAACCATTGTGCTTGCTGTAGTTTTATTCTAGCGTTGAAATGTTCTTCTTAGTTTGTTCTGTACTAAGAAATATTTTTGTTTTCTGGCCATTGTTTTCTCAATCCTATAAACATACTACCTTATATGGCCTTTGAAGTTTCCGTTTTATAAATAGCTTTGCACTGATCAAGTTGAGTATGGTATGGTTTATTCTTTTGTCTTGTAGCTATTCCAGAGAAGTTTAGAGCTCCACAACCTTAGCAGAGATGAAACAATCAATCAGCTAAGATGCATCACATGATCTTTTTCTCTTGACTTTGATGGGTATTGAACCTATAGATCAGCTTATCAATGGAACTCTTATCGGCGTTCAGAAGGTGGCACAAAATCTCATATGCAGGGCGATCTGCTAAGAAGCATAGCACCAGGAAGGACTTTTTGGATGGTACCGCGGTCAAATGCATCCTAGGATAGGTCCTTTAAGAATAATGGTATGTTTCCCTCCTTTTGTTTACCAGAGGCACAGAGGTTTAGCCTCAATTTATTATGATATTTTTGTTTAGAGTAGATGCAGACCTGATACTTACCCAGGTTGTGAGAGCTGGTGATGATTCTATTAAAAGTCCCTTGTTGCCTGGAATGATTGTCTCTGCAAACATCATAACTAACGCCATATGGTTTCCAATGTGACTAAGATGTAAATTCGTCATGGGTGTAGTTTCTAAAGCACAGAGTTGCTGAAAATGGAAATATTTTCAACATGCCATGATTTTGAATGGGACTTTGTGCTACCAAATTATAATGTGTACATCTCATTGTAGATAACAATCCACCGTTTGTTGCTGCTAAAGGGTATTAGATTTGTTACCATATGTGCTTGCCCACAACTAAACAAAGTGAAACATAGATTTACATAGATTTTGTTTCAAATGGTATTCTTATGTGTATATACATTTCATTGTAGACAACAAGCTACCGTTTATCCAGACTAAAGGGGATTAAATTTGTTGCCATATGTGCTTGCCCACAACTAAACCTGAATAACTTTTCATTGCGCACATGGAATAAACATGTTTTCAATATAATATGATTTAACACATGGCCTTTCTACTACCAATATCGAATATGTCCTTCCAAACTGAAACTATTTTCATTGACAACATGGCTTTAGCGGGTCTTTGTCCCCCTCTTTTTTTCCAAGAAATATATGCATGGCCAGATTTTTCATCATGATAACCATGTTTTCAAACTTGCTAAAAAAATACAACCATGCCAACTTTACTCTCTCATCATAGTGGCCATTTTTTCAAGTTGAACATATTCATATTATGCAAAATTTCCCTTTTCCCAGACTATTATTTAACAATGCAATAAACATGTTTACAAAATACCATGATTTAGTTGAAGGTTCTTTCAACATGAAACTCTTTTCATTGACAACATGTCTTCAGCGGGTCTCTGCGCCATTTGGCGCAACGGGTCAACTAGTTCATCTAAACACTGGTTAGGAAATATAGTAGAGGGGATTTCAACTTTATCATATCTATAGAGAGAATTTACCTTTACTACCTGTGTCAGGTTATTAAGACAATGTGTTTCTTCAACAGGTGGTATATTAAGACCATGTATTTCTTCAATAGGAGGTAAATTCTTAACATCTTCAACTTGAATACCTTTTTCTTTCATTGATTTCTTTGCCTCTTGCATATCTTCAGGACTGAGAAATAGAACTCCCCTTTTCTTCGGAGTTGGTTTAGGAATAGGCTCATGAGCTGGCTCAGGAGTAGGCTCAATTGGCTCAGGAATTTGCTCAGGAAGATTCCAATTATTTTCATTAGTTAACATATTATTCAATAACAATTCAGCTTGGCCGACTGTTCTTTCCCTGAAAACACAACCAGCACAACTATCCAAGTGGTCCTTGGAAGCATCGGTTAGTCCATTATAAAAGATATCAAGTATTAGATTTTTCTTAAGAGGATGATCAGGCAAAGCATTAAGTAATTGGAGAAGCCTCCGCCAAGCTTGTGGGAGACTCTCTTCTTCGATTTGCACAAAATTATATATTTCCCTCAAGGCAGCTTGTTTCTTATGAGCAGGGAAAAATTTAGCAGAGAAGTAATAAATCATATCCTGGGGACTACACACACAACCTGGATCAAGAGAATTAAACCAAGTTTTAGCATCGCCCTTTAATGAGAACGGAAATATCTTAAGGATATAATAGTACCGAGACTTCTCATCATTAGTGAACAGGGTGGCTATATCATTTAACTTAGTAAGATGTGCCACAATAGTTTTAGATTCATAGTCATAAAAAGGATCAGATTCTACCAAAGTAATAATTTCAGGATCAACAGAGAATTCACAATCCTTATCAAAAACACAGATAGGTGAAGTAGCAAAAGCAGGGTCATATTTCATTCTAGCATTCAGAGACTACTGCTTCCATTTAGCTAGTAACTTCTTAAGATCATATCTATCATTGCAACCAAGAATAGCTCTAGCAGCTTCTTCACCCATAATATAACCCTCAGGAACAATAGGCAATTCATACTTAGGGGGAGAACCTTCATCATCACTATCATCAATAATTTCATCTTCAATAATTTCATTCTCTCTAACCCTAGCAAGTTGTTCATCTAGAAATTCACCTAATGGCAAAGTAGTATCAAGCATAGAAGTAGTTTCATCATAAGTATCATGCATAGCAGAAGTGGCATCATCAATAACATGCGACATATCAGAATGCATAGTAGTAGCAGGTTTAGGTGTCGCAAGCTTACTCAAAACAGAAGGAGAATCTAGTGCAGAGCTAGATGGCAGTTCCTTACCTCCCCTCGTAGTTGAGGGAACAATCTTAGTTCTTTCATCTTTCAAGTTCCTCATAGTGATCAGCAGATATAAATCCCAAGTGACTCAAAGAATAGAGCTATGCTCCCCGGCAACGGCGCCAAAAAATAGTCTTGATAACCCACAAGTATAGGGGATCGCAACAGTTTTCGAGGGTAGAGTATTCAACCCAAATTTGTTGATTCGACACAAGGGGAGCCAAAGAATATTCTCAAGTATTAGTAGTTGAGTTGTCAATTCAACCACACCTGGATAACTTAGTATCTGCAGCAAAGTATTTAGTAGCAAAGTAGTATGGTAGTAACGGTAACAGTGGCAAAAGTAATGATAGCAGTTTTGTAGTAATTGTAACAGTAGCAACGGAAAAGTAAATAAGAAAAGCACAATATGTGAAAAGCTCGTAGGCAATGGATCAGTGATGGATAATTATGTTGGATGCGATTCCTCAAGTAATAGTTATAACATAGGGTGGCACAGAACTAGCTCCATTTCATCAATGTAATGTAGGCATGTATTCTGAATATAGTCATACATGCTTATGGAAAAGAACTTGCATGACATCTTTTGCCCTACCCTCCCGTGGCAGTGGGGTCCTAATGGAAACTAAGGATATTAAGGCCTCCTTTTAATAGAGTACCGGATCAAAGCATTAGCACATAGTGAATACATGAACTCGTCAAACTATGGTCATCACCGAGAAGTATCCCGATTATTGTCACTTCGGGGTTGCCGGATCATAACACATAATAGGTGACTATAGACTTGCAAGATAGGATCAAGAACTCACATATATTCATGAAAACATAATAGGTTCAGATCTGAAATCATGGCACTCAGGCCTTATTGACAAGCATTAAGCATAGCAAAGTCATAGCAACATCAATCTCAGAACATTGTAGATACTAGGGATCAAACCCTAACAAAACTAACTTGATTACTTGGTAAATCTCATCCTACCCATCACCGTCCAGCAAGCCTACGATGGAATTACTCACGCACGGCGGTGAGCATAATGAAATTGGTAATGGAGGATGGTTGATGATGACGACGGCGTCGAATCTCCCTCTCCGGAGCCGCGAACAGACTCCAGATCAGCCCTCTTGAGAGAGATTAGAGCTTGGCGGCGGCTCCGTATTGTAAAACACGATGAAAGTTTCTCTCTGATTTCTTTTTTCGTGAAACCAAATATATAGAGTTGGAGTTGAGGTCGGTGGAGCTCCAGGGGGCCCATAATGCAGGGGGGCGCGCCCAGGGGAGGGGGCGCGCCCCCACCCTCATGGACAGGGTGTGGCCCCCCTAGCCTTGATTCTTTCGCCAGTATTTTTTATATTTTCCAAAAGTTATCTCCGTGGATTTTCAGGTCATTCCGAGAACTTTTGTTTTGTGCACAATAAATAACACCATGGCAGTTCTGCTGAAAACAGCGTCAGTCCGGGTTAGTTTCATTCAAATCATGCAAGTTAGAGTCCAAAACAAGGGAAAAATTGTTTGGAAAAGTAGATACGTTGGATACGTATCACATACTCCGACTGTATCTTGCGACGCGTCCACGTGCCCCTTTTGAACGCCCTGGAATTGCGCTGGAAGAAATGCTTCCTTAGACCACTCAGTGAGATACCTGCAGTATTGTCGAATACAGGTTTTAGTGTACATAGTTGGTATTTTAAGAACATCTTTGGCATGTTGCAGTCACTTGTTTCATTTTTATTAACTGTCAAATTGTAATTGCTTCACCAGGTCTGCATCTAAAAAGAAAAATAGAGCTATAAACAAAGGAATATGTTTGTGCAAGTAGATGGCGGATCGGTGTCTTACCTGGAAGTTTCTCAGGTTTGGTGTAGCATATGCCGTGCATGCTGTCGATGGTTGGTATGAAAAAATCGATGAGAGGGTGAGATCTCACGCTGTCAGCACTCACTTTGGCCTCAAGGTGCTCGATCATCTCCTAATCCATGGGATTGAACTTGACGCCAGCCGGCAGCACCGACCAATCCTTCTTCGACTTGCGTCGGTAATTCCAGTTATATGGTACTCAATGTATGATCAATCGTCTGTTTTAAGTGACTGATGAAAGATTTCGACAGATAAGTGGTACTCCAAATCTCAAGTCCAGAATACCCGAACACGCCGCCGGGATTCTTGTGTTACCTCACGCGCAGCGTGTTGTCACGACAATTCAATGTGTGGACATGGTGAATAATTTGACCAACGTATACTAGTACTGCTACTGTACTACTTACTAGTCGTATTTTGTGTCACATTTTAACCATAGGTTTAACTAACAAGTATGAACTTGTATGTATGTATATATATATATGGCTTCTGCACAGCATCTCCATCATCATTATCAGTACATCCTACGCAGGTGAGTTAGGATGCACTTGATCCAGGAAGGTATCTATCCTTCAAACCAGAGGAGTGCTTCAAACTAACAACAGTACATAATATCCAACAAAAGAGGGTCGTGCTACAGCAACAGAATACATGGCTCAGTCTAGATATCACCACGAATCAAGTTGTGCATATTTGCTGTTGGCATGAACCACATCGCCGCATATCGGGTTTGCAAAAGCCATCCATCGCATGGAAGCTTGATGCCATTCACACACTGAAGATTATCTAGCAACAAGCTGTGTCGACGAATCTCTGGATATGGTGATTCATGAAACCCATTGTATGATGTGTAAGTACAGTCCCCCCCTGGCGAATGGAAATTGCATAGCACGGTAATCATCGCCGGTGATATGATTGATGATTGGTTGGATGATCGGATATTTGAGCCCGAGGAACAAGGAGTGGTTGCCGAGGCTATAAACCCGCCTCCAGTTGAATACGCCTTGCCGAACGGAGCTAAGATCTTTCTCGAACACGAAGCAGCCATAGCCATCAATGTCATGAATGTCCCACGCATTGTACTACATGTGGTTTGATGTAATGGTTTGGTCAATTTGGTACGTGCGAATGAGCATCAAATGACCGTCGTCAGCTGACGAGCGATAAACCACCTCCCATCGGCTGGTATGATTCCATGTCCTGGAATCATGAAGGCCAGCGCATTTGCCTCTATTGCAATATTTCAAATTGGAGACCAAAAGGACAAAAATAAACAATCATGTTCATAGTATCTGTGGAATTAATATTATTCTAACGGTGACACATATCATAGAGAGAGAATTCCAATGTCGTGGTCATAATCATACCCCAAGTTAAATAAATAAGCCAACGGCTTTCATATTCTAGCAATATGTCATGGTTCAAACATCATGTAACAATGAGAGGAAAATAGCTATGACAGAGCCTACTCATATTCTACCATAGCACTTATTACTACTGTTCTCATATCAACTCTAAGCAATAACATGAATTGTTATAAAAATCTTGGAAATGAGAGTAACATATAGCAATCATGATCTTATGCTCATAATATCTATTCTAACAATCATTAGATACCAATTGTTCTCATATCAACTCTAACAATAACATGTGTGCTCACAAAAATCTAGGAAATGAGAGGAACATATAGCAATGATGTGGTTATAGACATACTATCTACTCTAAATCTGTAACAATGAACAGGCAGTCGTATTCATAAGGTAAAGATGAAATGAGATAGAACAATTACACGACGATAGATTCCACCAGTATAGGCAGCTAATCTGTGCGTCGACCGCGTAAACGATGCCATCATGCACTATAGCATCAGACAGAAATGTTGCCTCAAGAGGATTGACGATGAGCCATAACCATGTATGGCGACCGAATTCCAGATAGACTAATCCCATGTTGAACAAGGCAATGATGGTGTGGGCACGTCGCAGATTACAACTTTCAGCAAACAGAGGTCGAGCCAAAAGCTTGATGCATCTCGTGCGTAGTAGGCAGGTGTGTCCGGCGGGCCACGAGGCTTGATGGCGGCGGTATCCAATGATGGAGGGGTGATCTCTCGCTGGGTGTAGATATCCACGAGACGCCACGGACTACCCGATTGGTGGATGAGGATGATCCAGTTGGCCTTCATGCCCGCCCAGTAGTGGCCGCGCATGAAGGGCAGGTGGACGGGTAGTGGTAGCATGTTGAAGGGCACCATGGCAACCTCCATAGGATTGTCAAGCCGGTGTCTGGGCCACCTGCGAGGATCGGGCATCAGCAAGCGGGGTGTCTTGAAAAGAGTCGGCCGATTGGAAACGAGTACACAGTATAAAGTTACCGAGCATGCGGCCAGACGGACGGTGCTAAGTAGGTCCATACGATTACAGATCTGCTCCAAGAGAACATCGGGCAAGGAATTCCAATTTCGGCTCTGCATGTCAGTCGGTTCTGCCATTGGATTTTTCGGTGCCTGCGAGCCAACGGGGAAGTGGATTTTGGCGGGCGAGCGAAGAAGCTTCTCCTCGTGTGGACGAGCAGTGAGCGGGGGGATATGGTACGCGTGAGCTACTAAGGAAGATGGCGCGGGTGGGCGAGCAGTGAGCGGGGGTAAATGGTGTGCGGCCGATGATGGAGAAGAGAGGAGGAAGAAGAAGAGAGGAGGAAGAAGAGTGGAACACGGGGATTAAAGTGCATTAATACTCAATTCTACTAGTACTACTACCAGGATATACCGTCCTTCAGAGTGTAAATAGTTACACCGATGACATGTGGGTCTACCACAAGAGGGCCCATATGTCTGTTAATGGAGGAAAGAGGTGTGTAGGCATATTTGCAGAAGCGTGCTCTACTAGCAAACATGATGGCAGTACTGGGTAAGGACGATTTAGTAACACTAACACGCTAGTTCAGCTTATTAATTATGTGTCCCATCTGCTGCAGCGTGTATTGTCACTTCACTGCGAAGACTAGTTGAATAGTTCTCTCTGACGGAGATGGGGAATAATGGATTGCGAAGACTTCCTTTCTACTGTATACCTATGCCTCTACGCTCACTTCACTCATTTTGCTCTGTTCCTAGTCACTTGTTGAAATTTGTAGAAAGACAAATACTCCGTATTTGGGAACAGAAGGAGGGTTTTACTCCGTATTTTGGAATATAGGGAGTATCACCATATGGAGGGAACAGGGGAAGCTTGAAATATGAACATGTCAATGGGAGGGAGTAAGCCCCATGCATGCATGTAACATGTAACACACACACACGTACACATGGACGCACACAACACTCACGCACCCATGCGGCACACATCACACGACTCAACACACACGCTCACGCTCAAGTGCTCAACCTACTCCCTACGTCCGTGGAAGACTGTACATTTAGAGATGTACACATTGACCAGGGCATAATTAACGCCCAAAAGTAGCAGACTCATGTGTGCATGCGACCATTGAGAGAAGAAGACTAAATGAAGGCCGTTGGATGCTGTAATTAAGGATAGACATGTAGCCTATACCTAGAGTACAAGTTGGTGCATTAGTCAATCAATATCGATTTAGATTAAAGGCTAAATGCATTGGAAATGTAGATGTACATCATGTACTACAGTCTTTGTTTTTTAGCCAATGTACACTCTTTGTTGGAAGACCGAGGGAGTACACGTGCATGCACTCACATACACAACCAGGGTGGTTTGTGTGCAAGGTTTGGACTCCTATCCCGCCTGCGTAAAGTTTTGTTTAACTGATTTCTTTGCTTTGCCAACTGACAGGTGGGATCCAGAAACTAGGTGACAATTTAACCAGTCAACAAAGTGCCTCTCCCTCGCCCACGCGCACGGTGGTTGGCATGACGAGGCGAGGGTTTTGACTACAGCGCCCTCTCCCTTTTCCTCTCCCTCTCCCTCGCCCTCGCCCTCGCGGTGGACGTGCAACAGTTCAATCGGTGTCAGATTGCCAGAAGCATATTGTCTGTAGTATCATCATTGTTGGACCTTCTGAAGAGGCAAAGAGCCAGGTGCAAGGTTCACACGAGTACAAACTGTTGAACCTCCAGAAGAGGCAAAGAGCCAAGTGCAAGGTTTTATTGGAGTTGTCGTCCTATTAGGAGTGTACTAAAACTATAGCGAATGATTCTACTATACGATGCCGTCACATCACGTATATCCAAAGTTGTGCCACTTTTTTTCTCAAAGAGTGTGTTGGAGCCCGTGCAACAACCACGCAAGTTGCACGTACACATAACACATTTACTAGTAATAAATTCTAAAGGACAAATGCCAGTATGCCACACAAGTTCATCTCCAATTCATGTGATAAATTTGTGCACAACTAGTCTACATATATTCACAGCACTATCGTACTCCACTTACACGTTATAGATGGGCTACATGTCCTCCTCTAGGTTCCAGTCCCAGGTGTTCATCATGGATGGCACAATCCATAGCGGTGGGCAACGGGAATCATTGTCGCAGCTTTCTAGTCCGGTTCCACATGATGGAGACTCATCCAAGCTGAAGCGGCATAAATCAGGGATAGCGTGTCCCAGCATGTCGTTCATCCGGCGGTGCGTACTGAAGACACAACCATGCTTCAAGAATGGCAGACCTTCCGTGTCATGCACAAAAGGTGTCATCCGCTTCACAATGGGGTAGCTGTCCCCAATGAAAAACGAGTACTCTCCAGGAGTGTTCCTCGGCACCCACGTAGCATCACGGGGGTCGAACTCGGCGCCATTCATCTGGTACTCGTGGCATCTCAGATCTGGTCACATGGTGACGTACATAGTCAAGGTCCATGGATAATAATGTTTTGCTCAAATATGGCTCTCAGTAATACTGTGCAGCAAATAGTACTACTCCGATATAGAGGAAGTAAAATAACCGGCTTTTTATATATAGCCACTCTTGGCTACATGGATGAGATAGTAAGACATGGAAAATAAAAAATGGTGGCAGCTAGTGGGTTCAAGTCTTCAAGGGCCTAGCTAGCTATACGCATCCTCCAAGGTAAAAAGTACTCCTACTAGTACTAATAAGTACTAGTAAAATAATGAAAGAGAAGGCGAGACGGTTAAAAAATGGACTACCTGGGTAGAGGGTGACGGTCCGATCGTGGTAGATTGTGTGACCATGTTGCACATCAGTGGTACCACGGGTAACGACTGCTAAGATACTTGATCCCAATATGCCAAAGTCAGCTACAAGGTTCGAGGTTAGACCGAATCGCGGATGCAAAATGGACATCCAGGATTGGCGATCTTATTTTGATCGGGGGATGACTGGTCCCTGCAAAATAATGGAGTACCGTTAGGGATGCAAATGATGGTTTTTACATTCCATTTGTAATCTCCCGTGCCGTAGGATGGCAACCAGATGAAACAAGTCCCTGGCTTGTCACCGCAAAGATGCGGCCTAGATGGCGCACGGCATCTTCAAACGTGTAGGGGTACAAATCTACCGCTGCCAACATGCGCCAGCCTCTGCCGTTACTGCCTCTTGCATTGATGGCAATCCTTATGTCAAACACTGCGATGAGATAGTAATCGTTGTAGCCGCGTCGCTTTGTCGGTGGGTCCGCAATTGCTATATTCTTCAATATCAATTAGGCATCACATATGTATTCAAGCCCAGCCAGTCCAGAAGGACGATCCCAATGGTGGAGAAGGGGTCTACCGGAATGGCCGCACTGCTGTGGATGTTGTGCAAAATGATGGTGGTATCCGGCTGGAGGTATGCAAGCCAATCTTCGTTGGCACCGACCCAGACCTATATATAAGACGGTGGGCAGCGGAGAACTTACGGGATGGTAATGGAATAACTAAGTACTACATGATCAAACTCCATTACTGACCTGCTAATCGGACAAAATCCGACTACCTCTCAACATCGGCAACTCTAGCGGAGTCAATGGCAACCATGGCCAGGGAGCAGTGGACTGTTCCAAGGATTGTCCCATAGAAGAACCTTCTCCTCGAGGACGCATGGAAGACCAACAAGCATGGCCTTTTCCCAAGCTTGTTTAAGCACTGTCTTGAAAAAGTTGGTGTAGGAAGCACCGAGTCTTGCGACGGTGAGGACGTCGGAGCGGCATGCAATTTCTCCCGGAGGATCATCGTCCAAGGTCTCCCAGCCCCGATGAGGAGGAGAACCGCCTGACGAATCCATGGGAGCAGCGACGAACTGCCTTCTCTTCGGGGAGAGGGGAACTAGCGAGGAGCAGATAAGAGCGTAGTAATCGCAGGGCCTCGTCCCTTCCAACTATAGATCGTTCCTTAGTGAAGGGGTGAGGCTATTATTTAATACAAGGACTAGCATTATGGAACATTATGGGATTGCATTATACTGTAAATAGTAGCACTAGTAAGAAATTTTTCGCACTAGGTAGTAGTTTTTGGTGTGGATTAAGAAATTTTGGGTATGTTCTTGCTATTTTTTGTACAAGCACCCTAGTGTCAAAAAATGTCTTACATTATGTGACGGAGGAGTACGTACTCATACTGTAGCAGTACTAGTACTAATTTTTCTCAACTAGTAGTGCGATGTATTGTACTTCTAGTCTAGTCTAGTATAGTGCACCAGTTTTGAACTGTTGAATCTCAGGGCCAAGGAGCTATAGTTGGAAGTGGAGGGTACTACTATTCTCTAGAACCATCTTTGTACTATCAATGTAGGGAAAGTACACCTGCGTAGTTCCCTAGTGGGAACTCTCGATGCTCTATTCAGCTGCTCCTCTCACGTAGCTGGCCTACTCAGCCGCTCCTCTCACGCACACACTAGTAGCCTGTTTATCAGCGAAGGTTACTGTGGGGGCAGAACATTTGAGTTATTTGATACAACGAGACTAGGCTTTTTGCTTCCATTTGTGGAGGTGTAATGGATCTCGTCGAACTTTGTTAGTAGTTCCTTCTTTATGAATGAGATGAAGCAAAGCTTTTGCCTCCGTTTCAAAAAAACACGTCAAGAAGAATGTTTTTATAGTAGAGCCGATAATGGAGAGAAGTATATGCGTGCAATGCCACAAGCTACAGAGTAGTAGTAGAGCACTTTACGTACAGAGCCATATATCTCAGTTCCCAATTCCCCGCCAGGCTTTTCCGGCTCCTCGGGCTTAATTGGGAGGTGCTAGTTTAAATATTCTACTAGCTGATGAGGAAGCTGCAAGCGAGGTGCGGCTAGGGCGAGCACGCGAGCCACGGGATCCTGACAAGAAAAACCCGTTCACATGGCTAGGCTATCCAGTGCACCCAGATTGTGGTGCCGCACGTCGGTTTGACTTCAAAACTCAAACTACCCGTGTAAAATATTGGCTCGCAGCAAAGTTACTATTTAAAAAAAGGCCGCCGTGCGTTCGGCCGGGATCGAACGAACAAAACGAGGTATACACTCCCGCGACCACTAGTAGTACTCATTGGAATACAACACAACCTAGAAACGCCTTTTGTTGCTTGTAGCACGTACATTCTTCCTTACAAGAAACCCCTAGTAATGCAAGAAAGCACTAAAATGCCAACAAACTACTACCACTTGCATACGTGGTAGACTTAAGATAAGACTACCTTATCAACCATTGTACATGCTCTTACCAACCAGCACTACCAATAAACGACTACTCTACAAAGTGCCGTTATAGGCACGTTTCAACCGATGGCCCTGTTTGGATACATTTGTTGTCAATCTAACCCTGCCATCCAAACACCACTTCGGTTAGAGTTAGTTCAGGGTTAGAATCTAACTCTAACCTCTGACAGGTCCCATGTCATCCATTAAGTCAACGCCTTCTATTTGACCGGGCGTTATGACTTGTGGGACCTACATGTCAGTCTGCACAAAAATCACCGAGTGACCTCCAACCTCCGGCCCATCCACCTAGTCATCCTCGGCCATGGGACGCAGCTAGAAGGCGAGGTCAAAACCGCCGACGGTGTGGAGCCCATGTTGCGGCAGCCCGGATGCCAGCTCCGTCCGGCACTCGCGGCCGCTAGCTAGCCAAGATAGCTCCGTCCAGCTGCTTTCCTGCAAGGTTTGCTAGCTAGATTGGCACGGCAGCACGGCGGCTTGCTCGCACGCGCCGCGCTAAGGCCAGCCATCTGGCTCGAGCGAAAGCCAGCGCGGCGGCTTGATCGCTCATGAGTCACGCTCGGGCCAGCCTGCCAACCCGTGCGGAGGCCAGCGCGGCGTCCGGCCCATCCGGCGGAGCGGCGGCCAACTTGCTCATCACCGGCGCCGCCGACGAACACGCATCAGTATTGTTTGAAGTAATGTTCAGGAAAAATAATGATTTGAGGCGGAATAACATGATAGAAGGTCAGATGTGGGTCCCTCATGTTAACAGTCAAACAAAATGTGTTGGTTTAAGCTGCCTCTTCCGCACGGATGTGTGGGCCAACCCTGTCATAAATGGGTTTAAATGAACCTAATCGGTAGGAGTACTAGGTAGTAGTTTTTGGCATGGATTAAGAAATTTTGGGTTCGTTTTTTTTTGTACAATAGATTCTTCCTAGGGCTGGTTGAAAGTGGTAGTTTTTTTGTTAAATACTCTACATATTGTAAGTAGGAGTGAATGTCAAGCTTTGGAAGCCAATAAGCAAGGCTAGTTCCATAGTGCGTACGTGTACATGATTGAAAGTAAATATCAACCATGAGTGACTAATATCTTGATGTAAAACTCGAAACTATGGAATATTAGGAAAAATGCATGGTTGGAAATACTAGCAATGTTCATGTGCGTTGCAATGAATCATGATTAGAATAATACTTATTCACAAACTTGATACAAAACACTCTAATTTTGATATACATATATCACTAGAGATATATTATGTTTCAATTAGAATATATTCCTTGGGCTGTTTTGGTGAGGTCCGGGAGGGATGTGGTTGGTTTTAAGATACTAATTCTGGGTTTTTCTACAAATTGGTAGAGAAGTGGGATGTTGATGAGAAAAAGGCAACAAGTTACCTCACAGTCGTTAGATGTAGACCTAATGGTCAGAAACGACGGATGGCAGACACACCATCATCACCAACTTAGTCTTCTGTAGGAGTACTAGCAAGATCCATGCATTGCACAGAACATCAAGATGCATTTTTTTTATAAAACACTTGTTGTGATTGACCCATGCGGGAGTAATCCCATGTGTAAAAACTAATGATATCTCGAGAAATATGAGATATGGTGAAGAGGAATGGGGCGTGGTGGTGATTGGTGGTCGGACTGAGCGGAGGCATGGGGATTGACGACACCGGTAGCGGCCACAAGGCCAGTTTGTTCCAGAGGCTTCCTTTCTTAATTGCTCAACAATGAGGTTGTTGGAGATAAGGATGAATGAGGGAAGGCCTTGTCTACAAATGTGGAAAGGGGTGCGGGTATATTTTAGTTTAATTTCCATCCGTTAGATAGAGATCGGGCGGTCTATATTGGAAGATGGCCCGCGTACCATCATCACCAACTTGATTTTTTATAAGAGAAGAAATATAAGTATAAAGACACAAAGGTATTATCGATACTTGTTTCCGTAAACTAGCATCTACATTCTATTCAATGCCTCAACATGTGGGGCCTTGGCACAATGACTTCTGACTGTGTAAAACAAAGGTTTGCCTATCACCGATAAGGAGGGGGTGACGACAGCGCGCTTTTTGGCTTGCTCTAGTCCTAGTAGTCATACTAGGTGGTCTAAGCATGTGTAGATTTATTCTTTTTCAGGTCTCGTGTTCGCCGTACTTCCACGACTGTTGATGAATAGATGGTAAGTTATTCACGGGGAAACCCTTGTTGAGCGTGTTTGCGAGAGAGGGAGACAGTGTGTGTGTGTGATATGTCTAGAGACTGAGGCAATGATAACAAATTCTTTGTGTCTATGTGTGTGGAGGATAGGGAAAGACATGTACATGGGGCTTTGTGTTGTGTAACGTGGAGACACATATACATAATTAGAGAGTGCGTGTGTGAGATACACATGCGGACATGGGGAGAGATGAGGATCCAAATAAATGGGTGTTTGTGCGTGTCTGTGTGTGTTTGTGTGTGAGAGGGAGTGTGTGTATGTGGAGTAGAGAGACCACTAATGATGTAAACCTAGTATAAGGGAAGGGGGAATGGTGTGACATGTGTAGTAACGGGATACTATGGGTGCGGGCGGGGGGAGCAGACTATTTGTAAGAGACATCGAGTGTGTGTGTGGGAGAGTGGTGTGAGAGCGAGATAGAGAGAGAGAGAGCTAGCGACGGAGAGAGAGAGAGAGAGAGATAGAGAGAGAGAGAGAGAGAGGAAGAGAGGGGGCGAGAGAGGGTCATCTGTGTCCATAAATGGCGTATATATAGGGAGACAATGTTGATGTTGTTCGAAATCGGCCTATGTACGGAGGCGCTAGGGAAGCGAGTCATCGTGTGTATGATAGGGACTTCATGAGAGATCTAGAATAGATGGTGTAGAGAACAATGTGCGAGATTGAGAACGATGATACATTAGGGAGCTATGGAAAGAGTCACAACATATATGTATACAGGGAAGGAGCTGGGGAGGGTCCGCATGTGGGAGAGATAGAAAGAGGAGAGTGGTGCACAAGGAGACAAAGTGTGCTTGTTTGTAGTGGGGGTGGTGTGTGAGGTGAGTGCGTGAGAACCACATAACTAGGGAGATAGACGTTTGGGGCGACGTTTTGTGTGTATTGGAAAGATACACTCTACATAGTGCATGTGCTTGGGAAAGAGAGATGCCGGGAGACCGAGAGAGTGGGGGAAGAGATATGTTCATGCCCGAGAGACAAAGTGATAGAGACCTATATTGGTGTCCGGACTTTAGAAGAGAGAGGGGTATTAATGTGCTCGTGTGTTGTTGTTTGGGGGAGAGAACGACTTATCTATGTGTGTGGGGGGGCGACGAGGGGGGGGGGGTGGCTTGAGATAAAGAGTGAGGTGTCTGTATTTGACGGACTTTAGCGTAATTGAGATATTGTGCACTCATGGTTGATCAATTTGTTTCGTAGTTTGGACTATGAGATAATGATACTTTTGAACATGCGTGATATACCTTGATGTACCAGAATTACAAAGCTCAGATTGGAATTTTGGAATTCGACTCCATCATTAGCTTTTGTAATTCATTTAAACAGAGGTAAATTTTTAAGCCGGGATTTCGTGATTTCAAATTCATATATCAAACCAAGAGATATACACATACGGGCATGTTCAAACATTATAATCATCCACTTTATTCATACACATACACATTTTTGCTTTTGTCATCATATTTAGGATAAACACATTTGGAATTTCATTTGTATTGGACCTTATGATGGTATTTGCTTGTAGTAGCTCAATGATCCATATTAGAATTGAATGGACAATCTAAGTTTCGAGTTGGAGACATTGATTTTCGAAACCTGCATTTTTTTGCGTGCAAAACAAACAAATTGTCGGCCATGATATCATAGTCGGCCGTACAAGAGCAGAATATAATTTCAGGCGCCAAAAGTTTTCAAACTTCCCCCTCACATCGAAATATCTCGAGGCCGAAAGTTTAGTCATGTGATATTCCTGTTTTACCCCTGCCACATGAACGGAAAAGGGCTGCTTTGGTAACTCCGTTGTTTTCCCATCTTTGCCCCAAACCTTCTTCCCCAGATCCCCTCCCCTTCCCCTCCAGGACCCCCCAACCACAGTAAGCCGCCGAATCTAGTCCTCCGCCACAGCGGGGGACCTCACAGCCCACCGGATCTACCTTCCGCAACTTGGAAACCCCCAACTGCCAACTCACCACTTCACTGGAGCTGCTTCAGCGACTGGCTTGTCCACCGCTCCAGATCTCCTTGACCGCCATCATGGTCCACCGCACCGGATCTGCTTAACTGGCGCCATCATCCACCATTCACTCCCTCGTTCACTCCCTCGTCCGCCCCTTCGATGGCCCTTCATACAAGCCCTCCTCCACCGCAACAGATCCGCCTCACCGAAAGCACTGTACAACGCTCCCGCCAAAGCCTTCGTCCACTGCACCGGACCCACTCCACGGACGCCATATTCAACTCCACCAGCCTTGATTTACCAACGCCATAGCCTCCTCATGTTATTTTGATTTGTACTCCTTCCATTTTTCTCTTTATCATGCAACTGTTCACTTACCACAGATGAGCTTTGTATGTCGACAGGTGTCGCAACCGTAGCACCGGAGCCGCTTCAGCCACGACGACAGCTGGCCCAAACTCAACCGCAACACGAGCACCATCGACCATCCTTAGCTATCAAGTATGACAACGATACACATACGCCGCCGAGAATCAGGTACTATTATCCAACGTTCAGCGCCTACGTTCACTTTCCTAGCATAAGCACCGCACCTTTGAATTTCTTCAGGGCATCATTCAGTTTTTCATGAGACGCGTTATTGTACTTGCACCTGTAGGGCCTTACTTCTGGCAGTGAACATGTTACATGTGCTAAATTACATACCAGTGCACATATAGTTAATATGCTTTAGTTTTGTCCTAAGTATTACTGTACTTCCTAGATATCACTGCCTACTATTTTACTTCTTGAACGCTATATTTATGATAATGGTGTTGATCGGATACCACCTGTTGGTTCCATCATACTACTTAATGTTCTCTATGCTTAATTACACATCAGCAAACTAACATGTGGTTCCGCTGCTTTTTATTCGTTTTGCCCTACATTTTCTGATTCTAGCTATTACATCACTGCTCCGAGCCTCTGTTCAATACTTGTTTGTGTGTTCTTGATCTTCCAAAGTTGCATGACTAATTTGATGCTTCTATTAATTATGGAGCTTCTACATAGAGGGAAGCAGATATATTGTCGTGTATGCACACACCCTTCTTTCATTAGTTTAGATGAACCATTGGTGATCAATTCGGACCAGTGCATGCAATTAAAATTAATTTTACCTAAATAGAGGGTGCAGAATAACCTACAACAACTAGATTTGCAACCACGGGATGCTGACGATATCTTCAAAGAACATTGCAACAATAGCGAGGCTTCACAACAACATATGGTAAGCCAGTGTGTTTTATTACATGTGAAATGTAATGCGAGTGGGATGCTATCTTGGCTTCAGCCCTCAGCCTGTAATCCTACCGAATTAAAAAGAGTTCAGTTATCTGCTTTGATGTATTGCTTGATTCGAATGCTTGTTTGTTGTTCCGCTATACCTGAGTTGGCCAATATGTCAGCAGTGCCTGTTGTACTATCGTAAAGAAATGCATGCCTAGTTCATTTGAGTCCTTAACTCTTCCTCTCAACTTCACCATAAGACTGTCTTCATAGTTTATATGAGGCCAGACTGTTATGTGCTTTCTTAGATTATTTCAACTTCTTAGATGCCTTGGCAACTTAATATTGCGGTGGTACACTCCCTTTCAACTAGGGATGTCAACTGGGTCCCGTTTAATCCCGATTAAAGTCCACTAGTGGTATGATTTTTCAAAAGAGTTTTTGTTTTTTGAGGAAAATGAACTAGGGAGCTAGCAAAAACTAACTAGATGGGACTGGCGGATGTCGTTTATTTGCCACTTACGTCCCTAGTTTCATCTTACCGCTTTAATTTCTTTTCGGCTAATGCTGCTTCGAACCATTTAAATATAGCTTGCCGTGCTTGACATTAATTCGTATGTCCAAGGTTTTTGAGTCACGACTTGGCGAGTCGCCGTGAGCCCTGCTCCTCAGCGTATAGTCGACGAAAGTCGCTGTATAGTCTCCATAAGTCGTTGTATAGTCGCGAGTCGCCCTGATTTTTGGAAAATGACTTGGCGATTAGTCGGCGACTATTTAGCGACTAACCAGCGACTCAAAAACAATGCGTATCTCATTTACCATGTAAGCTTACTGCCTAGATCATACGATAAATATCTCTTACTTATGTCCAGCGGAAACATTTCAGGATTCCGTTCACACTAGGACACAACGTACAACCCCAGAATCTATTTGTGGAAGCAGTGCACCATCCGTGTTACCAGATGGTAGCAGTTCAGAGGCAACACCGCCGGAGAGGAGCCTGAGCACAGATATTATAGTGCTTGAGGCTCTACTAGAGGCAGAAAGAGATGGTGTGGCTACCATGAATGAGGTAATATTTATCTTGAGGCTGGAAATTATGGAATTAGCAGCACGCATTATGCAAGCAACCCAAGAATTGGAGGAATTAAGAATGTTGCATTTGAAGACGGAGGAGGTCCTGCTGTTTCTGATATCTGAAGCCCAGGGTAATCCCGGTTTTCTTTAGATACCAGTTGAAATTGTAATTAGATTACTGTACTTGCATGTTGTTTCATGTCTCTGAATGGATTATGTTGCAAGACCCCCTATGTTGTCCATGTGTTGTAATGATCCGAATTTTTTAGGCGAGGTAATCTTTAGTACTTGTATGATTGACATAAGGTGAACTGTTTTTTGTGTGGGCATATTGTATTGGATGAAATAACTGTTTGACTCAAAGTGTATCCAACCTACTGAATTCGAAGATCACGACATTTTCTAAATCATAATCATCTATAAAGGTGGAGTAAATCTTTGTTGTGGTTTTGAAGAAATAAATAACAAAATGTAGAATTATCTATGGATATTCATAATCGAATACAAATTGGATTTGAATTTAGTTTGCCAGGGCCCAGGGCAAACATGAATGCTAATTCTCTCAAGTTTTGAACGAAGCGGCTAAACACCCACTATAATTTCTGGGCTGCCCGAAGCAAATGTTTGTGAGATGGAAATTACTGTCTACCCCTGACACTTGACATCCTTATCGACCGGATTTACACTGTTGTCGATAGGGGTAGAGTAGTAACTTCAATCAGGCGTGACACGACGGCCTCTGAGCCCATTCAGACACGGCGGGCGCCAAACGTGGGCGACAAAACACATTTGATTCAAGCTCGTCCGAAAAACATGTGTCTCTTCCTCCATTTCCCCATTCATACATGGTGGGCGGGAAAACAAACTCTCCTTGTCCGAAATCGATGTAGGCTAATATTTTAAATAGGGGCAGATGTGTAACTTCCCTCAGACGTGACACAACTGCCCTACCTGTCAGCCCCGTTCATACACCGTGGGCGCCAACTATGGGCGGCAAAACACACTCTCCTCGCCCGAAATAGGTACTGGCAAATATTTGGGAGATGCAAGATTACCATCCTATCCCCAACCGACGTGATTTCCGAAATTTTAAACGGGGCATAAGTTCGTAACTTTCCCACAATTCAGAGAAGCGCGACCCAAAGTTTGAGATCCCCCCTCCCCTCCATTTCCCCATTCATACACCATCGGTGGCACGACAACCTCCCCACTGCGGCCAGCCTCCTCCATCCAACCCACCATCCTCCACCTTACCGGAGCTGCTACCCCTACCCCGTCATCCACTGCAAGAGATGGACATCTCTCATCCATGGCGTTGGACCAGGATCTTTTCATCGCGTCCTCTCGCTTCATCGGTGTCGTCGTCCACCTTGTCGTTGCCCCTCCTACGACCGCCTCGTCCACGGCAACAGGATTTATCCCCCGACCCGGCCGTCTGCCGTCTAAATTCTTCTTCCCGCCGCTGACAGCCATCGCACCCGCATCACCCTCAACATATCAGCAGATGCCTACACGGCATCGCAAGAGAGGTGGTACTCTTCCATATGTGCTTACTTTATTGATATCACCCGGAAAATAGATCATAATTTGTTTACTGTACTTTTCTTGTCCATACCAAATCGTAGTGGCTAGTTGAAAGCAAACATTGGTTGCAAAGTAGCTTTGTCCGGTTTGCACCTTCAGATCCGCCATGGCACAGGCACTATACTCGTAAAGCTTATGGTTTCCCCCTTTATATTCACAACCATCATCGTAAGTGCTTCGTGCCGTGCTAGCACTGCTCTTCAAGACCTCAAGCCAAAGCTTACATGTTGAAATACGAATCTGATATGATGCTTATATCACTAAAACAGAGAACGTTTAATTGGTCACCTAATGTTCCTATATTCGTTTCGAAAAGCATGTGCGCCACCCACTGGTCCAGCTAGTTCCACATTCCTGGTTTTTCTCTTAATGCTTAGGGTTTTCCCCTTTTATCTACTCTACTATGATCTGCGTAGGTGCTTTCTGTCGTACTAGCATTACTCCACCCTTCAAGCTAAACAACACAACACTCAGAATTTGAAAGCTTAGTTGTTCAAATATGATTGTGATATGATACTCATATTAGTTAACAGACACATTTAATTGGTTAGCTAAAGGTCCCACTTGAGTTTCGAAACGGATCTCGCGACATATAGGGAAACAGCATAATTGCATTTCTTTGTCACTTGTTGACAGTACTTTCTTGTCCATACCAAATCTTAGTTGTTATTTCAAAGCAAACATCGGTTGCTAACTACCCTTTGCGTGGTTTGCAGCTTCATATCTGCCATCCCACTACCATGGTCAACATTGTACTCATCATGCTTATGGTTTCCCCATTTTATGATGACCACAATCAGCCTACATGGTTCGTGTTGTAATAGCACTGCTCCACCTATCGAGCTAAACAAGCGTAGTAGTACAAATTCATATCTGATATTATGCTGACATTAGTAAAACTGAGATATGTTTAATTGGTTAGCTAAACGTTCCTACTTTAGTTTCGAAATGCATGTGATCCACATATGGAGAGGCCGGAAAGAATAGTATTTCTCTGTGCGCTCTGGTTCATCATGGGTGGCCAACCGACATTGTATTGAAAGACTTGTAATATCTTCAATCTGCTTGCTCTTCTGCTCTTCTTTAAGATGATCCTCTTCTCTTGCGGTCGACTGGTCAGGTCGAGTTGTTCTCCCTTAGTATATTTTGAATCTGTCAAGTCGGGTCGACTTGTTCTCCTTTACTATATGTTGAAGTTGTCATCTACGAAGTGTCATCACTTCTGGAGCTCTCATATTTTGAGTAGTAGGCCACATTATATTAATGCACACACCAAATTACAGCATGCACGACATCTCTTAAAAGAATTGCAGAGATAGCACAAAGGGGTTTACACGGAGGCAGTGTTGGATTAGAATCACTTCTGCATTACAAAGAAAATCGCACTTGTTTTTTTATGTTTTCATGCATGTCAGATATTGAACATTATCAAAATGAATATGAGAATGGGCGCACGAGAGGAATATTGCAGAACAATCCACTGGCTAACAAACTTGGCATGGTGGAGGATGGCCTATATTATTCACCCATCAAGGTGCTTGCTCTAACTTGGCAAGGTTGTATTGGTCGCACATATTTTGCATCTGACCTCTTGCATTACTTCTACTTTGTTACACCATCTGCTTAGTTTAAGCATCATATATGAGTATATGCCATACCTAACCATTTTCTGTACCTATTCCATGTGTCGTCACACTATGTTTTTCCAGTGAAATGTTGTTCTTTCGTAATAGATGGCCAAAAGGAAGAGGGTGAGTGAAGATCCTCAAGGAGTACAAACTAGGTATTTGGAAAAGGTAGTGATACCTATTAAACCAGATAGAACAGCAACCATAGAAAACACAGACCCAACTGTACCACACTTTACCCCTACTCCATCGGCCAAATCCCTATTAGAACTGCTGAGAGCCCAACGTCAGGTACTGTCTATGATATCAATTCAAAATTTGAACTCCTAAATTTCTGCATGTGCCTTACCTTCTCGCCTGTATGAAAACTAATTTCAGATGAATCTCCTTGCTCAAAGGATCAGACGATCTCACAACAATACTGGGCTCTACATTGCTCTTGTCAGTACGTCTCTCCCTTTTGCCTTGTAACGCTATACTTAGTTAATTGCTATTTGATTATGTATCATCAGTCCACACCTGAGCTTCATTATCCTCTATTTCTTCCAGTATTATTTGATATATATACCTACCTGCACCTCACTGCCTCGCTATGATCTAAGCTACGAAAAGAACAACACAAGAGACACAGAGTTTATACTGGTTCAGGCCACCATTGTGGTGTAATACCCTACTCCAGTGTGTGGTGTGGTGGATTGCCTCTTGGGCTGATGAATAATACAAGGAAGAACAGCCTCGCGAGGGTCTGTTCTTGGCTGGTGCGATGAACTGCTAGGGGGAGTTCGGTCGCTCTTTCTACTGGTTTCCTGATGATGATCCGATCCCTCTACCTTGTGGGTGTGTAGTCCTATTTATAGGCAAAGGCCCTGGACCTCTTCCCAAATATTGAGCGGGAAGGGCGCCATCAATTGGCCATTTTGAAGGGGAACATCTAGTACACTTATCCTGACTAAAGTTGGTCCTCGCCTGTCAAAGGCTCTGACGATGACGCCTTCTTGGGCTCCACGATGACTTCCTTCCTGCCATTGCGACGGTCTTGGTCTTGTTGCACCGAAATGGGTGCCTTTGCTTGATGCTCTCACCTGCGCTTGCCCCCTTTGCACCAAAGAGGAAAGGAGGACACTGCGCGGGCTGGCGCCCACCTTGCGCCCTTGGTCGTCATGGCTTGCGTCATGGGCACCTCGTGAGGTACCCCGCCTTGATATCTCCGCCTCCTCGCGAGCCAGCCAGACGAGGCCGTGCCTGAGGGAGCTTCTTGTCGTCCACCCCGCGAGGCTTGGCCCCTCGCGAGGGTCTTGAGCTCGTGCTGATGAAGATGGGCCATGCCGGGCCGCCCCTTGAGCCACGCCGCAGGCCGCAGGCAGGCAAGTCTAGGGACCCCCGTTCCCAGAACGCCGACAATGATTGAAACACTCCTATCCAGTCAAGCAATCCTTAGATTAGATGAGATTTGAAAATTTAAGGTTAGGTTTCCGCCGAAACCATCTCGGACCCACCGAGTTGAAAAACTTGGTCCCACCGATTTGGCTAACGCTATTGCACTAGTAACTCTCGGCCTGACCGAGAAATGCTAACAGGTGAGACCGATTTTAATACTTTGTGAAACCCTAGCAGTCTCGGTGCCATCAAACTGTGACTCGGTCCAACCGAGTTCATCAGTTTAGGTTCCAAAACTGCTTCGTTACCACCGAGTTGGAAAATCAGTTGATACGAAATGCTTTATGTGGAAAACTAAAACTGAATTTTTTAATCATTCTTTTGCAAAAATCTCTGCATTTTGTGATGCTCATCCACTCTATCTCATCTATAACTCTTCACAGGGTCAGCAGTTAGTGATTTGCAGCATGTCAGACCAAAGTGATAGTCAGAACAGGTCAGAAGAGCACAATCACATGAGTGAGGGAACTAGTCCCTCTAGCACTTCAGATGAAGGCATCAGGAGCACCCCAAGCAACCTGCCTAAAGCTGCCACCAGGACAAGGAAGAAGAGAACCTCAGATTCTGAGGATGAGGATTATACAGCAGAAGAGGATGAGGCTACCTCCAAGAAGGTAGTGCTCAAAAAGGAGTATGCCTCAGCACAGAACACTAAACCTGGACTCAGTAGGAAGGTTCCTGCCAAGAGGACACCTATGCTGAAGGTCAGAGGATCTACTCAAGTGCCTGAAAAATCTGAACCCAAAGAGGCACCTACAAAGAGAGTCACAACTTCCAAACCCAAGAAAGTTCCCACTGGAGAAACTATGAAGTTTACCATTGAATCAGAGGATGGAGCTACTGCTTAGGATAAGAAGAAGAGAGCCAGAACCACTACTGCCCAGGTTCTTGGAAATCCCTCAATGAGGAGAGATTCTGAACAGGAAGAAGAGGTTGCTGCACCAGCACCCAAGGCACAAAAGCTTATGGGTGATGCAATTAAGTCAGGGGCTGCAACATCAAAGCCCAAGGAAGCACCCAAAGCTGCCCCCAAGCGCAAGCTTGCACCAAAGAGGAATACCAGGAGTATTTCAGCTACTCAGAAGAACAAGGCCCCAGTGCCTGAAGTTGCTGATGAGGAAGATGAAGAAGGACAAGTCCTGAGGAAGCTCAAGCCCAAGATACCAGACCACAATGATGCCCATCCTGTGGCTGAGGACATGAAGATTAGAAGAGACTCAGGGTTGAGGCTATGGAGTATGATAGATCCATATGCCACAAGGAGAAGGAATTCTGTTGATTATAGGTTCCATACAAAGGAACAGCAGGACTTCTATGAGACAATCTTGTTGGACAAGAAGCCCATAGTGTGTGATATGAGGTGGGTCGACTGGACCTACATGAAAGAAAATGAAGAACACTATCCTGGAGTACAAGACAGTTTTGTTGCTTGTGGAGTTGCAGATTTTGTTGGGCAAAAGCTCACCAACTGGAATGATGAACTCATTATGCAATTCTACTCCACAGCACACTTCTATCCAGATGGGAGGATAGTTTGGATGTGTGAAGGTACAAGGTACCAGTCAACCATTGAGGAATGGGAAAAACTGATCAATGCCCAAAAGGAGAGTGAAGATGACTTGGATGTCTATGCCAAGAAGAAGATGGACCACAATTCCAAAGCACACATGTACAAGGAGAGCCCGGACAAAGCCATTGAGACACATAAGTTTGGGTCAGTCCACTTTCTTCTGTCAGGGCTGCCAACAATTAATTGGATCCTAAGGCACACTCTGTTGCCTAAGTCTGGTGACCACAACATGATTAGAGGGCATGCAATCAACATGTTGCATTTGTTTGATGTGCCACAGAAATTCAAGGTCATGAGTCTTATGGTTGAAACCATAAAGAGGACTGCAGCAGATCAAAAGAGAAGTTGTGGATATGCCCCTCAGATTCAGGAGTTGATTAACTCAAAGATGGGCACAGGAAAATATCTATTGGATAAGGAACATTTTCCTATCTATCCAGACTTTGAGGACAATCAGGTTGTCATGAATGAAAATGAACCATCATCAGTACAAGCTCAAGAGAAGAAGGAGAAGGCAAGGAAAGAGAAGGCTGCCAAGATGCCAACTCAAGAGGAGGCATCTGAGTACTTTTTGAAGAACAAGCAGGAGCAGCTCGGTTACTTGATAGCATCAACACTGAGGATTGAGAAGGGATTGGCCACCCTCACTCAAAATCAAAAGAGCTTGGAAAGAATCATGGAACAAAAATTCTATGATCTAGATGTCAAAGTAACTGAGATTCAGTCAGTTCTGGAGCAGCTACAGGATGACATGCAGGAGAGGAAGGGCAAGACTACCACTAATGTATTTGCCAGAGTGCCTAGAGCTCAGAGGTCAGCTGTAGTGCCTGTGCCAGACACCAGAGCCACATCATCTGTACCAGCTACAGCTCCTACAGCTCCAGTGCAAGAAGCTCCAGCACCAACTCCTCCAGCTCCCTCTACTTCAACTGAAGCCTTCGTTCTTGGAGTTCTCCGGACACCACCACCTGAAGATCAAGCCTGAGAGTCGATCTAGCACTATGCATTTTCTATGAACTTTTTGGTAACTTGTTGCCAAAGGGGGAGAAAAATGTATAGATCATAGGCTTCGAGAGAGAGAGAGAGAGTGTTGCTTTTGTTATCTCTTGCTTTGGTGGTGAAACTTTGTTTGCTTTTGATTGCTTGAGATACTATGTTATTTTTGTGATACATTGATGATCATGTGTTTGATCATAAGCTACACTTATGCATGTTTGATGATATTATCTTACCTATCCTTATATGATCATTCACTTTGCTTGGTGATGAGTGCATGTATTCAATCTTTATCATTTTGAGCGCTCCACCAAGATGTATGTGACATGGAAGAGTAACCCATGAGCCTAATTCCTTGTGCATTTGCAGTCCAAAGCAAATCTTAACTATGCACAAATTTAGGGGGAGCTCTTGCTTATCACATACCTCTCAAAGCGACGATGTTTTTCAATCTTATTATCATTTGTCGAAGCTTTGATCTATATGTTGTCATCAATTACCAAAAAGGGGGAGATTGAAAGTGCAACTATCCCCTAGGTGGTTTTGGTAATTCATAACAACATATAGCTCATTGAGCTAATGCTATTCCAAGACTATTATTTCAGGAAAGCTCAATGAATGGCATGGCATGGATGATGAAAGTGGATACCTCAAAATACTAATGACAAAGGATTGGCTCAAGCTCAAAAGCTCAAGACTCTTCATTTTACATTTTAGTGATCCAAGATCACATTGAGTCTATAGGAAAAGCCAATGCTATCAAGAAGGGATGAGGTGTTGCTTAATGAGCCTCTTGCTTCATGTGCTTTGTGATATGCTCCAAAAACCCTCAACTACTTTATCACATCCAGAAATGACCTAAACCTAGAGCCAAAATCGGCCACACCGATTCTTTCTATCCGGCGCCACCGAGTACTAATGTCATAGCCACTGCCACAAACCCTAGGCAAATCGGTCCTACCGATAGGGATCTCGGTCTCATCGAGATGGGATTGTAATCTCTCTGTTTCCCTTCGTAACGTTTCGGTCTGACCGAAGTGAGCGATCGGTCCCACCGAGATTGTAATGTAAACTCTCTGTTTCCCTTTTGTAACATTTCGGTCTCACTGAAAAGAGCAAATCGGTCCCACCGAGTTTACCTGACCAACTCTCTGGTTAGCTAATTACCAAAATCGGTCCTACCGAGTTTGTGTAATCGGTCTTACTGAGATTACGTTACGCCCTAACCCTAACTGAATCGGTCTAACCGAGTTGCATATCAGTCCCACCGAAAATCACTAACGGTCACTAGGTTTACTAAATCGGTCCGACCGAGTTTAACGATTCGGTCCCACAGAGTTTGGTAAATTTTGTGTAACGGTTAGATTTTTTGTGGAGGCTATATATACCCCTCCACCTCCTCTTCATTCGTGGAGAGAGCCATCGGAACGAACCTACACTTCCAACTTACCATTTCTAAGAGAGAACCACCTACTCATGTGTTGACGCCAAGATATTCCATTCCTACCATATGAATCTTGATCTCTAGCCTTCCCCAAGTTGCTTTCCACTCAAATCTTCTTTCCACCAGATCCAAATCCTATGAGAGAGAGTTGAGTGTTGGGGAGACTATCATTTGAAGCACAAGAGCAAGGAGTTCATCATCAACGCACCATTTGTTACTTCTTGGAGAGTGGTGTCTCCTAGATTGGCTAGGTGTCACTTGGGAGCCTCCAACAAGAATGTGGAGTTGAACCAAGGAGTTTGTAAGGGCAAGGAGATCTCCTACTTCGTTAAGATCTACCGCTAGTGAGGCAAGTCCCTCGTGGGTGACGACCATGGTGGGATAGACAAGGTTGCTTCTCCGTGGACCCTTCGTGGGTGGAGCCCTCCATGGACTCGCGCAACTGTTACCCTTCGTGGGTTGAAGTCTCCATAAACGTGGATGTACGATAGCACCACCTATCGGAACCACGCCAAAAACATCTGTGTCTCCAATTGCGTTTGAATCCTCCAAACCCTTCCCTTTACTTTCTTGCAAGTTGCATGCTTTAATTTCCGCTGCATATATACTCTTTGCATGCTTGCTTGAATTCTGTGATGATTGCTTGACTTGTCCTAAGATAGCTAAAATCTGCCAAACTCTAAAATTGGGAAAAGGTTAAGTTTTTATTTGGTCAAGTAGTCTAATCACCCCCCCCCCTCTAGACATACTTCAAGGTCCTACAGACCTAATCCACAATTTCATTTCCCTTCTCCCGTTTCCTTCCCCTCCTTAGGCCGGCCCATATGGGGGGGCGCACCAGACCCTTGTGGCTGGTGCACTTCCTGTCTTGGCCCATAAGGCCCATATATTTTGCGGGGGGTGCCCGGAACCCCTTGCGGTTACCCAATATGTACCCGATACCCTCCAGAACACTTTTGGTGTCCGAATATCATCGTCCTATATATCAATATTTACCTCTCAACCATTTAGAGACTCCTCATCATGTCCATGATCTCATCCGGGACTCAGAACAACATTCGGTCACCAAATCACATAACTCATATAATACTATATTGTCATTAAACGTTAAGCATGCGGACCCTACGGGTTCGAGACCTATGTAGACATGAATGAGACACATCTCCGGTCAATAACTAATAGCAGAACCTGGATGCCCATATTGGCTCCTACATATTCTATGAAGATCTTTATCGGTCGAACCGTTATTACAGCATACGTAAGTCCCTTTGTCCATCGGTATGTTACTTGCCCGAGATTCGATCGTCAATATCTTCATGCCTAGTTCAAGCTCGTTACCGGAAAGTCACTTTACTTGTTCAGTAAGACATCACCTCGTGACTAACACCTTAGTCATTTGCTAGAATGTTTATGATGTGTATTACTGAGAGGGCCCGGAGATACCTCTCCGATACTCGGAGTGACAAATCCTAATCTCGATCTATACCAACTCAACAAACACCTTCGGAGATACCTGTAGAGCATCTTTATAATCACTTAGTTATGTTGTGATGTTTGATAGCACACAAGGCATTCCTCCGGTATCCGGAAGTTGCATAATCTCATAGTCGAAGGAATATGTATTTGACATGAAGAAAGCAATAACAATAGAACTGAACGATCATTATGCTAAGCTAATGGATGGGTCTTTTCCATCACATCATTCTCCTAATGGTGTGATCTCGTTATCAAATGACAACACATGTCCATGGTTAGGAAACCTTAACTATCTTTGATCAATGAGCTAGTCTATTAGAGGCTCACTAGGGACACATTGTTTGTTTATGTATTCACACATGTATTAAGGTTTCCGATCAATACAATTCTAGCATGAATAATAAAACTTTATCATGAATAAGGAAATATAAAATAACAACTTTATTATTGCCTCCATGGCATATTTCCTTCAGTATATTTATTTTATGCTAAAATAAATCTCCAAAAGTTTCATTCCATTCCTAGACCTTTTATTTCTGCACAAAAATAACACCATGGTTGTTCTGCTGAAAACAACGTCATTCCGGGTTAGTTTCACTCAAATCATTAAAATTAGAGTCCAAAACAGGAGGAAAAGTGTCAGGAAAAGTATATACGACGGAGCCGTATCACTCGGCCATCAAGTTCATCAAGGGCATCGTGAGCCGGTTCGGTGTCCCCAACTGCATCATCACCAACAACGGCTCCCAGTTCACAAGCAATCTCTTCAGGTCATATTGTACTAACCTTGGAACACAGATATGCTACGCTTCGGTGGCGCACCCCCAGAGCAACGGCCAGGCCGAGCACGCCAACACGGAGGTCCTGAGGGGCCTCAAGACCAAAAGCTTCAAGAAGAAGCTCGAGTCTTGCGGCAGGGGTTGGTTGGATGAGCTGCCATCCATGTTGTGGTCCATCCGCACCATCGCGACTAAGCCCAGCGGTGAGACCCCATTCTGTTGGAAATATGCCCTAGAGGCAATAATAAAAGCATTATTATTATATTTCCTTGTTCATGATATTTGTCTTCATTCATGCTATAATTGTGTTATCCAGAAATCATAATACATGTGTGAATAACATACATCAACATGTCCCTAGTAAGCCTCTAGTTGACTAGCTCGTTGATCAACAGATAGTCATGGTTTCCTGACTATGGACACTGGATGTCATTGATAACGAGATCACATCATTAGGAGAATGATGTGATGGACAAGACCCAATCCTAAACATAGCACAAGATCGTATAAGTTCGTTTGCTAGAGTTTTCCAATGTCAAGTATCTTTTCCTTAGACCATGAGATCGTGTAACTCCCGGATACCGTAGGAGTGCTTTCGGTATGCCAAACGTCACAACGTAACTGGGTGACTATAAAGGTAGACTACGGGTGTCTCCGAAAGTGTCTGTTGGGTGACATGGATCAAGACTGGGATTTGTCACTCCGTATGACGGAGAGGTATCACTAGGCCCACTCGGTAATGCATCATCATAATGAGCTCAGAGTGACCAAGTGTCTGGTCACGGGATCATGCATTACGGTACGAGTAAAGTGACTTGCTGGTAACGAGATTGAACGAGGTATTGGGATACCGACGATCGAATCTTGGGCAAGTAACATATCGATAGACAAAGGGAATAGCGTACGGGGTTGATTGAATCCTCGACATCGTGGTTCATCCGATGAGATCATCGTGGAGCATGTGGGAGCCAACATGGGTATCCAGATCCCGCTGTTGGTTATTGACCGGAGAGTCGTCTCGGTCATGTCTGCTTGTCTCCCGAACCCGTAGGGTCTACACACTTAAGGTTCGGTTACGCTAGGGTTGTAGGGATATGTATATGCAGTAACCCGAATGTTGTTCGGAGTCCCGGATGAGATCCCGGACGTCACGAGGAGTTCCGGAATGGTCCGGAGGTAAAGATTTATATATGGGAAGTCCTGTTTCGGGCATCGGGACAAGTTTCGGGGTTATCGGTATTGTACCGGGACCACCGGAAGGGTCCCGGGGGTCCACCGGGTGGGTCCACCTGTCCCGGGGGGCCACATGGGCTGTAGGGGGTGCGCCTTGGCCTAATGGGCAAAGGGCACCAGCCCCACATAGGCCCATGCGCCTAGGGTTTAAGGGGGAAAGAGTCCTAGGAGGGGAAGGCACCTCCTAGGTGCCTTGGGGGGAGGGAAACCCCCCTTGGCCGCCGCACCCCCTAGGAGATTGGATCTCCTAGGGCCGGCCACCCCCCCTTGGCCCTCCTATATATAGTGGGGGAGAGGAGGGACTTCATACCTGAACGCATTGGCCTTTGGTTTCCTCCTTCTCCCTCCCCAACACCTCCTCCACCTCCATAGTGCTTAGCGAAGCTCTGTCGGAGTACTGCAGCTCCATCAACACCACGCCGTCGTGCTGCCGCTGGTGCCATCTCCCTCAACCTCTCCTCCCTCCCTTGCTGGATCAAGAAGGAGGAGACGTGGCTGTTCCGTACGTGTGTTGAACGCGGAGGTGCCGTCCGTTCGGCGCTGGTCATCGGTGATTTGGATCACGTCGAGTACGACTACATCATCACCGTTCTTTTGAACGCTTCCGTGCGCGATCTACAAAGGTATGTAGATGCATCTAATCACTCGTTGCTAGATGAACTCCTAGATGATCTTGGTGAAACGAGTAGGAAATTTTTTGTTTTCTGCAACATTCCCCAACAGTGGCATCATGAGCTAGGTCTATGCGTAGTTCTTCTTGCGCGAGTAGAACACAATTTGTTGTGGGCGTAGATTTGTCAACTTTCTTGCCGTTACTAGTCCTTTCTTGCTTCAGCAGTATTGTGGGATGAAGCGGCCCGGACCAACCTTACACGTACGCTTACGTGAGACCGGTTCCACCGACTAACATGCACTAGTTGCATAAGGTGGCTGGCGGGTGTCTGTCTCTCCTACTTTAGTTGGAGCGGAATCGATGAACAGGGTCCTTATGAAGGGTAAATAGAAGTTGACAAATCACGTTGTGGCTTTAACGTAGGTAAGAAAACGTTCTTGCTAGAACCCTAATTCAGCCACGTAAAAACTTGCAACAACAATTAGAGGACGTCTAACTTGTTTTTGCAGCAAGTGGTTTGTGATATGATATGGCCAAAGTTGTGATGAATGATGAATGATCTATATGTGATGTATGAGATGTTCATGCTATTGTAATAGGAATCACGACTTGCATGTCGATGAGTATGACAACCGGCAGGAGCCATAGGAGTTGTCTTTATTCTTTTATATAACCTGCGTGTCATCAAGAAACGCCATGTAAATTACTTTACTTTATTGCTAAACGCGTTAGCCATAGTAGTAGAAGTAATAGTTGGCGAGCAACTTCATGGAGACACGATGATGGAGATCATGATGATGGAGATCATGGTGTCAAGCCGGTGACAAGATGATCATGGAGCCCCAAGATGGAGATCAAAGGAGCCATGTGATATTGGCCATATCATGTCACGTTTATTATTTGATTGCATGTGATGTTTATCATGTTTTGCATCTTGTTTACTTAGAACGACGGTAGTAAATAAGATGATCCCTCACAATAAATTCAAGAAGTGTTCCCCCTAACTGTGCACCGTTGCGACAGTTCGCTGTTTCAAAACACCACGTGAAGATCGGGTGTTTTATTCAGACGTTCACATACAACGGGTGTAAGACAGATTTACACATGCAAACACTTAGGTTGACTTGACGAGCCTAGCATGTACAGACATGGCCTCGGAACACAGAAGACCGAAAGGTCGAGCATGAGTCGTATAGAAGATACGATCAACATGAAGATGTTCACCGATGTTGACTAGTCCGTCTCACGTGATGATCGGACACGGTCTAGTTTAACTCGGATCATGTAATACTTAGATGACTAGAGGGATGTCTAATCTAAGTGGGAGTTCACTAATAATTTGATTAGTTGAACTTAATTATCATGAACTTAGTCTAAAATCTTTGCAATATGTCTTGTAGATCAAATGGCCAACGTAGTCCTCAACTTCAACGCGTTCCTAGAGAAAACTAAGCTGAAGACGATGGCAGCAACTATACGGACTGGGTCCGGAACCTGAGGATCATCCTCATAGCTGCCAAGAAAGATTATGTCCTACAAGCACCGCTTGGTGACGCACCCGTTCTCCCTGCGGAACAAGACGTTATGAACGCTTGGCAGGCACGCTCCGATGACTACTCCCTCGTTCAGTGCGGCATGCTTTACAGCCTAGAGCCGGGGCTCCAAAAGCGTTTTGAGAGACATGGAGCATATGAGATGTTCGAAGAGCTGAAAATGGTTTTCCAAGCTCATGCCCGGGTCGAGAGATATGAAGTCTCCGACAAATTCTTTAGCTGTAAGATGGAGGAAAACAGTTCTGTCAGTGAGCACATACTCACTATGTCTGGGTTGCATAACCGCTTGACTCAGCTGGGAGTTAATCTCCCGGTTGATGCGGTCATTGACAGAATCCTCCAGTCGCTTCCACCAAGCTACAAGAGCTTTGTGATGAACTTCAATATGCACGGGATGGAAAAGACCATTCCTGAAGTATTTGCTATACTGAAATCAGCAGAGGTAGAAGTCAGGAAGGAACATCAAGTGTTGATGGTCAATAAAACCACTAAGTTCAAGAAAGGCAAGGGTAAAAAGAACTTCAAGAAGGACGGCAAGGAGGTTGCCGCGCCCGGCAAGCAAGCTGCCGGGAAGAAGCCAAAGAATGGACCCAAGCCCGAGACTGAGTGCTTTTATTGCAAGGGAAGCGGTCACTGGAAGCGGAACTGCCCTAAGTACTTAGCGGATAAGAAGGCCGGCAAAACCAAAGGTATATGTGATATACATGTAATTGATGTGTACCTTACTAGTGCCCGTAGTGGCTCCTGGGTATTTGATACCGGTGCAGTTGCTCACATTTGTAACTCAAAGCAAGGGCTGCGGAATAAGCGGAAACTGGCAAAGGACGAGGTGACGATGCGCGTCGGGAATGGTTCCAAGGTCAATGTGATCGCCGTCGGCATGCTACCTCTGCATCTCCCTTCGGGATTAGTTTTAAACCTTAATAATTGTTATTTAGTGCCAGCTTTGAGCATGAACATTGTATCGGGATCTCGTTTAATTCGAGATGGCTACTCTTTTAAATCTGAGAATAATGGTTGTTCCATTTTTATGAGAGATATGTTTTATGGTCATGCTCCTATGGTGAATGGTTTATTCTTTATGAATCTCGAACGTGATGCTACACATGTTCATAATGTGAGTACCAAAAGAAGTAAGGTTGATAATGATAGTCCCACATACTTGTGGCACTGCCGCCTTGGTCACATAGGTGTCAAACGCATGAAGAAGCTCCATGCTGATGGACTTTTAGAGTCTCTTGATTATGTATCATTTGACACGTGCGAACCATGCCTTATGGGTAAAATGACCAAGACTCCGTTCTCAGGAACAATGGAGCGAGCAACCGACTTATTGGAAATCATACATACCGATGTGTGCGGTCAAATGAGTGTTGAGGCTCGCGGTGGCTATCGTTATGTTCTCACTCTCACTGATGATTTAAGTAGGTATGGGTATATCTACTTAATGAAACACAAGTCTGAAACTTTTGAAAAGTTCAAGGAATTTCAGAGTGAGGTTGAAAATCAACGTGACAGGAAAATCAAGTTTCTGCGATCAGATCGTGGAGGAGAATACTTGAGTCACGAGTTTGGGGCACACTTAAGAAAATGTGGAATAGTTTCACAACTCACGCCGCCTGGAACACCTCAGCGTAATGGTGTGTCCGAACGTCGTAATAGCACTTTGTTAGATATGGTGCGATCTATGATGTCTCTTACCGATTTACCGCTTTCTTTTTGGGGCTATGCTTTAGAGACTGCCGCATTCACTTTAAATAGGGCTCCGTCGAAATCCGTTGAGACGACACCGTATGAATTATGGTTTGGGAAGAAACCTAAGCTGTCGTTTCTAAAAGTTTGGGGATGCGATGCTTATGTCAAGAAACTTCAACCTGAAAAGCTCGAACCCAAGTCGGAAAAATGCGTCTTCATAGGATACCCAAAAGAAACTATTGGGTACACCTTCTACCTCAGATCCGAAGGCAAGATCTTTGTTGCCAAGAATGGGTCCTTTCTGGAGAAAGAGTTTCTCTCGAAAGAAGTAAGTGGGAGGAAAGTAGAGCTTGATGAAGTATTACCTCTTGAACCGGAAAATGGCGCAACTCAAGAAAATGTTCCTGAGGTGCCAGCACCGACTAGAGAGGGAGTTAATGATAATGATCAAGATACTTCTGATCAAGCCCCTACTGAAATTCGAAGGTCCACAAGGACACGTTCGAACTATGAAGAAGCGATGGCGGCCCCGGATTCCGACAAGTGGCTGGAAGTCATGCTGTTAGACAATGGTGAACCTTCGAACTATGAAGAAGCGATGGCGGCCCCGGATTCCGACAAGTGGCTGGAAGCCATGAAATCCGAGATAGGATCCATGTATGAAAACAAAGTATGGACTTTGACTGACTTGCCCGTTGAGCGGCGAGCCATAGAAAATAAATGGATCTTTAAGAAGAAGACAGACGCGGATGGTAATGTGACCATCTATAAAGCTCGGCTTGTCGCTAAAGGTTATCGACAAGTTCAAGGGGTTGACTACGATGAGACTTTCTCACCGGTAGCGAAGCTGAAGTCCGTCCGAATCATGTTAGCAATTGCCGCATTCTATGATTACGAAATATGGCAAATGGACGTCAAAACGGCATTCCTTAATGGTTTCCTTAAGGAAGAATTGTATATGATGCAGCCGGAAGGTTTTGTCGATCCTAAGAATGCTGACAAAGTGTGCAAGCTCCAACGCTCGATTTATGGGCTGGTGCAAGCATCTCGGAGTTGGAACATTCGCTTTGATGAGATGATCAAAGCGTTTGGGTTTACACAGACTTATGGAGAAGCCTGCGTTTACAAGAAAGTGAGTGGGAGCTCTGTAGCATTTCTCATATTATATGTAGATGACATACTTTTGATGGGAAATGATATAGAACTCTTGGACAGCATCAAGGCCTACTTGAATAAAAGTTTCTCAATGAAGGACCTTGGAGAAGCTGCTTATATATTAGGCATCAAAATCTATAGAGATAGATCGAGACGCCTCATAGGTCTTTCACAAAGCACATACCTTGATAAGATATTGAAGAAGTTCAATATGGATCAATCCAAGAAGGGGTTCTTGCCTGTGTTGCAAGGTATGAAATTGAGCTCAGCTCAATGTCCGACGACGGCATAAGATATAGAAGAGATGAGCGTCATCCCCTATGCCTCAGCCATAGGTTCTATTATGTATGCCATGCTGTGTACCAGACCTGATGTTAACCTTGCCGTAAGTTTGGTAGGAAGGTACCAAAGTAATCCTGGCAAGGAACACTGGACAGCGGTCAAGAATATCCTGAAGTACCTGAAAAGGACTAAGGAAATGTTTCTCATTTATGGAGGTGACGAAGAGCTTGTCGTAAAGGGTTACGTCGACGCTAGCTTCGACACAGATCTGGATGACTCTAAGTCACAAACCGGATACGTGTATATTTTGAATGGTGGGGCAGTAAGCTGGTGCAGTTGCAAGCAAAGCGTCGTGGCGGGATCTACGTGTGAAGCGGAGTACATGGCAGCCTCGGAGGCAGCACATGAAGCAATATGGGTGAAGGAGTTCATCACCGACCTAGGAGTCATACCCAATGCGTCGGGGCCGATCAAGCTCTTCTGTGACAACACTGGAGCTATTGCACTTGCCAAGGAGCCCAGGTTTCACAAGAAGACAAGGCACATCAAGCGTCGCTTCAACTCCATTCGTAAAAATGTTCAAGATGGAGACATAGAGATTTGTAAAGTACATACGGACCTGAATGTAGCAGATCCGTTGACTAAACCTCTCCCTAGAGCAAAACATGATCAACACCAGAATTCCATGGGTGTTCGATTCATCACAATGTAACTAGATTATTGACTCTAGTGCAAGTGGGAGACTGTTGGAAATATGCCCTAGAGGCAATAATAAAAGCATTATTATTATATTTCCTTGTTCATGATAATTGTCTTTATTCATGCTATAATTGTGTTATCCGGAAATCGTAATACATGTGTGAATAACAGACATCAACATGTCCCTAGTAAGCCTCTAGTTGACTAGCTCGTTGATCAACAGATAGTCATGGTTTCCTGACTATGGACACTGGATGTCATTGATAACGAGATCACATCATTAGGAGAATGATGTGATGGACAAGACCCAATCCTAAACATAGCACAAGATCGTATAAGTTCATTTGCTAGAGTTTTCCAATGTCAAGTATCTTTTCCTTAGACCATGAGATCGTGTAACTCCCGGATACCATAGGAGTGCTTTGGGTATGCCAAACGTCACAACGTAACTGGGTGACTATAAAGGTAGACTACGGGTATCTCCGAAAGTGTCTGTTGGGTGACATGGATCAAGACTGGGATTTGTCACTCCGTATGACGGAGAGGTATCACTGGGCCCACTCGGTAATGCATCATCATAATGAGCTCAGAGTGACCAAGTGTCTGGTCACGGGATCATGCATTACGGTACGAGTAAAGTGACTTGCTGGTAACGATATTGAACGAGGTATTGGGATACCGACGATCGAATCTCGGGCAAGTAACATATCGATAGACAAAGGGAATAGCGTACGGGGTTGATTGAATCCTCGACATCGTGGTTCATCCGATGAGATCATCGTGGAGCATGTGGGAGCCAACATGGGTATCCAGATCCCGCTGTTGGTTATTGACCGGAGAGTCGTCTCGGTCATGTCTGCTTGTCTCCTGAACCCGTAGGGTCTACACACTTAAGGTTCGGTTACGCTAGGGTTGTAGGGATATGTATATGCAGTAACCCGAATGTTGTTCGGAGTCCCGGATGAGATCCCGGACGTCACGAGGAGTTCCAAAATGGTCCGGAGGTAAAGATTTATATATGGGAAGTCCTGTTTCGGGCATCGGGACAAGTTTCGGGGTTATCGGTATTGTACCGGGACCACCGGAAGGGTCCCGGGGGTCCACCGGGTGGGTCCACCTGTCCCGGGGGGCCACATGGGCTGTAGGGGGTGCGCCTTGGCCTAATGGGCCAAGGGCACCAGCCATACATAGGCCGATGCGCCTAGGGTTTAAGGGGGAAAGAGTCCTAGGAGGGGAAGGCACCTCCTAGGTGCCTTGGGGGGGAGGGAAACCCCCCTTGGCCGCCGCACCCCCTAGGAGATTGGATCTCCTAGGGCCGGCCACCCCCCTTGGCCCTCCTATATATAGTGGGGGAGAGGAGGGACTTCATACCTGAACGCCTTGGCCTTTGGTTGCCTCCTTCTCCCTCCCCAACACCTCCTCCACCTCCATAGTGCTTAGCGAAGCTCTGCCGGAGTACTGCAGCTCCATCAACACCACGCCGTCGTGCTGCCGCTGGTGCCATCTCCCTCAACCTCTCCTCCCTCCCTTGCTGGATCAAGAAGGAGGAGACGTGGCTGTTCCATACGTGTGTTGAACGCGGAGGTGCCGTCCGTTCGGCGCTGGTCATCGGTGATTTGGATCACGTCGAGTACGACTACATCATCACCGTTCTTTTGAACGCTTCCGTGCGCGATCTACAAAGGTATGTAGATGCATCTAATCACTCGTTGCTAGATGAACTCCTAGATGATCTTGGTGAAACGAGTAGGAAAATTTTTGTTTTCTGCAACGTTCCCCAACACATTCTTCCTCATCTACGGGGCCGAGGCGGTCCTCCCACTCAAGATCAAGCATCATTACCCACGAGTCTTGGCGTTTGACGAGGCACGTTAGGATGTCTCGCGGGGGACCGATCTTGTGCTCGGAGAGGAGGCCCGCCGCCAAGCCTCTCTTTGTGTTGCAAGGTACCAGTAGGCACGGCGGAGCTACCACTACCGCAATGTCCGCCCCTAGACTTTCGAAGTCAGAAATCTAGTCCTGAGCCGAGTCCTCTCTATGGAGGGCCTTCATAAGCTCTCGCCCATGTGGGAGGGCCCGTTCAGGGTCGCCCGCGTCTCCAGGCCTGGCACCGCACAGCTGGACACGAAGGATGGGGTCCCGATCCAGAACGCCTGGAACATCCAGCACCTCCACAAATTCTACCCGTGACACTCTCGCAGAATAATGAGTGGGGTTGTACACGCTCCGGAGTCTCCCGGTCCGCCATTTCGCGGCCTCACGAGAGCTCCCACCCACACCCCAGTGGAAAATTCGTGTTCTGCACTAGCAGAAATGGTCAAACAGCGACTATGCCCATGCCCAAGTGGAAGCCACATGCTCCGCGCTGGCGGAAGACTAGTAGAAGCGTCAGACGCGGCCGTTTTTCATCTTCTCTTGTAACCAAATTTGCAATTTCTTGGAATAAAGTTGAAGTTTTTTACCTCTTTGTCCAAAAAGGGTCAGGATTTTTCTCCTTGTGTTTCCTTTATTGATTCTCATTTTTAAACAAATGACGGCTACCTATTGCTCCCTCCCGCGTGTCCCACGAGCGGGGGCTGGGCACGGTGTTTACACTTGGGCCAGCCCCAGCGGCGTTCAGGACCCAGGCTACAACACCCGCAGGTCGCCCCGTACACACACCTCACAAAGGCTTTGACACCAAAGTCCTCGTGCGACGCTCTCGAGAGAGCCAACAGGCATGTGTTGCCTTTGGCCCCTGGCTTTGGGAGCGCTTGCCTCCTGGCCTTGCCGGCCATCGCGACCCGGCAAACCAGTGACAACTAACCCTCGCTCAGGGGCTTTAGACGCAGGATGGGCGCCAAGGAAAGGTGGACTGGGAAGACACAATTACGGTTCGACACGTCATTAAGGAATCCTTCAACAAGCACACTTTACATCCCACAAGGTCCGACACCTGGCGCGCCGTCTCAGGAGGCCCTGAACCCTTGTAATCCCCCCGGGCCTCGCGAGCCTCTTGAGCCTCTGGAGCCATTTGGCCCGTGAGGAGGAAACCTCCCAGACAAGCTTCATCAGCTACCTCAACGCTCCAGTAGCATTATTCCAAGAACAGGAAGTGTACATAGGATCAAAAGCACCAGAGAAGCATGCCCCCATGACGTAGGAACCCGCCAAGGGCCACGAGCGCACCAAGCTAAGTTATGCTATTCACGCTAGGCGTGAACCTTACCATTAATGCGTTTCCTGGACTCTCGCGGCCTCGTTCGGGAAAGGAACCCTCCTTTTATCTTTTGGGAGCTGCTTACGCATCAAGGGTGGCCTCACGAGCTCCTACTGGACCTCAGGTGACTCACCTCCTAGCCTGGCACACGGCATCGCGGCCTGGCATACCAGTGACGATAGAAGCCTACCCGGGGACTGGGTCCCGCCGACACAGGGCACTAAGCTATCATAAGAACAGAAGGGGACCTGTGCCAGAATAAGAAGTGCTAATATGATGGAAGAACATGAGCAGGAAACACTAATATAAAGGCATGGGTGCCACAGTTCATTACACGCCCCCGCGGTGCTCTTCATGATTTCTGGTGCAGGAAATGAAAACAAAAGAAGCAGTCTCCCGAAAGCTGCAGCTCCTGAGGTGCTGGCTCTGACATCACAGCGCCTAGTCGGAGTCTTCCTTCTCCTTGATCGAGGGCGGTGACGTGCCGGCTCATTGTAGTCATCGTCGCTCAAATTCCCCTCGAAGGAAGTGCCACCGCTGCTGGAGGTGTCGCGGCCATCGCCGCCATGATGGCCGTTGTCGTGGGAGAGGCAATCGATGCCGCTGGTGTTGCCCTCTGGGCAGCACCCCAGGCGCCCGCCGTCTTCCCCGAAGATCTTGACAAAGAGTGTCGTCGCCTCATCATACTTGAAGTGGAGGGTGTGCCTCCCCTTCAAACCGCAGGCACGGCCAAACGTCAGCCACCCATGGGTAAGGTACACGTAGCCCGAGGGGGTAACCTCGACTTCCGCCCATGAGGACTGGTTGCAGTAGCCCTCGGGATGCAGCCTCAGCCCAATGGGTCGTCCCACCGGCAGCTCCTCCGCGAATGAGTGCTGGAGCCGGATTGAGGTGCCCGCCAGCATCTCCATCCACACCACAAACTCGCGGGCCATGTCATCAAAGTGGGCCCACAGACAAGGTAGTCAGGTGGCCACATTGTGACCCCCCTCAGCCTCGACCGACACGGTTTCCAAGGCCACTTCCGCAGGAGGAGTTCTTTCCACGACTGCGGGAGCTGACGCAAACCCCCAGCGAATCATGTTTATGCCCCTGGGGAGCTACCATGGGCATCACGGTGGACTTGCGCGCCATGCCCCCTCTTCTGCGGGGCCAGTTCCGGCTCCTCCTATGGTGCCTTCCCTTTCCCGGTGGCGGAGAACCTTCTCACTGGCGTCATGGTTGCTACGGCAGAGGTTGGGAATGGAGAAGCACGAGGACGAAGATGGGTTGGGGGCTCCACTCCCCTTGCCCCCTAATAGGCGATCGGAGAAAGCTAACCAGCATCCCTTCACATCCAGGCAAATATGGCCTCGCAGCATGCACGTCCGGACTTTTGTCAGTCTGGGCGGTTGCCGAGGTGACGTGGGGAAGTGGAGGCATCCGCGTCCCGTCATGCGCCATGCGTCAAGCCTGGCCCACATGCTATTGGGGCCCGTGTTGCTTCACCCTTTATTCGCTGCCTTCGCCTCAAAGCCATCCTAAGTGCGCCTTAGGCCCGGGGGCTACTATCGGACTTCTGGGATCGGGGGTACCCATACTTGCCAACCTACGGCCCAATGCGTGTCCCCATCGACGTCCTAGCTACATGACCCTGCAAGCAAGACCCTCGCGAGGAACCCCGGCCTCGCGAGGAGGACGACACCAAGGCCTCCCAAGGAGAAGCCCCCCAACGTTGCCTCCCGAGGAGCACAGATCTCTATGCAGGTACCCCCGCCTCACGAGGCGCGTGATGACGTGAGCCATGATGGCCAAGGCCAGGCGGGCACCAACGGGCGCAGTCCAGGATAGTTTCCTCTTTTGTTCTAAGGAGGCAAGGAAGCGGGTTCCCAAGGGATCCCTCAAAGGTTTCCATTCCAGTGCAACAAGACCAAGACCACGAGCTCGGCAGGATGGATGTTAAGGTCGAGCCCACCACTGTGTCATGACCAAAAGCTTTGCAGGAGAAGACCACCTTTCGTCAGGATAAGATGTACCTCTTGTCCCCTTTCAAATTGTCCGTTGTGGAATCCCTTCTCGCCTTATCTATGAGGGAAGAGGACCAAGCCCACTATAAATATAGGCTAGTCTCCACCGTAGAGGGGGACGAGATCAATTCTCACCCTCTAAGCCCTCACGACGCATCTCACCCACCGTACTAGTTCATCCTCATCCTCCTTGTGAGGCATTCCACCACAACGCAAGAGCAGGGTTTTACACCGCAAGGTGGTCGGAATCTGGGTAAACTATTGTGTCCCCTCTTTCCCCGCTCGCACGAACTCGATGAGGCCAAGCCATGAGGCAATGAGCTTGAGGCTGTAGGTAGGTTAGATCTCCGCACATGCCCCAGAGTTCAAACCTTGTTTGGGTCTGCGGAGCCCCAATTCCGACATGAAATACAAGGAACGGATAAAGTACTCAAGTGCATGCATAACAAGAAAGTAGCATAGTAATCATGATGAAATGAAACATACACAGAGTAAAGATAGTGTGTGTCGGGGGAAACCATGGACACCTATGGGACCGAGGGGCGCCTTGCTGGTTCGGTAGGGGGTGTCATGTTGCGCAAAGAGCAGAGGAGCGTGGGGCAGCACGGCAGGGATCACACGAGCAATTTTACCAAGGTTCGGGCCGCTGCGAGGCGTAAAACCCTACTCCTGCTTTGGTGGATTGATCGTGGAAGAATGGTGATGGAGCATAGTACACTTGCCCGGCAGGGGCAGCAGTGGCTACGTGCGTATGGGTGTCTAACTTCCAACCTCGCGAACCTCTTCTACGGTTGCCATGGGCCTCCTTTTATAGGTTAAGGGGTCACCACAATGGCAAATCAGTCAATATGCACTGGTAAGATAGCAAACAGTGCTATCGTACCTAACTCCGCAGGCTCACAGAGCGTATTAAATGCGCCACTCAATGTCCCAGAATTGCTCGCCCGGCAAGCCTTACCTGGCTTGTTTTGCCAGCTACACGCCTGCTTGTTCAACATGTTGCAGGACTGGTGTAATCTGTAGGTTTTCCCGTAGAAATAGGATGCCATGTGGCGAATGGCTGCCACTTAATCACTTTGTGGCTTGACACCGCACTGATTGATGACGTGGGTCATGGGGGAGTGGTTGATGAGGTGTTTATCGCCTCCATAAGTCCCGACAGGCCCTGCCGGGACATCTTGGATGCTCTCTCCCGGGGTGGCTCTGCCCTTGCCAAGCCCGTTTGCCAGGCAAGGGAGCCTTTTCTCTTGCCAGTATTTTGCTTCTCTGGCTTGATTTTGGTCCCCTTCTTCTGCATACTGGTCCTTCGAAAATCTTCGTCTCGTTTATTCTAGCATGGCCTGATGCCATAATCTTGTTCCCGTGCCTGTGCACAGTCAGGGCAACATACCCAGGGTCTGTTGCTCTGACAGAAGCCCCCGGGCCTTCCCTGATTGCACTGTTGTGCGTCGTCGGGGTAGGCCCTAATAAGTGCACAGGCAGGGTCAACGAAGAGGCTGGCCTCTTGGGGTCTTCTTTGAGCCTTCATTAATCTTGAGTCCGGCCCAGTTTCCAGTTTTCCTACGCGTCGTGTAAAGCCAATAGTGGTGGGGCCACTCTTATGATGGCCCATGAATGACTTTAATGCATGGGGTAGAAACCGCCAATTCACTCTTTCCACCATGCCCTTATCCTTAGCCACGTTTGCTGGATGCATCACGCAGGGTAGGTAACGGAGGTGCATGGAGTGGGAGAGCATTATGGCGAGGGCCCGGTCTTCTTGAATTCGTGGAGGAGGACGGTGGTTACTCATCTTGGAATCAGCCCACAGTCCCTCTCTCCCTATAAAAGGAGAAGTGGGGGAGGAGTGGAGGCATTCATCCACATCCCTCTTCTCCTCCGCCTTGCTTCATCTTGAGTATGCTGGAAGGGAGAGCCCAGAGCCAGTCCCTGGGCCTAGGCTTGGAGCTGATGATGCCAAGCAATGGTGTTGGAGTTCGGGGAGTGAGTTTGGTCCAAGTCCAAGGGGAAGGGCTTGGGATCGTTAGAAATCCTTGTACTGCCCCTTTCCTTGGAACTGGGGTTGATGTTGATAAGGGGGGTGCCTTCCTGCCCGCCAAGATGGGGTGTGGCGCGCCTCGAGCCCCATTGCCGTCTTGGTCGCTCGCCGTCTCTCCGAAGGGGGTGCCGGACCGCAAGGTCAGCGCTTCCCTAGAGAGGTGTTGATGAAAATGAAGCTAGGGAAGACGGAGATGGCGGGAGGCAGGCTGTGAGGTCGGAGTATGATTGCATGGATGCGTTCATCTCATACTGACGACCTGTCCCCTCGTCTTTCCGCTCTTCCCTTCCTCTCCGGCACCATCATCACCGGCCTCCTAGTTGCCGAGGAGGGGGCCGCTCTCTTGGTGCCTTCGCCTCCTCCATCAGTCTTCCGGCTAAGCTTTGGTGGATGACTCCACTTTCGCTCGAGCTGGGGCTTCTTGCTGGTCCCGGTGGTGGTGACCAGGGGAGCTGTCGATCTGCTCCATCCTCCCTCCTCCTCCGCAGCCTCGCCACTCTCGATCTTGTCAGTCTCTGCGTCCGGTAGGACATGACGGTTCCAGGATGGACTTCCATTTGGACGTTGCTCCTGCCTTCATCTCTTCTCACCGCACTACCTGAGGGAGAGGAACATGGAGAGGAGTTTACGGAGCACCTATATTTTTTCAATCTAAAATCTGTAGGCACTTGCCAAATATTAATTCAAATAATGTAATCTATCGAGTCCTTGTAAGTATTCTATAAGGCTTGTACTTGTATAATCAGCATATCAATGAAAAAGATGAGCCTTGCTAGGAACTAGTGCATGGTATGTCAATGCAGAGGTGGGATGCCTCTTTAGTTAAATAAACGAGTCTTCTGTGGTAGGCTATCCTGCCAGTACCCTTTTTGTATTTTTTTGCCAGGGACCGGAGTCTACCAGGCAAAAAATAAAGGGACCGGCCCCTCACCAACTGTTTCTCAGCAAAGGCCACTACGACCACCTAGGCTGAAGCAGCGTTCAAGCCAAAAGTGGGAGCACCTAAGCTTCGAACAGCGGCGAAGCTTTCTCATGCACAAGTTTTAGCTTACAAAGCACTTATGGACAAGAGGTAGGACTTATCTGTTTGGCTTGCCGGGAATCACTGTGCTGGTTCATCTTCTCAACTCCTTGTAGAAGCCAAGTTCATGGTAGGAACCTGCAACTTTGTGCAGATGAGAATGATGCAGGATGCGATCCTATCTATATGCATATGCAGATGCTCATGAAATGATTATGTGAATGACCTTGGAATGCTCATGCATGCATGCATGCAACTTGGTCGGGGCCCCCAGCGCTTCATTCATTTCTCTGGTGAACAGGGTCATCGCCCTGGCTTTGTACAAGTGGTTACATGTAGCAGAGGCAAGGACTGTACAAATGGGTGGCTATCGGGCAGGGCCCGACAGCCGCACCTTACGAGTAGAACTTGCAGATGCTCAATATTCCATGAGTTTTGCAATTTAATGTCATCTCTGGTATCCAAACGGATTGCGCCAGGTTTGGTGACTCGTACTACCCAGTAAGGGCCTACCCACTTTGGTGTCAACTTGTTTGTACCCTTGGCCGACTGAACGCGCCTAAGGACAAGAGGTCGCCTTCCTCAAACCATCGAGCATGAACCATGCGTCTATGATAGCGATGCAGGACTTGCTGATAGCGTGCAACACGCATAGCAGCCCGGAGACGGTTATCCTCGAGTAGCACAGTGTCGTCATGCCTGTGCTAATCTTGCGCTACTTCATCGTAGGAAAGCACTCGAGGAGACTCATAAAGAGTTCCATGGGGATAACTACTTCCGCCCCATAGACCAGGGAAAAGAGAGTCTGCCCGGTAGCTCGATTTGGTGTCATTCTGACGGACTAGAGGACTACTGGTAGCTCATTGATCCATCGCCTGCCGTGCATCCGCAGCATATCAAAGGATCTTGTTTTGAGGTCCCGCAGCACTTCAGCGTTTGTCCTCTTAGCTTTTCCAATGCTTCTAGGGTGTGCGACAGAGGCAAATGATACCTTGCTTCCGAGGAAGCAAACATATTGCATGAAGGCGCGGCTCATGAACTGGCTGTCGTTGCCGTTAATGATCCTTGCCGAAACTCCAACAGGACACACCAGTTATTTCAAGAACTTGATAACTGACTGAGCCGTGACCTTTCTCCCAGGAGTCACTTCCGGGCACTTTGTAAACTTGTCGATGGAAACGAACAAGAATTCAAAGCCCCCGATTGCTCAGGGGAAAGGGCCGAGGATATCGAGCCCCAAGACCGAAAATGGCAATGATAAAGGGATTGTATGAAGAGCTTGTGCAGGCAGGTGGATGTTCTTGGAATGGAACTGGCAGGCTTTATATTTCATGACTAGCTTGACCACATCTTGGAGGGCTGTGGGCCAAAAGAATTCTTCATGGAATGCTTTCCCAACTAATGGCCTTGATCCAATATGGGAGCTGCACATGTCTCTATGTATCTCAACTAGCAGTTCCTTACCTTCTTCCCGGCAGATGCACTTCAATTTCACACCGTTGGGCCTCCTTCTATACAGTGTGTCATTGACAAACTGGTACATACATACTGGCCCTCCGGGCTACTCTTTAAGCTTCATCTTGGTCATTAGGGAGTTCTCCGTTTTGGAGAAAGTGGACTATGTGCCTTGCCCAAGTTGGAGTCTGGGGCTCGGCAACGAGGAGTAGCGGCACCTCCTCAACTACGGGGGCACACTCCTCGTCCGCAGGGACTGTGGTCCCGGTGGGAGGGTACGGGCCGACAAGTTGTGAGTCTCTGGTAGGGTCCCTGCGAGGAGCACGAGGCTCTACGAGGCGAGGCTTAACGCAGTCCATCTTTCTCCTCTTCTGGGCCATTGTTGCTAGGGATACGGATGGCTGAGAAAGATGGAGAACAAAAGTTCCTGGTTCCACGAGAAGCTTTTGCGCAGCACACTTTGACAGTTGATCATCTATGTTGTTTTCTGCATGGGGCACGTGCTCTGTTTGCAATCCATCAAAGAGCTCCTCCAATCTTCTCACTTCCTCAACATATGCCTCCATCAATGAACTTTGGTAATACTTATTGACTTGTCTCACCACAAGTTGTGAATCTCCTCGAATGATCAGTTTCTTGATTCCCAATTCTGTGGCAATCCTAAGCCCGGCAAGGAGCCCTTCATACTCTGTTGTATTGATCGTTGCCTCTTCCCAGGAAAATGCATATGGATGACGTACTTCAAGTGCTCCCCTAAGGGTGTGACAAGAAGGACGCCTGCCCCTGCACCTTGTAGGGACAAGGCACCATCAAAATACATAATCCATTCTTGGGGCGATTCCTTGCCGGGGATAACTGTTTCTGTCACTTGCTCATCAGGGGTTGGTGTCCATTCTGCAATAAACTCTACCAACTCCCTACTCTGAATTGTTGATGTGCTCTCAAACTTCAGACCTAAACTAGATAACTCCAAAGCCCACTCCACTATTCTGCCAATAGCCTTAAGGTTTCAAAGTATGCTTTGCAATGGAAAGCGAGTGACAACCATAATCTCATGGGCTTGGAAGTACTGGCGCAGTATCCTTGAGGCCAAAATGAGGCCAAAGATCAACTTTTGCACGCCAGAGTACCTCGATCGAGCCCCCTTAACAGGGAACTGACGAAGGACACTGGGCGCTGCACCACTTTCTTCCTTGCCGCGTCCTTGGGGTCACCATCGCTACCGTGCTAACTTCTCTCCTTATCCTTATCTGACTCTGCCGGTCCTGCCTTACTCTCTACTTCGTCCACTTCCCGCTATGCCACCAAGGCTGCACTAACCAATTGGTTGGTTGCCGCTAAGTATAGTAACAATGGCTCTTGTTGTTTGGGAGCAACCAAGGTGGGCATAGAAGATAAGTAGGCCTTCAACTCTTGAAGGGCCGCATCTACTTTTGGGATCGACTTCATGGGTCCTGCCTTCTTCAAGATTTTGAAGAATGGCAGGGCGCGCTCGGCAGACATGGAAATGAATCTGCTTAGCGTAGCAACGCACCCTGTCAGATGCCTCACATCCTTTACTGTCCTTGGCACTTGGATCTGCTCGATGGCCTTTGTAGGACCTTAAAGTAAGTCTAGAGGGGGGTGATTAGACTAGTTGACCAATTAAAAACTTAACCTTTTCCCAATTTTAGAGTTTGGCAGATTTTAGCTATCTTAGGACAAGTCAAGCAATCATCACACAATTCAAGCAAGCATGCACAGAGTATATAGGCAGCAGAAATTAAAGCATGCAACTTGCAAGAAAGTAAAGGGAAGGGTTTGGAGGATTCAAACGCAATTGGAGACACGGATGTTTTTTGCGTGGTTCCGATAGGTGGTGCTATCGTACATCCACGTTGATGGAGACTTCAACCCACGAAGGGTAACGGCTGCGCGAGTCCACGGAGGGCTCCACCCACGAAGGGTCCACGAAGTAGCAACCTTGCCTATCCCACCATGGCCGTCGCCCATGAAGGACTTGCCTCACTAGAGGTAGATCTTCACGAAGTAGGCGATCTCCTTGCCCTTAAAAACTCCTTGGTTCAACTCCACAATCTTGTCAGAGGCTCCCAAGTGACACCTAGCCAATCTAGGAGACACCACTCTCCAAGAAGTAACAAATGGTGCGTTGATGATGAACTCCTTGCTCTTTTGCTTCAAATGATAGTCTCCCCAACACTCAACTCTCTCTCATAGGTTTTGGATCTGGTGGAAAGAAGATTTGAGTGGAAAGCAACTTGGGGAAGGCTAGAGATCAAGATTCATATGGTAGGAATGGAATATCTTGGCCTCAACACATGAGTAGGTGGTTCTCTCTCAGAAATGGTAAGTTGGAAGCGTAGGTTCGTTCTGGTGGCTCTCTCCACGAATGAAGAGGAGGTGGAGGGGTATATATAGCATCCACACAAAATCTAACCGTTACACACAATTTACCAAACTCGGTGGGACCGAATCATTAAACTCGGTCGGACCGATTTAGTAAACCTAGTGACCGTTAGTGATTTTCGGTGGGAATGATATGCAACTCGGTGAGACCGATTAGGTTAGGGTTAGGGCATAACTAATCTCGGTAAGACCGATTACACAAACTCGGTAGGACCGATTTTGGTAATTAGCTAACCAGAGAGTTGGTCAGGTAAACTCGGTGGGACCGATTTGCTCTTTTCGGTGAGACCGAAATGTTAAAAAAGGAAACAGAGAGTTCACATTGCAATCTCGGTGGGACCGATCGCTCACTTCGGTTAGACCGAAACGTTACGAAGGGAAACAGAGAGATTGCAACCCCATCTCGGTGAGACCAAGATCCCTATCGGTAAGACTGATTTGCTTAGGGTTTGTGGCAGTGGCTATGACTTTTGGAATCGGTGGCGCCGGATTGGAAGAATCGGTGTGACCGATTTTGGCTTTAGGTTTAGGTCATTTGTGGATGTGGGAAAGTAGTTGAGGGTTTTGGAGCATATCACTAAGCACATGAAGCAAGAGGCTCATTAAGCAACACCTCATCCCTTCTTGATAGTATTGGCTTTTCCTATAGACTCAATGTGATCTTGGATCACTAAAATGTAAAATGAAGAGTCTTGAGCTTTTGAGCTTGAGCCAATCCTTTGTCCTTAGTATTTTGAGGGATCCACTTTCATCATCCATGCCATGCCATTCATTGAGCTTTCCTCAAATAATAGTCTTGGAATAGCATTAGCTCAATGAGCTATATGTTGTTATGAATTACCAAAACCACCTAGGGATAGTTGCACTTTCAATCTCCCCCTTTTTGGTAATTGATGACAACATATAGATCAAAGCTTCGACAAACGAGAATAAAATTTAAATAACATCGTCGCTTTGAGAAGTATGTGATAAGCAAGAGCTCCCCCTAAATTTGTGCATAGTTTTAGATTTTCTTTGGACTGCAAATGCACAATGAATTAGGCTCATGGGTTACTCTTCCATGTCACATACATCTTGATGGAGCACTCAAAATAATAAACAATGAATACATGCACTCATCACCAAGCATAGTGAGTGATCACATAAGATAGATAGGATAATATCAAGCATGCATAAGTGTATCTTATGATCAAATACATGATCATCAATGTCTCACAAGCATAGTTTCTCAACCAATCAAAAAGCAAACAAGTTTAAAAAAACACCAAAGCAAGAGAGAACAAAAGAAACACTCTCTCTCTCGAAGCCTATGATCTATACATTTTTCTCCCCCTTTGGCAACAAGTTACCAAAAAGTTCATAGAAAATGCATAGTGCTAGATCGACTCTCAGGCTTGATCTTTGGTTGGTGGTGTCCTGATAACTCCAAGGATGAAACCTTTAGTTGATGTAGAGGGTGCTGGAGTTGATGCTGAAGCTGGTTGCACTGGAGCTGAAGGGGCAGTAGCTGGTGCTGAAGTTGTTGCTCTACTGTCTGTCACTGGCACTGCAACTGACCTCTGGGCTCTGGGCACTCTGGCAAACACATTGGTGGTAGTCTTTCCCTTCCTCTCCTGCATGTCATCCTATAGCTGCTCCACAACTGACTGAATCTCAGTTACCTTGACATCTAGATCATAGAATTTTTGTTCCATGATTCTTTCCACACTCTCCTGGTTTTGAGTTAGGGTGGCCAACCCCTTCTCAATCCTCAGAGATGATGCTATCAAGTAACCAAGCTGCTCCTGCTTGTTTTTCAAGAAATACTCAGATGCCTCCTCTTGAGTTGGCATCTTGGCAGCCTTCTCCTTCCTTGCCTTCTCCTTCTTCTCTTGAGCTTGAACTGATGATGGATCATCCTCATTCATGACAACCTCATTGTCTTCAAAGTATGGATAGAGTGGAAAATGTTCCCTATCCAATAGATATTTGTCAGTTCCCATCTTTGAGTTGATCAATTCCTGAATCTGAGGGGCATATCCACAGCTCCTCTTATGATCTGCTGCAGTCCTCTTTATGGTTTCAACTATAAGGCTCATGACTTTGAATTTTTGTGGCACATCAAATAAATGCAACATATTGACGGCATGCCCTCTGATCATGTTGTGGTCACCTGACTTGGGAAACAGAGTGTGCCTCAGAATCCAATTGATAGTAGGCAGCCCTGAAACAGAAAATGGACTGATCCAAAAGTGAAAGTCTCTAGGGCTTTGTCTGGGATCTCCTTATACATGTGTGCCATGGTATTGTGTCCCATTTTCTTCTTGGCATATACATCCATATCATCATCATTTTCCTTTGGGGCATTTATCAGTTTTGCCCATTCTTCTACAGTGGATTGGTACCTTGTACCTTCATACATCCAAACAATTCTTCCATCTGGGTAAAAATGTGCTGTGGAGTAGAATTGCATGATAAGTTCATCATTCCAATTTGTGAGCTTTTGCCCAACAAAATCTGCAACTCCACAAGCAACAAAACTGTCTTGCACTCCAGGATAGTGCTGTTCATTTTCCTTGATGAATTTCCAGTCAACCCACCTCATGTCACAAACTATGGGCTTCTGGTCCAACAGAATTGTTTCATAGAAGTCCTGATGTTCCTTTGTGTGGAACCTGTAATCTACAGCAGTTCCTCTCCTTGTGGCATATGGATCTGCCATCCTCCATATCCTCAATCCTGAGTCTTTTCTGATGTTCATGTCCTCAGCCACAGGATGGGCATCATTCTAATCTAGTATCTTTGGCTTGAGCTTCCTTAGAACATGTCCTTCTTCATCTTCCTCCTCAGCAACCTCAGGCACTGGGGCCTTGTTCTTCTTAGCAGCTGGAATACTCCTGGTATTCCTCTTTGGTGCAGACTTGGCCTTGGGGGCAGCTTTGGGTGCTTTCTTGGGCTTAGATGTTGCAGCCCCAGATTTAATATCATCACCCATAAGTTTTGGTGCCTTTGGTGCTGGTGCAGAAAGCTCTTCCTCTTCCATCATGGAAGGTTGCCCAACAACTCTGGTCATGGTCTTCTTGACCCTTTCCTTCCTCTTCTTTCTTTCATCAGCTGGCTCTTTGGGATCAGGATTTTCAGGCAGTTGAGTTGATGCTCTGGCCTTGGGCATAGGTTGCCTTCTTGCAGGCCTTTTAATCTTCATGCCTGGCTTTATATCCTTTGCTGAGCCATATTCCTTCTTGAGCACCACTTTCTTGGAAGTAGCCTCATCTTCCTCAGCTTTGTAATCTTCATCCTCTGAATCTGAAGTTCTTTTCCTCCTTTGCCTAGTAGCAACCTTAGGCAAATTGCTAGGAGTACTTCTGCTCCCTTCATCTGAAGTTGAGGGACTAGTGCCCTCACTCAAGTCCATCTGCTCTTCTGACCTGTTCTGGCTGTCACTTTGATCAGACATACTGCAAAAGCTGACTGCTGACCCTGTGAAGAGTTATAGATGAGATAGAAAACATGAGCATCAAAAAATGCAGAGGTTTTTGCAAAAGAATGACTCAAAAGTTCAGTCTTAGTTTTCCACAAAAAGCATTTCGGATCCACCGATTTTCAAACTCGGTGATACCGAAGCAGTTTTGGACCCTAAACTGATGATCTCGGTTGGACCGAGTTTCAATTCGGTGCTACCGAGACTGCTAGGGTTTCACAGAGTCCTCAAATCGGTTGCACCGGTTAGTAATTCTCGGTCAGATCAAGAGTCACTAGTGCAATGGCATAAGCCAAATCGGTGAGACCGAGTTTTTCAACTCGGTGGGTCCGAGATGGTTTCGGCGGAAACCTAACCCTAAAATTTGAATCACATCTAATCTATGAACTACTTTGGCTGGATAGAAGAGTTTCAATCGTGGCAAGAATCAATATGAAAACAATGTTCCAGGAATCAGACGTGGATAGCACAAAGATTAAGTCCATACCCTAACTTGGCCGTGGACTTGCTACGGCGGTAACGGCGGGGATGAAATCCGTTGACGGCAGCGGAGACATCGACAGGAGGCTGCTGGCAACGAGGAGACGATCCGGAGACCACGATGGCAGAGCGAGCTGTTGCGCGGGCGAAGGGTTTTGGAGAAATTTCCAAAATTTTGCCCGTGGCTATATATATGGCTCGACCCTGTCGGTGTGACTGAGTGGAACAACTCGGTGGCACCGAGATGCATAACTGTGTTCAGTTACAGCAAATCGGTGAGACCAAAAAGTTCAAATCGGTTGCACCGAGATTGAAAACTTAGATCTACTTGATGATCTCGGTAGGACCAAAATGGAAGGATCGGTCAGACCGAGAATCACTAAGAGGTTTTGGAAGTTTAGTCTATGATGAATCGGGGACTCCGAGTGCTCCTCACAAAGAGTGGTTTGAATCTGACTTGATCAAATTTTGTGATGTAGCATGAATTGAGTTTGAGACGAGAAAAGCATAGATAGCTAGAGAGGGTTCTTAGGCATTCTTGTCCATCCACTTGGCCAAAAGAAGAAAGAACCAAACAATCAAAACAACAAGTGGATGTCCTTGAATGAGTAAAATATGCACCAACATGCTCACACAATAAAATGGCAAATGAAATATGTGGCAAAGCATGCACAACCAATTCTAGCATCTATCAAACAATTGGCGATGAGTAGGTCATATCTATATGAGTATATTGACTTAGGAGTCAAATGAGAACATTTGATCATAGGTCATACTCATCGTTTAAGCTCAAGTGGGGTTACCTCTTTTACATAATGCATTAATGTGTTCACACCATTAGAGTTGCTTTGACTCAGTTCTTTGAGTTAAGCTCCCCCTAGATTTGAGATCCCCCCTTTAGAGGGATGAACTAACCTTGGGTTTTGTCGATGATGACTTCATGTAGGTGTTGAAGATGTAGATTCTCAATGTTGATGTAGATCATTCGGAGCAATCCTTTGGAGTGAGTTGCACTTTCAACTTGCCTACATGGGTTAGTCCCACAAGGAACAAACAAGAATCTCCATAGACATAGAGTGATGCACACACAAGATGATGTCCATGAAAACATTAGGTTACCTTGTCCCTTGCCTTACCAACAAGAGGGTTTGTGACTCCTTGAACTAGTGCAATATGTGAAAGTTGATTGCACTTGTTCTTGCCAAAATGATATGAGTGAAGAATGTTGGCGGAGTCACCCTCAAGAACTCTCTAGTTCTTCTTCTTCGGGATCCACATCATCTTGATGGGAATCCTTGGAGTTGTATTTGTGCTTGATGAAGTAGAACTTGACGTAGTCTTGGGGACCCAACTGAACGAGGCTTTAGGTGCTTCTTCAAATGCATCAATCTCTTCTTGAAGCTTGTCCTTGCCTTTGTTCTTGTGGTCTTGTGGTGGAAGATCATCTTGAGCTTGTGTTACCTTGAAGGAAGTAGGATCATACTTCTCTTGTTGAGGAACAAACTTTGTCTTGGGGTATTGATCTTCTTCCCACTCAACTCCATTGGTGTTGAACTTTCGTTCAAAACCAACACCTTGATTCTTCCGGTGACTTCCTTGCTTGCGTACAATTTCCTCGAATTGCTTACTCCCGGCAAGGCTCTTGTAAACACCTTTCTCTATAATTCCCTTCAATAAACTATATTCATGCTCAAGTGTAACTTGGCTAAGAGAATCATTAGTGTAATCAAGAGAACTACTAGAAGCAACAACATTGGATTTGACATTATTATTGTTACTACTAGAGGAAGTATCTTTCTTGTACTTGTTACTAGACTTGACTTGAGGCATGTAAGTAGATAAGAGTAAACGCTTGGCAATGTAAGAAGAACTTTTCTTGTGGAGATCATCATTGATTGCCTTTAAGAACTCATGCTCTTGCTCAAGATTGATCTTTTCAAAGCGTAACTTCTCATGAGCCCTTAAAAGTTCTCGATGATCTTCAAAGATAGTTTCATGAGCCAACTTAAGAGTGTTTAGTTCTTTAGTTAGAAGCTCAATTTTCTCCTTATCATTGTCATTCGTTTGATTAGCATTATTAATTGACGTTTCATCATAGTATTCATCACTAGAGTTGTCAACAAGTAAATCATCATCCACAAGCAAGTCATCTTCATCACTATTAAAATCAACATACTCAGGATGTGTTACCTTTGGACCTTTGGCCATGAAGCATCTTCCAATTCCTTCATTTGGTGAATCAAATATGTCGTAGGAGTTGGTTGACACAAGTTCTAGAACGGCAACACCTTCATCTTGAGTATGTTCGGAGTCGGAGTGATAGCTTCTCTCGGAGTGATTGTCGGAGTCGGAGCCGGAAACCCATTCACCAACATGAGCTTGATGTCTTCGTTTTGTGTATCTCCTTGATGACTTGTCCTTCCCTTCCGAATCCTTGCTTCTCCGTGAGGGTCTTCGTTCATAACGATCATCTCTACTCCTCCTCTCTCTTGGTGGTAATTCTTCTCTTTTGCTTCTTCTTTTTGGAGAATCTTCTCTTCTTTTGTAGGGTGCCGTACACTCATTGGAGTAGTGTCTGGGTCTCCCACAATTGTAGCAATTTCGCTCTCGACTAGAAGATCTCTTGTCATGATAAGACCTTGACTTGGAGCTTCTTTCTTTGCTTCTACTCTTGTAGAATTTGTTGAAGTTCTTCACCATTAAGCTCAATTTTTAATTGAAGGTTTGTTTCTCACTTTATGATGTGGGGGATTCACTTGAGGCTTTGTAAGCACCACTTGACTTGTTGTGAAGTTCCTCCTTATCCTTGAGTGACATCTCATGAGCAACAATTCTTCCAATGACTTCTGTTGGCTTGAGATTTTTGTAGTTTGGCAACATTTGGATCAATGTGCACATGGTATCATACTTTCCATCCAATGCTCTTAGGATTTTCTTGACGATGAATTTGTCGATCATCTCTTCACTCCATAAGCCGGCAATCTCATTTGTGATAAGTGCAAGCCTAGAGTACATTTCAGCGACACCTTCACCATCCTTCATTTTGAACTTGTCAAGCTGACTTTGGAGCACATCCAACTTGGATTCCTTGATGGATTCGGTACCTTCGTGCATATCAACCAAAGTATCCCAAATTTCCTTTGCATTCTCAAGACGGCTGATTTTATTGAATTCTTCGGGGCACAATCCGTTGAAGATGATATCACAGGCTTGAGCGTTGTATTGCATCATCTTCAATTCTTCCGCATTCGCTTCACGGTTCGGTTCTCTCCCATCAAAGAATTCACCTTGCAAGCCAATACAAATAATTGCCCAAACGGCGGGGTTATGTCCGAGAATATGCATTTTCATCTTATGCTTCCAACTAGCAAAATTAGTACCATCAAAGTAAGGACCTCTACGGTGATAATTTCCCTCGCTAGACGCCATACTCTCCTAGGTTGTGAAACCAAGGCTATGACCACCAAAAGCTATGGAAATCAAAGCAAATGGAGACCAAAGCTCTGATACCACTTGTAGGACCTTGAAGTAAGTCTAGATGGGGGGTGTTTAGACTACTTGACCAATTAAAAACTTAACCTTTTCCCAATTTTAGAGTTTGGCAGATTTTAGCTATCTTAGGACAAGTCAAGCAATCATCACACAATTCAAGCAAGCATGCAAAGAGTATATAGGCAACGGAAATTAAAGCATGCAACTTGTAAGAAAGTAAAGGGAAGGGTTTGGAGGATTCAAACTCAATTGGAGACACGGATGTTTTTGGCGTGGTTCCGATAGGTGGTGCTATCGTACATCCACGTTGATGGAGACTTCAACCCATGAAGGGTAACGGCTGCACGAGTCCACGGAGGGCTCCACCCACGAAGGGTCCATGAAGTATCAACCTTGTCTATCCCACCATGGCCGTCGCCCATGAAGGACTTGCCTCACTAGCGGTAGATCTTCACGAAGTAGGCGATCTCCTTGCCCTTACAAACTCCTTGGTTCAACTCCACAATCTTGTCGGAGGCTCCCAAGTGACACCTAGCCAATCTAGGAGACACCACTCTCCAAGAAGTAACAAATGGTGCGTTGATGATGAACTCCTTGCTCTTGTGCTTCAAATGATAGTCTCCCCAACACTCAACTCTCTCTTATAGGTTTTGGATCTGGTGGAAAGAAGATTTGAGTGGAAAGCAACTTGGGGAAGGCTAGAGATCAAGTTTCATATGGTAGGAATGGAATATCTTGGCCTCAACACATGAGTAGGTGGTTCTCTCTCAGAAATGGTAAGTTGGAAGTGTAGGTTCGTTCCGATGGCTCTCTCCACGAATGAAGAGGAGATGGAGGGGTATATATGGCCTCCACACAAAATCTAACCGTTACACACAATTTACCAAACTTGGTGGGACCGAATCGTTAAACTTGGTCGGACCGATTTAGTAAACCTAGTGACCATTAGTGATTTTCGGTGGAACTAATACGCAACTCGGTGAGACCGATTCGGTTAGGGTTAGGGCATAACGTAATCTCGGTAAGACCGATTACACAAACTCCGTAGGACCGATTTTGGTAATTAGCTAACCAGAGAGTTGGTCAGGTAAACTCGGTGGGACCGATTTGCTCTTTTCGGTGAGACCAAAATGTTACAAAAAGGAAACAGAGAGTTTATATTGCAATCTCGGTGGGACCGATCGCTCACTTCGGTTAGACCGAAACGTTACGAAGGGAAACAGAGAGATTGCAACCCCATCTCGGTGAGACCGAGATCCCTATCGGTAAGACCGATGTGCTTAGGGTTTGTGGCAGTGGCTATGACTTTTGGAATCGGTGGCGCCGGATTGGAAGAATCGGTGTGACCGATTTTGGCTTTAGGTTTAGGTCATTTGTGGATGTGGGAAAGTAGTTGAGGGTTTTGGAGCATATCACTAAGCACATGAAGCAAGAGGCTCATTAAGCAACACCTCGTCCCTTCTTGATAGTATTGGCTTTTCCTATAGACTCGATGTGATCTTGGATCTCTAAAATCTAAAATGAAGAGTCTTGAGCTTTTGAGCTTGAGCCAATCCTTTGTCCTTAGTATTTTGAGGGATCCACTTTCATCATCCATGCCATGCCATTCATTGAGCTTTCCTGAAATAATAGTCTTGGAATAGCATTAGCTCAATGAGCTATACGTTGTTATGAATTACCAATACCACCTAGGGATAGTTGCACTTTCAGCCTTGATCTTGTCGGGATTTGGCTTCGATCCCCTGATGGGACACAAAAAACCCAAGTAGCTTGCTAGAGGGAACGCCAAATACACACTTCTCTGGGTTGAGCTTCAAGTTTATCTTGCGCAGATTTGCAAATGCCTCACAAAATCTTGGATAAGTGTTGCTTTGTTCTTGGTCTTTACCACAATGTCATCCATATAGGCTTCAAGGTTTCTATGCAGCTATGGCTCAAACTGATCTAGACTGCCCTTGCAAAAGTAGACTCGGCACTCTTTAATCTCAATGGCATGCGAATAAAATAGTACGTACCACATGGGGTGATGAACGAGGTCTTCTCTTCGTCTTCCTTGGACATGACGATCTGGTGATATCCAGAATATGCATCCAGGAAGGAAAGCAAATCACAGCCTAAAGTGGAATCCATGATCTGATCGATGCGCGGCAAGGGAAATGGGTCCTTCGGCAAGCCTTTTTGAGATATGTGAAATCTATGCAAAGCCTCCATTTCCCGTTAGCCTTCTAGACTACTACCGGATTTGCTAGACAATTGGAACGTAGCACTCTTCTGACCAAACGAGCTGCCTCAAGATTCTTGATCTCTTCTGTAACAAACTGCTGCCTCTCCAAGGCATGCTTCCAGACTTTTTGTTTGACAGGTCTGGCGTGTGGGCAGACAGCAAGGTGTTGCTGGATTACCTCCCTAGGAACACCAGGGATATCAGATGGTTGCTAGGAAAACTCATCGATATTCGCCCGTGGGAAGGCAACGAGCCTGCTTTCCTATTTGTCATCGAGGGTGGCGCTGATGGTGAAGGTACCATCAATGCTAGCCAGCCCTGCCAGGACCTTCTTCACTTGCGGAGAAGTAACCTCAGTCCTTTTGCTGTTGGAACTCTTCGGCAAGTCATCAACAGGCGCAACACACTCCGAAGAGGTACAATTACCGGATTCTTTGCCAACGTCCTTGTTATCCTTCATTTTTCCTCTGCATTACTTGGCGGTAACTGCTGCTGCCATTGCCTCTGCAACGACCGCGTCCCGGTACATCTTGTCCACGCAATTGATTGTGTCCTTCTCATCCGATGGGATGGAGATGATTCCAAGTGGCCCAGGCATCTTCAAAGTATTGTAGGCATAGTGGGATGCTACCTTGAATTAGGCCAGGGTTGGTCGTCCAAGGATCCCATTGTGCGGCAAGGGGAGGTCGGCAACATCAAACACAATCTTTTCCGTCCGATTGTTCAACTTCCCTCCAAATGTCACAGGAAACGTGATCTTTCCCTTAGGATGTCTCCTGCCGAGATTAACTCCTTGAAACGTGCCAGTGACCTCTAACTCCTCTTCTGTTATCTAAAGATTCCTGACAACCTTTGGGGAAATCAGATTCAACCCGGTCCCACCATCCACCAATATCTTAGTGACCTTGAGGTTGCGAATTGTTGGAGAGACCAACAATTGCAAACATCCTACCGCGATGGTACGGTCAAGACGACCCTCTTTGTCAAAGATGATGGGCGTACGCGACCATTTGAGTGGTTTCCGGGCCTTTGGTGCTAGTTCCATGGCATTGACCTCACGCGCCCAATGTTTAAGTTGGCGGTGATATGTGTGCAAGCATGGGCCACCAATGCATAGGGCATCAATGGCCTTTTGATACCCTTGCACACCGGTTTCCTATTCATCTTCTACATCACTCTCATTATCACAAGCTCCCTTCTCTTGACCTCTGGCTGGTTTTTCATTGTTCCAAAGAGGTTTGCCGGGGCGATTTGCTTCACCGCCTCGACCCTTACTGCCAGCAACACTTTGACCCTTTTCCTTGTCACGCTTCTCGTACTCAGCTCTTTACCTCTTGACAAGCTACTCAACCTGATAACACTCTTGAAGGTCGTGGCCCTTGGTCCGATGGATCTTGCAATAGCGGCCCATCGCCTTTCTCGGCCTTCTCGGCAGCTGCAGCCTCCCGGTAGTTAGTGCACATGGTAGCTTCCTTGCTGGGGACTTCAGCCTTGGCAGTCTTTCTGGTACTAGGCATACCCGATCCATCAACAGTCATCACTGCCTTATCCTTGTGCCTCTTGTTGTGCTTATTGTTCGTCTTCTGACTGGTGGATTCATCATCATCTTTTGAATCAATGTTGATGCAGTCCTCCTCTTCGGGTAACTTCCTCCCTTCCTCCATCCGAGGACACTTGTCCACCAGGGTGTAAAGCTCCTTCACAGTCTTGGGAAACCGCACATTAATCTTGGAACGAATCCTGCAGTTGCGCACATTGGACTGGAAGGCGGCTATCACAGCTGCCGGATGGATGTTTGGGATGTTCCTCTAGACTCTGTTGAACCTCTGCAAATACTTCCGGAGAGTCTCTCCTTCTTTCTGCTGGAGAAGCTGCAAATCATTGGGCCGGCCTCGTTCTTGATGGCTGCCAGTGAAGGCACCAATGAACTCATGGCAAAGGTCAGCCCACGATGAAATGGAGTTCTCCAGCAGATGCATCAACCAAGACCTCACATTGGACTTGAGACCCAAAGGAAAGTAGTTGGCGAATACCTTCTCATCTCTTCCCCCGACATCTTGGATGGCAATGGTGTAGATGGTCAGAAAATCTGTCGGGTTGAGCCTACTTCTTGGGTATCTCTCGCTTGAACGTGTGGATGGATGGCCAATGGACTCGTCGCAGCTTGCAAGTAAAGAAGGGGCACCCTGTCGGGGTCAAAATCGGCAGATCTCGGGTAGGGGGTCCCGAGCTGTGCGTCTAAGGCTAATGGTAACAGGAGGCATGGGACACAATGTTTACCCAGGTTCGGGCCCTCTCTATGGAGGTAATACCCTACTTCCTGCTTGATTGATCTTGACGAATATGAGTATTACAAGAGTTGGTTTACCATGAGATCGTAATGGCTAAACCCTAGAAGTCTAGCCTATGATTATGATTGTTATGGCTAAACCCTAGAAGCTAAACCCTCCGGCTTATATAGACACCAGAGGGGGATAGGGTTGTACAAAGTCGGTTACAGAGAAAGGAATCTACATATCCAAATTGCCAAGCTTGCCTTCCACACCAAGTAGAGTCCCATCCGGACACGGGAAGAAGACTTCTATTTTGTATCTTCACAGCCCAACAGTACGGCCAAAGTATATAGTCCGACTGTCCGAGGACGCCATAATCCAGTACTCCCTCAGTAGCCCCTGAACCAAGCTCCAATGACGATGAGTCCGGCGCGCAGATTGTCTTCGACATTGCAAGGTGGGTTCCTTCTCCGAATACTCCAACATAGCGTTCTGAAAATAGAAAACATGTCCGGCTTCTGCAAAACAAGTACCACACACAACTGTAGAGAGTATAATATTTCATGAGTCCAATCCGCTGACAACTTTTTATGGTGTGACGTCACGCCACTGCCCGGTCATTATTCGAAGCTTTTTTAGCCTGCTGCTCCGTATTTCGAGGTGCGGTTCTATTGGCCCGTCTTGTCAAAGTAGAGATCATGTCCCCTTATCACGGGATGCTCATCAATACGGACATGGCTAACCCAACCGTGTCATCTGCATGATGCTTGGGGAATAGGTGAATTTTAAGGCGAGCAGGGAGGTGCATGACTTGTACTGCCTTTATAAAGGGATAAGGATTCACCCTCTTTCACCCACGCCTTCTCCTTCCTCTGCCCATCCATTCTCGAGCTCCAGCGCCCAAGCTCTCGCCTTCTCTGCCCAAAAAAGCACTGCAATCATGTCCGGATCCGGAGTAGGAGGCAAGTGGATGGCCTCCTCCATCAAGGATAAGGACATCAAGAAGGTCCAGGAGGCCAGGTACCTAGCCAAGGAAATCACTCACCGACTTCCGGGAAAGGGACAGATCATCCCCACCCCGGAGCCCCAGGAGAGGGTGGTAATCCTCACATACTTCATCCGCGGGCTGGGATTTCCTCTCCACCCGTTTGTCCGTGGACTGATGTTTTACTATGGGCTAGACTTCCATGATCTGCCCCCCAACACTATCCTCAACATCTCGGCATTTATTGTCATGTGCGAGGCCTTCCTCCGCATCCAACCTCACTTCGGCCTATGGCTAAAGACCTTCAATGCGAAGCCGAAGGTGGTGAGCGGACAACAAGCAGAGTGCGGAGGCGCCATGGTGGGCAAGATGCCCAATGTCACCTGGCCCGAAGGCTCCTTCGTCGAGGCCAGCAAAGGGTGGTAGTCGTGGTGGTTCTACATCACCGAGCCGTGCGACCCCAACTGGGCGGTAGCTCACGCATTCCGGTCCGGAGTCCCAATGTGGCTCAGCTCCTGGCATGAGAAGGGCCTGACCTGGTCTTCTTTGGACGAGCCGACAGCGCTCCAAACGCATGTTTAGAACATGATAAGCAAGACAGTCAAGCTCGTCAACATGATCCAGGTGATGCTCGTTCACCGGATCCTTCCGTTCCAACACCGGACATGCTATATGTGGGAGTTTGATCCGGCCAACCACCAGACGCTATTGGAGCTCTTCGGCAGAACGCATGAAGACATCTGGAAGGTGCTCTTCAAGGCTAGAGAGACGCCACCACCCACGGACGAGGATCATGGGCATGACTTGACTCACCCCGCTAATCCGGTAAGTTATTTCATGTTTTCACATTACGCTCTTTATTGGCACACTTGAGGAAGGCATCTAAGCCTCCCTATCAATTTCAGGACTGGACATAGATGGCGGAGCAGATTAATTGTCCGGCTCTGCTGCCCGAAGGCCCAGAAACCCCGCTTCTGATGAAGATGCTGGTTCCGGCGCCTTATCAGGAGCCAGATAAGAAGGCCAAGAAGAAGGCCAAGGGGACCAGAGGTGGTCTACGCCGCAAGGGCACTTCGGACATGATGTCCGTAGACGCCGAAGCTCACTCCTCTGCCGAAGACGACGAGGAAGAGGAGGAAGAAGAATAAGAGATCCGCCCCCCTTGCAGGTAGGAGCAAGAAGAGGACGACCTCCACGCATCTAGAGGCCGAGGCATCCAAGAAGGGGAAAGCTTCCATTCCAGACAGCTCCACAGTGGCCACCGACAGCAGCTGGGACATGGAGCCCAGGGAGAAGCCCCTGGCCAAATCATAAGTGTCTGGACACGTGTTTATATCCGGATTCTTTACTTCATTGGTTTAAAGTGCTAAATTATGCATTTGCAGTCCGGCTCGGTCCAACCTCGAGTGGTCCTTCTCTTTAGAGGGTTCGCTGGACCCAGCGGCGATGGACAGCGGAACCCTTCCATCGGCCACCTCTCCTCGGGACCTGTATGGCACCGAGGCTTCGTCCCGAAGGATCCCCGGCCCAGGAGTGAATTCGGAGGCCGTCGGGGAGGCGCCGGAGGGTGAAGCCTCGGCTGCCGGACACATGGGGGAGCAAACCCCCATGGATACTGACGATGGGGGCCATATCCAACACGGCCCCAAACCGAATATAGTTTCAGCGACACATGCGGCTCTGGAACCAGGCCAGTTGCCCCTTTCAAAAGGAGGTGGTGTGCCTATTCCACCGGTGGCCTCTGTCCATCCAGAGGCGCCGGATAATTTGCTGGAAGCGCTACAAGGTGCTTCCATTGTGGAAGAACACTGTACCCTTATGTGTACAATGATTGAGAGGATCCATTCCGCGAAAAGCGGCCTGACCGATGCCTGCACTAGCCTTCTAACAGGATTTGAGGTAAGTATTACCATTGTATAAAAAGAGTGTCACAGTATAGAAAGTAGCCCATGATACTCTGTCCGGTGTTCAGAAAGAAAAGCCGAAGAGAGGATCAAATAATTTTCACAGGAGTCTAATCTAAAATGTCTATGTGAACAAACAGGCGTCGCTACTAGCTACGTCTGCTCGTACTACAAAAGTCTCCGGACTAAAGCAGAATCTTGAGCGGGCCGAGGAAGAGCTTGGCTGCATGAAGAAGCAGCTGGAGGACAGACATGGTATGCAGTAACCTGTGTAGATATTTAGGAAGGATGAATGATTCGTGCTGACTAAAGTCTCATGAAATTTATTAGGGTCAACGACCGAAGTAGCGGCCCTCAAGAAGGCGTTAGCCATGTCCTAGGACAAAGCGGCCAAGGAACGAGCCGCGTGCGAGCAGCAGGAGGCCCGGGTCAGTGAGGTCTAGCAAGAGCTCCAGGACGCCGTCAAGAAGTGCGAGTCCTTGGAGCGCGACTTTAAGGAGTAAAAGTCTGAACTTGCCAAGGACCGCCAGAGCACACAAGATGCCCAGGCCAAAGCCCAGGGTGCCCTCCAGGAAATCCCGTCAACCAAGAAGATCGCGGCGGGTAAGGATTTCATTATGCAGAGAAGATATATGAAGGAAAGGTTCCTTTTACTGACCCGGATTTGGAGTTCTCCAGCGGCGTTTGCGGATCTGCCGTGCAGCATGTCAGATGCTGCAGAATTCTATTGAGTCGAAGAGGGGAGCTCTACGGAGAAGCTGTTCTGGTCACAATACCTTGGACCAGAACATCCAATGCCCTTTCGCAATCAGCCGAAACAGCTGATCGAGCTGCATAGGGCGGCCCAACTAGCCATGAAGGATTTAATAATCCGGCTATGGCCTGTCGAAGCCCTTCCCAGTAGCTACTTTGGTCTCGTGAAGTAGCATGTCAGTGCCTACCCTTGGCTTGATTCCATCAAGCGGTTGATCTGTATTGAAGGCGCGCGAATGGCCTTTGCCCGCGCCAAGATGCATTTGGTGAAGATGGACACCACGAATCTGATAACCGAGGGGGCGCCCGAGGGCAAGGAGCACCACAGACCCCAACTATATTTTGACAGTGTCTTGGAGGGATCCCGCCTTGTGGCGGAGCTATGTGCTAAGGATATCATATTCCCATGAATACACTCATGTTATCCTTTCCTGTACTATGAAAACAGATACGTTATGTAATATAATGTCCATTATTTAAAAAAATTCCTCCTGTGCGGCCGTTTTGTTAAATCCGAGAGTTGGCCAGTCGTCGTCTTCTGCCCCCACGTAGGTAGTATGGGGGTGTTCGGGATAAATCTAAACACTCTTTATCCAAGGTTTTGTTCCTTTAAGGAGGTGTTTTGTGCAACGAACCAGGCAATCGGACTATACGGCTTTATCACTGTCACTTAGCCATAGGAGTTTGACAAGAAAATTTTAGGCGTATCCCCTGGTGTTCGGAATTCCGAAATTGGGGCACTATACATGCCAGATCAGATAAAAACCGATTTATCGCATAATGCGGAAAAAATCGCTAAAGATTTGCAACCTCTCGAATAGCTGACCGGCTCTCGCCGCATCATGACAGTCAGTTTTTGGCTTTCTCTACTAAGGTGCTGATCCGGAAGAACCGGGACACAATTGCAGTAGTTATCCTTTACTACCCTAGCCGATATAGCGGAACGTAAGGTAGTAAGCATAGGAGTCGGGCAACCCAACTATTGACCAAAGACATGATTCAGAGCCGATGCATATAAGGCTATAAGTTCAGGGTGCCGAACTGTACTGTAAAAGTGTTCGGACTTCATGAACCCCAGGCGAATTAAGGCGTACCAGAATGTACGGGCGCAATTGATAAGAATATAAAGAAAGGGAAAAATCAAGTAATAAGCTGACGTCACAAACATTGAGCCGGTAATTATTTTCCGTTGTAATTTGATTAATACGTCAAGGTGTATTTGTACAAATAATGTGATAAGCAAATAGGCCTATTTGACATGCCATGACCAAGGGCGAGCTACGTGCGGGTTTTTAAAACAGGTATAGCGATCGTAGCAGAGACAACCTGGGAGTTCCCTTGTATGTCAAAGCTTCTTGCCTTCTTGGTGCATCCGTCCCTTGATAGGTCCGATGATCAGGTTATGAGAAAAAGCCTCGAGAAGAGAAAAACCTGAAAGAAAAAGAAAAAGTGAAGGTATGCAGGTCCAGGAGATGTTGAGCCGCATTATGGACCACGGTCTAGCTGCGCCTCCGTCCATGCCCATGGTATTTTGAGTGCGTAATTATGTATACGTGGCATGAATGTTGCTGTTTGGTTGGGACTCGGACGGAGGCCTAATTGCTAGTCGAGCTTTTAACGAACTAGGCCGTCCTGCTGCGGAGTAGTTCAGACTCGTTTGACAGTGTCCAGGAGCTTGGCCACTGAATCGCGGTTCTTCCTAAAAAGGTTGCTCTGTACTTCTGCTGCAAGGGCGGCAGTGTGCTCCTCAGTGCGGAGGGAGTGTTTCGTGTTTCCGTTGACTGTTATAACACCGCGTGCTTCGGGCATCTTGAGCTTGAGATAGGCGTAGTGTGGCACCTCATTGAATCGAGCGAATGCGGTTCGTCCGAGGAGTGCATGATAGCCACTGCAGAAGGGGACGATATCAAAGATCAACTCTTCGCTTCTGAAATTATTCGGGGATACGAAGACCACTTCCAGTGTGATTGAGCCTGTAAAGCAGGCCTCTACACCTGGTATGACACCTTTAAAGGTGGTTTTTGTGGGCTTGATCCTTGAAGGATCGATACCCATTTTGCGCACTTTATCCTGATATAGCAGGTTCAGGCTGTTGCCACCATCCATGAGGACCCGCGTAAGGTGGAATCCATCGATAATTGTGTCAAGGACCAGTGCGGCTGAACTGCCATGATGGATACTGGTCGGATGGTCCCTACAATCGAAGGTGATCGGATAGGACGAGCATGGGTTGAACTTTGGGGCGGCTGGGTCCATCGCATAGACATCCCTGAGTGCACGCTTGCGCTCCCTCTTGGGGATATGGGTAGCATATGTTCACCATTTTGACTTGGGGGGGGGGGGATTTGTTCTGTCCCCCTATGTTTGCTGGCCAGGGTTCCTCGTCATAGTCCTCACTTTGCGACCCCTTATCCTTGTTCTCAGTGTTTAACTTGCCGGCCTGTTTAAAAACCCAACACTCTCTGTTGGTATGATTGGCTGGTTTATCAGGAGTGCCGTGGATTTGACATCGACGATCGAGTATGCGGTCCAGACTAGTTGGGCCCGGATTGTTTCTCTTAAATGGCTTCTTCCATTGACCGGACTTAGAGCAACTGAATCCGGCATTGAGAGTCGTGTCTTCGGTGTTGTCACTGTTGCTTTGATGCTTGTGTCTATTTCGTCGTGGCTTGCCGCTGCTGTTCCTGGCCTCAGAAGTACCAGGTTCGCTTGCATGATTGTTGCTACGGGCTAGCCAGCTAGCCTTGCTCGCGCAAAAGCGGGTCATAAGTGTCGTAAGGGCTGCCATGGACTTCGGCTTTTCTTGGCCGAGGTGTCGGGCGAGCCATTCGTCACGGATGCTATGTTTAAAGGCCACTAGGGCTTCAACATCCAGACAGTCGACGATCTAGTTCTTTTTAGTTAAGAACCTAGTCCAGAATTTCCTGGCTGACTCTCCGGGCTATTGAACTATGTGACTTAAGTCGTCGGCATCCGGAGGTAGGACGTATGTGCCTTGAAAGTTGTCGAGGAAGGCATCCTCCAAATCCTCCTGGCTACCAATGAAATTTTTGGGCAGACTGTTCAACCAGTACGTGGCTGGTCCCTTGAGTTTGAGCGGGAGGTATTTGACGGCGTGAAGACCACCACCGCGGGCCATGTGAATATGGAGAAGAAAATACTCAATCCATACCGCGGGGTCTGTTGAACCATGATATGATTCGATGTTCATGGGTTTAAACCCTTCTGAGAATTCATGTTCCATTACTTCATCAGTGAAGCAAAGGGGGTCTGTGGTGCCTCTATATCAGGCCAAGTCGTGACGTAGCTCGGATGGAGTTCGTCTGTGGTTTTCGGCCCGGACATGGTTATGTTTGTCATGTTCAGCCGGATGGCCATCGTTGCGCATCGGGGCACGACCCCGCGATCCATAGATTGATCTTGTCTGACCTGCTCTGTTTTCCAAGTCATGTCGCAGGTCATGTGTGTATCCCCGAGCTGTTGTATTTCCATTTCTACGGCGAGGTACTGCAGGCTAGTGTTCGGCTCGAGGTGCCGCTTTGTCTCAGCCACGTGGTGGCCGGTCAGCCGCATTATACCTTGGTAGGATGGGCTCCAGTGCCTGTCATCGAACTTTGGTAACAGTTTGTGCTTCGGGTAGCTTTTGGTTGGGCGCCCGAGGTCATATTCCTCGGCTGCCAGGACATCAGTCCATTTTTCATTGAGCAGATCTTGATCAGCTTGAAGCTGCTGCTGCTTCTGTTTCAGACTCCTTGAAGTGGCTATTAACCGGCGCTTAAAGCGCTCCTGGTCGACGGGCTCCTCAGGCACGATAAAGTCTTCATCGCCAAGGCTCACATCGTCCACGGAGAGCGGAAGTTAATTACTCTCCTCCGCGTCTTCATTCGTGGCATGTTCATCAGGGCTAGGTTGTCCATCTTCTTGTTCGTCCTGTTTAATGGGGTCTTCATTGTCTTCGGCATCGTCCGGAGTATTGTTTTCTCCTGTGATGGTGTTGTTGTTTTTACTATGGCATGGCTTAGAGCGGCGCCGCTGACGTCGGTGCTTTGGTTGTATCTTAGGAGATTTATCCTCGACTGGATTTTCATTGTCGCCGTTGTTTTCTTTGGGTGTATCCACCATATATATGTCGTACGAGGAGGTTGTTGTCCAACCCCCTGTAGGCGGTGGTTCCTGCTCCTCTCCGGCATCGCCGTCCATATGATCGATGTCTTCCGAGTCGTAGTCAAGCATGTTGGTTAAGTCGTCGACAGTGGCTATAAAGTGGGTGGTGGGTGGGAAACAAAGTTCTTTTTCATCCGCTTAACATTCGAGTCAGACATAGTTCGGCCGAGAGTCCCCCGACAAGGAGAGGGATTTTAATGAGTTTAACACATCACCAAAAGGCAAGTGCTGGAAGATGTCCGCGGAGCTGAACTCCAAGATCGGTGCCCAATCATGTTCGATGGACGCGGATGCACGCGGTCCAAAACCTATGGCCCGAGACGAGTCCGACATTCTGGTGACACAAGCCCAGCTCGATGTTGGGTGTGTGTGCGGCTCAAGTGCCGCTGAGTCCGCGGCTTCCGTGGTGGGGTTAAGCATCCCGTCCTCGGATGGCATGATCTGCTCCGAATCTAGGGCCAGAGCGGTTGTAGGTGCTATCTCCTGAGCGCAACCAGATGACAGATTTAGATTATGTTCATCGTGGTGGCAGGGGGAAGCCGTCATGGTCTCTAATCCGTCGGAGATAAAGTATCCACGTATATCAGCCACAAAATTCAGGCTTCCGAATCTGGCCTGATGGCCAGGGGTGTAGCTATCAATCTGCTCTAGATGGCCAAGCGAGTTGGCCCGCAGTGCGAAGTCACCAAATATGAAGATCTGTCCGGGGAGGAAGATCTCCCCCTGGACTGCGTAGTTGTAGATGATTGATGGAGCCATCAAGCCTTCTAATGATGATGCGGCGTAACTCTCAATGAAAGCACCAATGTCGGTGTCAAAACCGGCGGATCTCGGGTAGGGGGTCCCGAACTGTGCATCTAAGGCTAATGGAAACAGGAGGCGGGGGACACAATGTTTACCCAGGTTTGGGCCCTCTCTATGGAGGTAATACCCTACTTCCTGCTTGATTGATCTTGATGAATATGAGTATTACAAGAGTTGATCTACCACGAGATCGTAATGGCTAAACCCTAGAAGTCTAGCCTATGATTATGATTGTTATGGCTAAAGCCTAGAAGCTAAAGCCTCCTGTTTATATAGACATCGGAGGGTGCTTGGGTTGTACAAAGTCGGTTACAGAGAAAGGAATCTACATATCCTAATCGCCAAGCTTGCCTTCCACGCCAAGGAGAGTCCCATCCGGACACGGGAAGAAGTCTTCTGTTTTGTATCTTCATAGCCCAACAGTCCGGCCAAAGTATCTAGTCCGGCTGTCCGAGGACCCCTTAATCCAGGACTCCCTCACACCCAACCTTGAAAGGTAGGCACCCATCGATATCGAGCGCAAGCTCGTAGACGTCAGGACCGTTGCACCCATTGGTCCGGCGGTGGTCCTTGTGGCGTTGCTCAACGACAATGCATAGGTCTTCCATCTGCATGTCCTCTGGGGCTTGCCATCAATCTGGACCCGCTCGAGGGTTAGAAGAGGCCATCAAGACGTCATCAGGTTCTTGATGTTGTCAAGCTCACGCTGGTGGCCGTGGCGGGGACTGCACTGTGGTGGTGGCCCCTTCTGTTTAACAAGCAGCACAAGCCGTTGTCGTCTCTTGGGGAGGCTGTGGTGGCATGCCACTCATCCATCTGCTCAGCTGCCAATGGGAAGCAACTGGGGCCGCGCCATGGCCTCCGTAGCCCTGCTCGGGATGGGTGATGATGATGCAAATCATACCACCGCTCGGCTTCTAAAGGTGCCTGTAGCGACAGTACTACGCCCCCACTGTTGCACCGAAGGCGCTTGAGGGCCAACGACTCCATCGGGTGCAGCGGCTTGGTCGACTCGCCCAGGGGAAGGCACACGCACAGCGGTCACTCCCATGACAGGGGCGGCCGGAGGGCGGCGATTCATCCCAAACTGAGCACCAGTACTGCGGATGTGCCCATCGACGAGAGGAGAGAGTGTGGACGGAGTAGCCCCTTCACCCATACCTCATGGAGCGTGGCCGTTGGTGTGTTGATGATGTCGCTCTTCCTCGGTGGCTCCTGCTCCGGCTGCGGGGGAAATGGTGATGGTGCCGCCTGCTCCGACCACATCCCCAGTGGCATCCAAATCCTCGCATGCCTCCGCACCTCCTGTAGCATTGGTAGCTGCGGGTGGCGGAGCCTTTGAGGTGTACGGTTGAGCCGAAACGCCGGACTTCTTCTTGGGTGCCATGGTCGATGGCGTTGTCGAATATGAAGACGGTAATGAAGATGACGCGCTGTGCATGCTTTCAGGTTCGCGTAAGTGATCCCCCTACCTGGCGCGCCAAAGATGTCACGGGAATCCTCGGCCACCTATGGGACCAGGGGGCCCCTTGCTGGTTTGGGCAGGGGGTGTCATGTTGCGCAAAGTGCAGAGGAGCGTGGGGCAGCACGACGTGGATCGCACGAGCAATTTTACCCAGGTTCGGGCCGCCGCGAGGCATAAAACCCTACTCCTGCTTTGGTGGATTGATGGTGGAAGAATGGTGGTGCAGTGTAGTACACTTGCCCGGCAGGGGCGGCAGGGGCTACGCGCGTATGGGTGTCTAACTTCCAACCTCACAAACCTCTTCTACGGTTGCCATGGGCCTCCTTTTATAGGTTAAGGGGTCACCACAATGGCAAATCAGTCATTATGCACTAATAAGATAGAAAACAGTGCTATCATACCTAACTCTGCAGGCTGAGAGACCGCATTAAATGCGCCAATCAATGTCACATCATTGCTCGCACGACAAGCCTTGCCGGGCTTGTTTTGCCAGCTACACGCCTGCTTGTTTGACATGTCGAGGGACGGGTGTCATCTGTAGGTTTTCCTGTAGAAAGAGGCTTCCATGTGGCGAATGGCTGCCACTTATCACTTTGCGGCTTGACACCACACTGTTTAGCGACGCGGGTCGTAGGGGATTGTTGATGAGGTGTTTCTCGCTTGCATGAGTCTCGGCAGGCCCTGCCTGGACGTTTTGGGTGCTCTCTTCCGGGGGTGGCTGTACCCTTGCCAAGCCCGTTTGCCCGGCAAAGAGGGTTTTCTCCTGGCGGTATTTTGCTTCTTTGGCTGGATCTTGGTCCTCTTGTTCTGCATGCTGGTCCTTCGAAGATCTTGGTCTCGTGTACTCTGGCATGGCCTGATGCCATAATATTGTTCTCGTGCCTGTGCACAGTCAAGGCAACATACCCTGGGTCTGTTGCATCGACAGTGTGTAAACAGGGTAAGTAGGCAAAAGAGAAGGTGACTGAAGAAATAGGATTGAGGAAATTGAGATAGTCTTCAGTCAAAGTCTTCAAACAGTAATGATAAATTTCATCAACACGTAAACAAGTAAATGAAAGGGTTGAGGAAATAGAACAAGTAGCTCAGGGAAGACAGCAATTTGTTAGACCAGTTCCAACTGTTGTGACAGTTGTACATCTAGTTGGAGCGGCTTGGTATTTAAACCAAAGGACACACAATCTTTTCTGTATTCTCCTTGAGCTAAGGTCACACATACCTTGCCCAATCACTCATGGTAAGTCTTCAAGGTGACTTCCAAACCTTCACTAACTTGGTGACTTGGTGATCCACAATTCCTCTTAGATGCTCTAGACCTTGACGCCTAACCGTCTGGAAGATGCACGGTCTTTAAAGGTAACAAGTGTCGGTTCCAGAAAGGAACAATCTCTATAGTGATGCTCAATCACTTTGGGTTTTAGATGTTGGGGTTTGGGTTTTTCCTCAATGTTGATTTTCTCTCAAAGACTTCAGATGATGGGATGCTCTAAATGACAAGTGTCAGTTTTTCTCGGAGTAGCCAACCAACTAGTGGTTGAGGGGGCGGTTATTTATAGCAGGGGAGTAGCCCGACATTATAAGACATAAATGGCCCTAATGATAGGACCATCATGTGGATTAGATATCTGCACTACTAGGGAAAACCTTATACACAGAATCTTACCAGTTGCGCGTGTTAAAATGAGGCGCTACTGCTACTTAGCAGTAGCGCGTCAGCTAAAAGGGCGCTACTATTACCCACTTAGCAGTAGCGCGTCGGCTAAAAGGGCGCTACTATTACCAACTTAGCAGTAGCGCGGCAGGAACAGAACGCGCTACTACTATAATTGCCACACCGTTCCCGACGTGCTAGGTATAGTAGTAGTGCCCTTCTAGAAACAACGCTACTACCATGGATTTTAGCAGCAGCGCGTTTTCGCTGCCCATACTACTGTTAAAGCTATTTTCACCTAACCCCCCGTGCGGCCTGATCCCCTCTCCTCTGCTTCCTCCCCCAATTCCCCACTCTCTCTTCTCCCCCTCGTCGCCTCCACCGGAGCCCCTCCCCTCGCCCTCGCCGGAGGCCCTGCCCTCGCTCTCCGCTGGAGTCTGCCCCTCGACGTTGTCGCGCACCTGTGCCTCCTCCTCCTCGACCTCGACCTTGCCGGAGCCCCTTCCCTCGCTCTCCGCCGCCGTCTCCCTCGACCCGCCTTGCTGCAATCTCCCCCGACCCCGCCTTGCCGCCGTCTCCCCCGACCCCGCCTCGCCGCGCCTCGGTGTCGCCGTCTCCCACGACCCCATCTCTCTCCCCGCCCTCTGTAAGCACTCTCCCCTTCCCTCTTCTCTACTTAGTATCAACCCTAGCTATTTAGTGCTAGTTAGTATGAACCCTAGGCTATTTTTAGTGCTAGTTAGTTAATTACAATTAGTATTAACCCTATTTAATTAGGTAGTACGAACCCCAGTTAAAAAATGGATACTTATATGGTAATTAGGGCAGTAGTTCCTAGGTACTAATTAGTTAGTAAGAACTAGGTACTAATTAGGTACTAGTTTATTTTTATTTATAGTAAGTTTATTTTTAGTAAGAACTAATTGAATTAATAGAACTAGTTAGTAAGAACTTGTTGCTATTTTTTTAGTTAAAGAAATTTTTCCCGCATCGACGTGGATGATGCCTATCCCGCATCCTTGTGGTCGAGTCGGCGGAGGACGACACCTGATTGACCAGATGGGCCATGTCCGGGATTGGGCTCCGCCGGGGTGGTACTGGGAGGCGCTACCTACCGGGGCGCGCAGGTTGGTGAGGAGCCAGCCTGTCGTTGACCTGAACCTTCTTTGGTGGCGGTCGCGTGGGCCAGTGATGGTCCAGAGGCTCGAGGAGCCCGCGGAGGTTGTGCATCACCGTTTCAGTGAGGAGGACACGCACGTCCGTCGCCACTTGTTTGCGTTGGAGCACAGGTTCTCCAATACCTGGCAGGTTCTCCAGGGATCTCACTAGAGCTATGATCCCGTGATGGTTCCTTCTTTGTGGGTGTCCACCGCCCGCGCCGATACCCGTTGTGTGCTAGGGTTTTAGTTGTATTAGTGATAATATATGTATGACACTATTCGGGATGTATTAGTGATAATATTCGACGATGTACGGATGAGTGAGATGATTTACTTTTGCTTATTGAATGCATTCTAATTTGAGTCCTATAAGATATTTTGAAATGTATATCTTGTGTTGCTCAAATAGGATATGTTCTTGCCCAAGTGGCCACTCATGTATGCAGGTTACACCTCCGAGTGGCCTATGTTTTGCCGGAGTGTTGATTCATTTCCGTTCCGGCAAATTTCAGGCGCTCGATATGTCCTATTTTAGCAAAGGTCATGCCGGATTTTTCCGTGAATTTTGGCATACCTTGTGCCAGAATATGTTGGAAATATCGAGTGCCCTGGATTTGTGTGTTGAGTATCCTGGTAGTTGTCTTTGATCGATTTTCAATTAATGTTTTAACTATGAACATACGAAATGTCTGAAGACAATAAGTATTTCGGTATTTGAATACTGCGAAGACGAGCGCGGCCTATGCGACGGAATCTTCCTAGATGATGATAGGCGCTTCAACATCAAGCTGGACGAGAACTTCGAAGTGGATACAATAAGTCACAAGGACAAGTATTTTTTCGTAATTAAGCATGACATCTGCTTCATTTGCTTCAACTTATAATATTTTTTTCTATTCTACGAGCGTATCCCCTGCCATGCAAGAGTTTTTGTATTGGATAAGATAGGTTTCAGTTCTATGATAACTACTATGGAGGTAAAGAGAGTTTATTTAAAGACCGAGCATGGTTATATTTTCCATGCAAAATTATACAACAAAGACGACTACACCTATTTTGGATGCAAAACATGGCGAGCACTATGCAAGACTTATGCATTTGAGCCTGATATGGTTATCACCTTTGATATTCGTCCGGAAGATGGTATTGAAGGTAATACCGACATCTGGGTCGATGTGCAGACGCCTCCAGTTCTACCAAAATGTTAGTTTCTCAACCATATTTATGTCTTTGATATTGTTTATTCAAAAATAGTTGACAACTAATTTCTATTGACAGCTTATTTCCAATCAAGAAACATGTCCAGCGCTTGGTAGACATGACTTACTACAGTCCCGGGGATGAACAAAACTGCGAGGAGATAAGTCATTATGTTTCATGGCTTGATGATCTTCATACTGTCAAGACAAATTATTTTTTTGGACTTGGAAATCTTAGGACTCAAAATGTGCGACCAATAGTGTTCGTACTGAACTACGGTCACATCTATCTAGGAAAGATGGTAAGATTTTTAGTATTTGTACTCAGTGCATCTTTCGCATACATTATTTTTTAAGCTAAACTTCATTGCTAAGTATGTTACTATACGATGTTCTTCAACAGGGACTCCTGCTGAATGTTGTGCCTCATTGGATCAAGACTAAAGGTCAGATGAGAATTGTTAGCTTACGGCCAAGATATCCTATAATGCACTTTAGTGCATTCAGGATTTCTAATAGCGAGGAATGCTTAATAATGAAAGATTGGAGAAAAATTGTGAACGATCGCAGAGAAGTACTAGGGGACAGCAATCAGAAGTGCAGCCCACGATTAGGAGACAGGTTCATCTACATGCTCCAACTTGATGAAGAACGAGTGCTACACATGTTTTATGTTATTTTACCTGAGAGAGAGCAGCATGAGTGATTAGCTAGTGTTGGTGGCAATGACTGATGATTTTTATTAGCTAGTGTTGCTGGTGATTAGATAGCTACCGCAGTTCATGTTGGTGGTGATTAGCTAGCTAGAATGAGTTTGAAGATGATGATGTGCTACACTATGACTATGCTAATTAAATAACTACTGTTGATGTTATGACTATGATGATGATTAAATAGCTTGTGCTGGCGGATTAGATTCAAGTGGGAGGCAACATGTGGTGCACATCGAAAGTACTACTAGTCCAAACTAGATCTAGTTTGGGTTAGTAGTATACTTTTGACATGCACCACATATTGCCTCCACTTGAACCTAATCCACCTTCATTTGACACACTGTTATGGACATAATGATGTAAACCTCATAACTGGTATTGTACCAATATTTGTACGATGGCGCATAAATACACTAAACATAAAAATAAAAAAGAATAATAGTAGCGATGGAGAGAAAACACGCTGCCACTAGTTACATTAGCAGTAGCGTGGGAGTGAGCAAACGTTGCAGCTATTTGTCCTAGCAGTAGCACGTGTGGGCATGCATTACTGCTAAGCAATAGTTGTAGCGCCTTATTAGTAGCGCGCCTCCCCGCACTACTAGTGAGCATAAAACTAGCGCTACTCCTAGGGTTTTCCCTAGTAGTGTTGGCACAGCTGGTGCAAAGCACAGCAACGGTCGCAAATTGAGCTCTCAAATTCCTCTGGGCTATCATGTTCCTCATTGTAGGCAATTCGAACTCACGAATTCCTAACTCCTTGGTCAGGAGAAATTCGGCAGAGACCAGAAGAACTTCATCTATGTCACTGAAGAAATTGACTGAACTGCAAGAGATTTCGAAAGGCTCCACTCAAAGTATTGGGTATGTGTAGGCTTTGAGATGAGCATCACGTGGAAAAATTTCCTTAGTATTACCTCGACCCCCTTTAACAATACGGTGTTTCCTATGACTCAAAGGAAGGAAATGAAACTACGAAAACAAAAGTCTTCATGCTTCATAGTCCTCGCATCAATATCTTCAAGGTCACACCAATTTCCTCATTTTCAAAGTCTTCAGATGAAGGCATTCATTTTTAGGGGTCAACATTCTTCGGATATATCAAACTCCTCAGAGACTTATGTATACACTCACAAACACATTAGTCCCTTAACCTATAAGTATTCAATACACCAAAACCACTTAGGGGACTAGATGCACTTAGAGCCCTATGACCAGCTCATTACCACCAAGTCGTTCTCTAGGGTGACCGATGGCTCCACCGCTCCCTTGGGGCAAGTGCGCCTTCCTGTCACCTTCGGCAAGCGTGGCAACTACCACACCAAGCTCATCGACTTTGATGTGGCCCACATCAGCCTCCTGTACAATGCCATCCTGAGGTATCCTCCCCTCACCAAGTTCATGGTGGCTACTCATCACGGCTACAACGTCCTCAACATGACAGGTGCAGTGGCATCATCAGTGTGGCCTGTGATGAGAAAGATGCAGTCTACTCCCTCGAGCATGTCCACCAGGCCGCGCCGGCCGAAAACTTCGATGACGAGGTTGGCATCCTACCTCCCGAGGCTACCCCCGCGAAGAAGAAGTAGCTCCTTCCCAAGAGTCGTCCGGAGGCCAAGAAACACGCCGGCGACGCCTCATGCTCCGCACCCGCTGCCGGGGTGTCTCTTCCTCCTGCATAGGAAAGCACGCCCGGCACCTCCCCCGGGATGGACTCGGGGGCTTCTGTCTGGAGAGCCTCTGACCTGACCAGTGCGGCGAGGGAGGTGCTCGGGCACCACTTGGAGGCTATCAGATTTCGGGTTCCGCAAACCCTTGAGAGGTTCAAACTCTAGGGTGCGTGCGGAGACCTCAACCTACCCAGCCTCCCAACTCGCGAACCTCACAGCCTATCGTGTCGCGATCGAATAGAATGAGAGACACAGCAGTTTATCCTGGTTCGGGCCACCTTGCGGTGAAATACCCTACTCCAGCTTTGTGGTGGATTGCCTTGAGGGGCTGAGGATGAACTAGTACAGTGGTTGAACAGCCTCTGGAGGTGAGGTGTTCTTGAGCTCGGGTGAGCAGGTGAGATGGTGAGGGTGGAATGGATCCGATGGATCCGGATTGTTTCTTTCGTCCCCCTTCTATGGTGGTGGCTAGGTCCTATTTTTTTACCAAGGGCTAGGTCCTATTTATAGTGGCCTTGGTCCTCTTCCCAAATGTTGGTGGTATTGATCCCGCAATGGCCAGATTTGACGGGAGACAACAAGTACATCCTATCCTGACTAAAATGGTCTTCGCCTGCAAAACACTCTGGTCGTGATGCTGTGGTGGGCTCGGCGATAACCTACGTCCTGCCGTCCTGGCGGTCTTGGTCTTGTTGCACCAAAATGGAAACCTTTGGTTGATTCTTCCGGACTCCACGCCTGCTGCTTGCCTCCCTTGCACCAAAGGGGAAACTGGTACGCTGCGCCCGCTGGCGCCCGCCTGGCGCCTTCTGGCCATGGTCGTCATGGCTCATGTTAGCTGAGCCTCGTGAGGTGCACCTTGCATAGGAATCTCCGCTCCTCGGGAGCCAGCCTGGGGAGGACGATCCCTTGGAGGTCCTTGCGAGGCTTGGCCCCTCCCAAGGGTCTTAAGTTGTTGATGCTGAAACTAGAGCGTACCAGGCCGTCGATGGAGCCACGCCTTGGGCTATAGGTAGGCAAGTCTGGTTACCCCTGTATCCAAAACGCCGACAGTAGCCCCCGGGCCCAAGACGCGCTCGGGCTTGGCTTCTAGGTGAAGCCAAAGGGCAAGTGCAAGGCGCCGTGGGCCCTAACCACCTGCGGCCTTGGACGACGCGTGGCGATTGATGTGACATGGGCGTCTCCAGTTCCCACGCTCCCTCGGCAACCTCTCCTAGTTGACAAAAAGGCTGGCACCTGCCGCTGAGCCTTCATTACCTTCCTTTCGTCTTGCTCCAGATCCCCTTCTTTCCCTACACCGGAAAAATCCTCCAGATCTGCCAATCCTCCCCACCAATCTCTTGACTGATGGCCACTGATAAGCCTAAAGCTCCAGCCTCGGCTGCCGGCTCCGCCGCCTGGTTTGAGCCAGCGCTGAGCGCACCCATCATCGCCAAGGAGAAGCTCTAGACCGTGGTTCTCTTGATGACGAGCGACGACAGCGAAGGGGGTGAGACAGTGCTCCGGGTTGGCTCCGCCGAGCCTGAACCCGCGAACAGCACCTTCTACCCCTTCTTCCTGCACAACGTCTATGCGGGGCTGATTCCTGCTTTCTCCTGCTTCTTCTACGCCGTCCTCTACCATTATGGTATCCACGCGCTCCATCTTCATCCCAATTCTGATCTCCTCCTGTCAATCTTCACCTTCTACTGGGAGGCGTTCGTGGGGGTGATGCCTTCCATCGCAATGCTCCGCCACTTATTCTACATCCAGGTGAATGGCCACCAGCCCACAGGGTGTGCTGGCTTTGTCGCGGCCCATGGCACCAATGTGATTTCCCCCGCCGGGAAGAAGGTGGTGGACCTCCAAAACAAATGGGTCCTCATGGACGCCAACCACTCCCATGTCCTGCTGGAGCTACCAATCAGACTTCCATCATCCAAGAAGGGGTGGTCTCATGAGAAGCTTACCGCCCCCCCAGGTGAGGCCACTTATGAAGAAGATGTAGGCTGATTGAAGGCGGAGAAGCTTACATGGGCCACGATTGTCAAGGAGTTCCTGACGCAGTGCCTGGCGCCACTCCAGGAACTCTCCCACCCCTTGTGGAAGCTCGAGGGCGCGGAAGAAATGCTCTAGCTGCGCCAAGACAGCCTGCCCAAGGAGTTGAGCAAGGTTTTGCACTCCTTGCTCGGGAAGGACCCGATCGGCCCCGCGGATGATTGCCTCCCGTGTACCGCCGAGAAGATGGGGAGGTGATCGCCGCCACCATGTCTGTCTTCAACGAGCGCGGGCTCGTGTCAATGGGGCCTCCCCCACCGGCCGCCTCCCTGGTGGACTTGTCCTCCGGCGACCCATCCTTCAAAGCCACCTAGGAGGGGGAGGGCGAGACCCCTGCTTTGAGGTAGAGAGACCTCCTCCGTGACTTCTCCAACAAAGAAGACGTGGGTGCGCACCCAGCCAAGGAGTTCGCTTGCCCTGCCGGGGTCACCATGAGGTTCGGGGGGGGACCCCTTCAAAGAAGCCGAAGCGAGCGGTCCTGGAGAGGGACAGGTTGGCGTTGATTCCCCTGGGCAGTGCTCCTACTTCACTGTCACCATCCAGCACGGTGTCGACCGCCTATTCGCCTCCTCCCAAGAATGCAGCGCCGCCCGCGCCCGTGAAGCCCGCGATGATGAGCCTGAAGAGTAACTACGTCGCTGCGGACCAGTAAGTGCTTCCTTCTTGGCCTTGCTCTTGGATTTCGTTGTGGTGCTTAGCATCTCCATTTGTCATCAGACCGCAGCTGGTGGTGAAGAAGAAGGGGGATGCCAGGGCCACTGAAGCCAAGCGTGCTGCAGCGGTCGCCACAGCTCTGACGCAGAAGGGCGCAGCGGCTCCTGCTGCTCCTGCTGTGGCACCGTTCTCCCAAGGCCCTGAGGCCCAGCCTCAAGAGGAAACGGCTCCCGCAGTGGAGCTGACCCTGGAGGTGCCCATCCTCGACGCTCCTGCTGAGGACACAAGGCTTCTGGATCCCCCGGTCCTTCCTGCTGATGTAGTCCCGCTAGTCTTGGTGCCGGGAGCGCCTCTTCTTCCACCCACCACGCCATCAGGCCATGGTGCTTCTGCCACGTCTTGTTCCCTGGAGGAGGCCCGCTCCACACTGGACCAGCTCCAAGGTGATCTTCGAGGCCCGGGCCGGCGCATGGCATCGGGGCGCCTAGAGCTGGTCTCGGGGTGGCTCCTGGCCGATGCGTCCGTCCGGGCGGCCTGGGCTAAAGCCACGGCATCCGTGGAGGAGGCTGGGAAGGTGGTCGGCTTACCCGCTACCAAGCGTGACGAGGCGCTGAAGAAAGCCAAGGACGCGCAGGAGTAGTGCTGCGCGGTGGAGGCCGAATTGAAGGCCCTCCAGGACAACCAGTCTGCCCAGGCCAGTCAGCTCTAGGAGCTAGAGGAGAACCCGAAGGCCCAGGAGGCTGCAGTTGCTGATCATGACGCTGAGGTGAAGCAGGCAACCCAGGAGCAGGCCATGGAGCGCAGCCACCTAGAGAAGATGAAGGAGGAGGCGGAGGCGTCCCAGGCATCCCATGCAAAGCAGGAGAAGGCGGCCACCATGGAGCGCAATACCTTCGTCTCCCTCGAGGCGAGGTCCCGAAAGGCACTACAGGAACTTGAAATGGGGATTGTCCAAACCCTAACATTAAAGGAATTCACTAGGTTCACCTAAAATATTTCCAGTAAGTCCAAATGGCTTTCAAAAATGTTCATCATTTATGGGAAATACTGTAAACAATATCCGGAGGTGATGCACATTTTTCCATGACATATTTGTGCTCTGAATTAAATCATACTCTATTTGAATTTGCACATTTAAATTCTATAAAATATTTTAAATGTCCAAATAATCCTAAACTGAAATGTTCCATGTTGGTTATATTCTAAACAGTGGGCATGAGTAGTTTGCTGATTTTTGGAAATGCCCTGGCATTTTTAATAAAGCCCTAAAGACTACAGAATAATAGAAATAGAGAAACCAGACAGAGAGGGAGATAACTTACCTGGCGCTCACCTGGCAGCCCAGCTGGACCAGCACTGTAGCTGAGGCCCAGCCCACCAGGGCGAAGCGGTCGTCTTCCACCTCTGCCAGTAGGCAGAGGCGTGTCGATGCCAGCGCGCCCGAGGCCTCCACCTCCTCCCTCCCAGCCTGTCTGGCTCCTCCTCGATGCACCAACCGATGCCACGCAGCCCCCTCGGTCCCCTCTCACTCTCCCCCGTCCTCACCCTCTTCCCTGGATCTCTCTCTCTCTCACTCACCCGGACGGGCTCGTCGCCGCCGTTCGTCCCCACCGCAGCCACAACCACTGCCTCGCCCCGCCGATGCTCTCAGAGGCTCCGCCGCCACCTCTTCTCCCTCCTCTCCGAGCTACACGAGCCAGGACGGCCCCAAGATGACGCTTGCGGCCTTCTTCCCCGTCCACGGCCGCCGGATGCCGCCGTCTGATTCGCCGTCTCCGCCGCCTCCCCGAGCATGTCGCCCTGCTCTTCGACCTCACCGTGAGCCCCTGCCCTTTTCCCCTCTTTTCCCCGCCTCGATTGCGCCTTGTAGCCCTCGTTCTCACCAGAGCCGAAGCTCCCCGCCGCCGGCCATGTTGCCATCGTAGCTACGGCCGCGCAAGCAGCGTTCGAGCTCACTGTTGCACTCACCGCACTACCGTGAGTCGAACACAACCGTCCAAGGCTCCTTCCGTGCCCCGCACCACCCACACCATTCTTGCTCGAACTCCGGCCGCCGCCTAGCTCGCTGCCGCCGTCGACTCAGTCCAGCCCAGCTGCTACCGCTGCCACCACTAGATGCGCAAGAGCGCCAGCAAGCCGTAGCAACAAACCGCGCACAAAACGAAGCCTCGTAGCTTTTTTCCGAAATGCTCCGCCGTCGTTTTGGTCGTTGCCGGCCGAACTCCGGTGAGGTCGACGTGGCCTGTCATCAGCCACTAATGACGCCACTAACTAAACCCAGAGGTCACTGACGGATGGGGCCCACGCCCTTAATTAATCTTAGTTTATTTCCTGTTATGTTTAACTAACCACAGAGGCCCCACGCGTCAGTTTTGACCGTGCTGACATGGCTGTTGACTGGCCCCACATGTCATGTTGACTTTGCTGACGTGGGCGTTGACCGGAACCACCTGTCAGTGTCACCAGCCCTAGTCACTGACCAGTGGGCCCCACTGGTCAGGTTTAACCTGGCGGCGCCTGTTGACCTGCTGAGGTCAGCATCACCTACTGCTGACGCAGTAAACATTTTCTGGAATTAAAATAAATCAGAAATGATTTATAAATTTCAGAAAATGATCTAAACTTCTAAAATTCATAGAAATTCAACCGTAACTCCAAATTAAATAATTTATATATGAAAAATGATTAGAAAAATCCAATCTACCCATCTGTACCATTTTCATTAATGATAGAACAACTTATGGCTGCTGATTAGGCCAAATCTTATAATGGCATTTAAACCTTCACTTATGGAGTTTGAATTTGAACCTAGGGTTCAAACCAACTTCATTTAACCTACTGCTAGATGCATTAGGTCAAACCACAGGATATTGCCATGTCATGATCATGCATCATATTATGCATTGCATTGATTGTGTTTCTTCTTTGATTGTCGGTGTTTGTCCCCTCTCAGTAGACGTGTACCGACGATGTGATCGATGACACCGATGAAGAACTATACTATCTTTAGAAGTGCCAGGCAAGCAAAACCCCCTTGTTCATTCTGATACAATCCTATTCTCTCGCTCCTGCTCTATTTTACTGCATTAGGACAACAACAATTCATCTGTTACTTGCTGCGGTAGTTGAACCCCTTTATCCTCTGCATGACCTGTCATTGCCACAGTAAATAGATGAAACCCACTAGCATGAGTAGGAGTTGTTTGAGCCCTCTTGTGCCTACTTATTCATGCTTGTTTGTCATGCCTACTACTGCTTAGAGTTGAGTCAGGTCTGATTCATCGGGGATGAATCAGAGGTGTGTGAACATGTCCTACTGTGTGTGAGCTAAGTGTGTGAACACGATTTGGTAAAGGTAGCGGTGAGAGGCCATGTAGGAGTACATGGTGGTTTGTCTCATTGAAGCCGTCCTCAGGAACCGAGTTCTGTGTTTGTGATCCATGAAACAACAACTACCATGCATTAGGCCCTGAAATATGACCCCGCTCGACTTCTTAATCACCCTTGTCCTCTGTCCAGGAGTTGCAAGTAGTTTCTGGTGTTTGTAGTATGCTGGAGGCCGTGCGTAGCGCTGACCGGAGGGGTGGGCTGTGATGCGGTAGGCACATGGTCGGGTATGGCGAGCGCCCGTTTGGTGTCACGGAACCCAGTATACATCGTTCAGGGTCGTATGTGGAAACCTCGGCCGGACTCCCTACGGATGGAACCTGAATAGCCGATAACCTGGACTAGAGACTTGAGTGTTTAGGCGGCTTTCGCTTGAAGTCTGCCAAGCACATGTCGTGTGCAGACGCTAAGTGGTGGAAACATGTATGAAGAAGTACACCCCTGCAGGTTTAACATCATCTATTCGAATAGCCGTATCCGTGGTAAAGGACTTCTGGGTTGCTTATAACAGTTCATAGACAAGTGAAAGTGGATACTCTAAAATACGCAAGATAAGCCTGAGTGCTATGGATGGCGTTCTCGTAGGGAGACGGAAGCGAATCCATAGTGGTGTATTGATATGGTGAATATGTGGACTCGTGTGCGCCACCTCAAAAGAGTTACTTGCAGTCGTAGTTCAGGATAGCCACCGAGTCAAAGCTGGCTTGCTGCAGTTAAACCCCACCATCCCCTTTGTTGATAATGATGCATATGTAGATAGTTCTGATGTAAGTCTTGCTGGGTACATTTGTACTCACGTTTGCCTATTTTATGTTTTGTAGAGAGACTTCAGTCTCGCTAGTAGTTTCGTGTGGACTTCGACGTTTAGCTTGTTACCTCAGCTACGATCTTGTGCCTTCGGCAGGATCTGGTAGATAGTCAGGCTTCTCAGCCTTTTTCATTTGTAGATGTTTGTACTCAGACATGATAAGCTTCCGCTTGTGCTTTGACTTGTATGCTCTGAATGTTGGGTCATGAGACTCATGTTTGTAATATCTCGCTCCTTGGAGCCTATTGAATAAATACTTGAGTTGTAGAGTCATGTTGTGATGCCATGTTGTATTTGCACATATCGAGCATATTGTGTGTATGTTATTGAAATGCTTGGTATGTGTGGGATCTGACTATCTACTTGTTTATCCTTGGTAGCCTCTCTTACCGGGAAATGTCTCCTAGTGCTTCCACTGAGCACTGGCAGCTTGCTACTGCTCCGGAACACTTAGGTTGGCCGGCATGTGTCCTTCTTCGTTCCTGTGTCTGTCCCTTCGGGGAAATGTCACGCGGTGTCTACCGGAGTCCTGTTAGCCTACTACAGCCCGGTTTGCCGGAGTCCTACCAGCCCAGTTGCTACAGCCCGGATTCACTCGCTGATGACTGACACGTTCGTTGTCGGGTAATGTATGCCTGTCCCTGTATGTTAGTGCCACTTTGGGTTTACGACTAGCCATGTCAGCCCAGGTTCTTTGTCATATGGATGCTAGCGACACTATCATATACGTGAGGCAAAAGGCTCAAACGGTCCCGGGCCTGGTAAGGCGACACCCGTGGGAATACCGTGCGTGAGGCCGCAAAGTGATATTATGAGGTGTTACATGCTAGATCGATGTGGCATTGAGTCGGGGTCCTAACAGCTTTGGTATCAGAGCCTGACTACCTGTAGGATTACCAAGCCAAACTGGTCGAAGTTCAGTCTAGAAATTCTTTAGTTTTATAACGGAATTGATTGTGGGATGGAACGTCAGGCTCTTTTTACTCCTTATACCTTGTGCCCTTCTGATCTGAGTCATCTTATCTTTCCTATGGGGTTAAGAAACTAGGCTTTCTCTTCTTTCTATCAGGATCACGTGTTACTAATCCGTAGAATTATGGAATTGTTGGACTTAAGCCTCGGATCAGTTCCTACTACTTCCGTATGTTAACTGTTGATCTCGAAACCTTGATATTGTGCTTCCGAGTGGCTATGCCACCATTTTTGTAGCGTATCTCCAATCTTTCGATCATTTACAACCGTTATGTTGTCCGAGCCATCCCAGGTTTCTAAATAGTCTGAAGCATTTGCAAAATCCCTTCCTCCCATTTTTATGTTCCTTTGGGCCGGATTAACCACACTAACCGGTGAGTTGAGGTACTTTGTTGCCTTGGCATTTATGTTGGATTTATTATTATGACCCTAGGTGTCTAGAGTATCACCTAGTACCCTAGCCATGCCTGTGTTGCCAGCATGATGAATCTGGCCGTCATTCTCGAAAGCATCCCGTGATGCCATTTAGTTAGTACGTATTCTACTTCTGGTTTTTGAACCCGAGATTCACCCCACTTACCTCATGTTGATAGTGTTTGCTAGTCCCTTTAGGAAATTATAACCTTTGCAATAGTCCTCGAGGTCTGTGGTATTTCCTTCTTCCAAATACTATGAACCACTTACGGCAGTTGTTTGTTGGATCAAAAGATCACAATAGGAGTGCTCTCGATGGGTTCTCCATTCTATATTGCGACTCTGCCAGTTCAACCTTTCTGCATGGGTTATCCGGAAGAAATATGTTGAATTCGTTCGACATGCTAGTCCATGCATCCACAACTCAGAAAATCATATGTTCTTTTGGGATTGTCCCTCTTTAGTTGTCTTCTGACCCTCATCTATCAATTGGTAGTCAAGAGTATGCGTGCGTTCATTCATCGATGCCTATTACTCTTGTGGTCCGTCAAGCCATTCTAGTTCAGAATGACTAGGAGAAACAAACTCCAGTATCTCATCCATTTCGAAGATTGGATCAAAGTAGTTGTACTCCGCAGATCAAAATGCCAATCCAGCTTTTGGTCTGTTCTACCCTGAAGTATTACCCACTTTATGTTAGGAATGTCATGAGAATTGCACCTTCTCTTATGAATTCTTGATGTAGTGATACTTCTCGCCATCATTATTCATTCCTCGGTTCCATGTTGTCACAACCGGGATGCCGACAAGTGAATCATGATGTGTGAAATATATACTCCCAGCAACTCTGTTGCTTGGTAGTTAATTGGACGATAACCTCATTCCTAGCATGTTGATTATTGAATCACCACCCTAAGGTTGATTGTGCTACCTAGTCCTTATTTCCGGTGCACTCTTCGATCAATGAGTTAGGATTGTGTCAATCCCTCGCTCTTTTGATCATATCGTCTTGCCCCGAAAAGAAAGATTGTTCTCGAGCATAGTAACATATCGATGGTTCGTGATTTTCAGAATATCTTCTCGGAAGTATTACCAAGTTGTCACCTGACCGCTATGTTGAGTTCGTGATCAAGTTGGTTTCCAATAAACCACTCCTTCTCCAAGAATCCGAGTTCGATACCCCTGAGTTAGTTGGTTAAGCCAAACAACAACTTGGAAAGTTGGAAGATAAAAGTTTGCCTAGCTTAGCCCATTTTAAGGGATATCTTGTATGTGTGTTGAAGAAATCTGGTATTTTCATCTACTGGCCCTCGTGATCAGTTTATGGACCTATCATCTTAACCAATCTTTTATTTGAGTATGGGCTATCATCAAATTAAATCAGAACCAACGATATTCTTAATGTTGTCTTACTCGCGATTGATCCCTCGAGCATATACCATTATATCCTTTGGTTTGACCAATGCTATCACTTTTTTCACTTAATTGTGGAATTCCGTTTATATGGAAACCTGGATGAATTGTTGTTGAGCCCATCGGCAACATCCTTGTCTTTTCCATAATTTTGTTGAACATTAAGCTAGTGCTGGAAACTTTTGAAAGCATTTCTTCATGCTAGCTCATGAAGCATATGTTCGGATGTAAGAAGTGACTTCCTCCAGTGCATGTGCATTTGATGCAAGTTGCCACCATGGATTCGATAAAGTCAATGTTGCTTCCTGTGGAATCATCCCAAGTCAGTCATGCATGTGCGAAGTATACATTGGTTTGTGAGATTAGCTACCTTCATTCCATATGCATTCCTAGCACACCAAGCCACTGATTGATTTGTTCAAGGAGAAGAAGTTCCTTCTTAAGAGCAAGACTTATGCAAGGACTTCGATATCCTCGATGATGGTTCCCCTCCTGAACTCGGTAGTGTTTTATTATAAGACTACTATGTGGTCATGCTTGTCTCGGACAACGTGTTCACATGTTGCAGCAGAACCAGCTCATGTTTTGGATCTTGCTATCGTAGTTCATTACCCGAGAATCTCGCAACGTCATCTCGTTGATTTGTGTTGCAAACTTTCTTTTTTTCTTTCTAGACTTGATGAGTCTGGAATATTCCAACACCAACTAGATCTGAATCTCAGGCGGATATGATGATTGGAACGTTTCCCAAGAACTACAATATTGGTCTCTCTGTAACCCGGTAAAGTGGATGTCGTGGCCAACACACCCAACCGAAAGACCCATTATTGTAGTATCTTCATTGAGGAAGTTGGCCACCTCCCCATGAGGATTTCATAGGATTTCAGTCTGTAGTTATTCCTTATGGATTCTTGTGCTCCCGAAGTCTGACCTTTTACTGGATGTTCTAGGAACCAAACCATTTTAGTTAATGGGTTGCACTAGCACATCAAGGAGAACATTAGAAGCGGAGTGCTAAATGTCTCTCGGTCGATCATCCAGATTTTGTTTACTTGGCTTCGCTAAGGTGAAATCTGAGAAAGTGTTATCTCCTTTTGCATCTGCGTCGTCCATCACCATTCGATGGTAGTATGTTGTGTTCCCAGGATCCTTGACACGAATATTGGTAAAACCTAGATGAATAAGGAAATGCTCAAAGTTCTTGAGAGCACGCGCAAGTGCTAAGTTTTATCGTCGGCATTAATTGCATAGTGTTCTTAGTTTCCTCGGTTATGCTATAACCTTTTCAAACAGTGGATTCACTCTCTACTGATGGGGTTCCTCCCCAGTTACCAAAATCATTCCCATCATTTGCATGTTATTCCCAGCTTGCACCGCCATCGTGCCACCCTACTCTGGATTACCTTTCTCGGTAATTGCTGATCAGGATCATTTTCAAAAGTGGTCCTACCATGGGTCTCATCCATTTTCGGTGATCAGCAAAATTATCACTTGTGTTGTCTTCAACAAGGTAATCCACATCATCCATCCTAGTCCGAGTATGCCATTCTACCGAACTCCTCCAAACAATTGTTGTGATTTGCCCTAGGCTGGAATAGAGAGTCTTAATGATCTCTATATCAAAGGTAATTCTTTTTGCCAGTTAAGGTAATAATTCTATGAATCACCCTCCTCCAAGATGTCTCGTTATGGTATCATGGCACCTCAACTCCTCGCTACATTGACAACCATTCACCACCTTCTTAAGCGTGAAATTGTTGTCTACCTAGTGAACCTTCGTCATCTGCTTCACTCCATTCCTCTGGATGTGTGCTTCTCGTCTCAGCTCGTGAGATGTTTCTATGTCTCATTCCGTGAGTGGATCCAGAGTTGCTTGATCTTCGGGAAGATCGATCCTTCTAGAGTTTCTTTTCCCTCTCGTTGTCATGTTGGTAGGAGTTCCCGGAGCAAGACATCGAGACAATGATGGTGATCGAATCAACCTTCATTTGAAGTGCACCCTGGATCGTGTGGATTGTGTTAGTTCGCGTTCCCCCTTCATCTTACCCTACGCTTGAATCTCGGGACAAGATTCTTGTTTAGTGGGGGTGAGTTGTCACAGCCCTAGATTAGACCTTGTCTGTCTCTCCATAAGCATCCATGCATCATGTTTAAATTTTGCCTAAACTTGAAATGGGGATTGTCCCAACCCTAACATTAAATGAATTCACTAGGTTCACCTAAAATATTTTCAGTAAGTCCAAATGGCTTTCAAAAATGTTCATCATTTATGGGAAATACTGTAAACAATATCCAGAGGTGATGCACATTTTTCCATGACATATTTGGGCTCTGAATTAAATCATACTATATTTGAATTTGGACATTTAAATTCTATAAAATATTTTAAATGTCCAAATAATCCTAAACTAAAATGTTCCATGTTGATTATATCTAAACAGTGGGCATGAGCAGTTTGCTGATTTTTGGAAATGCCCTGGCATTTTTAATAAAGCCCTAAAGACTACGGAATAATAGAAATAGAGAAACCAGAGAGAGAGAGAGAGAACTTACCTGGCGCTCACCTGGCAGCCAAGCTGGACCAGCACTGTAGCTGAGGCCCAGCCCACCAGGGCGAAGCGGTCGTCTTCAACCTCTGCCAGTAGGCAGAGGCGTGTCGACGCCAGCGTGCCTGTGGCCTCCACCTCCTCCCTCCCAGCCTGCCTGGCTCCTCCTCGATGCACCAGGTGATGCCACGCGGCCCCCTCTAACCCCTCTCACTCTCCCCCATCCTCACCCTCTTCCCTGGATCTCTCTCTCTCACTTACCTGGATGGGCTCGTCGCCGCCGTTCGTCCCCGCCGCAGCCACAGCCACTGCCTCGCCCCGCCGATGCTCTCAGAGGCTCCGCCGCCACCTCTTCTCCCTCCTCTCCGAGCTACATGAGCCAGGACGGCCCCAAGACGATGCTTGCGGCCTTCTGCCCCGTCCAGGGCCGCCAGATGCCGCCGTCTGACTCGCCGTCTCCGCCGCCTCCCCGAGCACGCCGCCCTGCTCTTCGACCTTACCGTGAGCCCCTGCCCTTTTCCCCTCTTTTCCCCGCCTCGATTGCGCCTTGTAGCCCTTGTTCTCACCGGAGCCGAAGCTCCCCACCGCCGGCCATGTTGCCATCGTAGCTACGCCCGTGCAAGCTCGCGTTCGAGCTCACCGCACTACCGTGAGTTGATAACAACCGTCTAAGGCTCCTTCCGTGCCCCGCACCGCCCACACCATTGTTGCCCGAACTCCGGCCGCCGCCTAGCTCGCTAGCGCCATCGACTCAGGCCATCCCAGCTGCTGCCGCTGCTACCACTGCCACCAATAGATGCGCAAGAGCGCCAGCAAGCCGTAGCAACAAACCGCGCACAAAACGGAGCCCCGTAGCGTTTTTCCGAAACGCTCCGCCGTCGTTTTGGTCGTCGCCGGCCGAACTCCGGCGAGGTCGACGTGGCCTGTCATCAGCCACTAATGATGCCACTAACTAAACCCATAGGTCACTAATAGATGGGCCCCACGCCCTTAATTAATCTTAGTTTATTTCCTGTTATGTTTAACTAACCACAGAGGCCCCACGCGTTAGTTTTGACTGTGCTGACATGGCTGTTGACTGGCCCCACATGTCATGTTGACTTTGCTGACGTGGGCGTTGACCGGAACCACCTGTCAGTGTCACTAACCAGCCCCAGTCACTGACCAGTGGGCCCCACTGGTCAGGTTTCACCTGGGAGCGCCTGTTGACCTACTCAGGTCAGCATGACCTAATGCTGACGCAGTAAACATTTTCTGGAATTAAAATAAATCAGAAATGATTTACAAATTTCAGAAAATGATCTAAACTTCTAATATTCATAGAAATTCAACCGTAACTCTGAATTAAATAATTTATATATGAAAAATGATCAGAAAAATCCAATCTACCCATCTGTACCATTCTCATGCATGATAGAACAACTTACGGCTGCTGGTTAGTCCAAATCTTATAATGCCATTTAAACCTTCACTTATGGAGTTTGAATTTGAACCTAGGGTTCAAACCAACTTCATTTAACCTACTGCTAGATGCATTAGCTCAAACCATAGCATATTGCCATGTCATGATCATGCATCATATTGTGCATTGCATTGATTGTGTTTCTTCTTTGTTTGTCGGTGTTTGTCCCCTCTCAGTAGACATGTACCGACGATGTGATCGATGACACCGAGGAAGAATTATACTATCTTCAGAAGTGCCAGGCAAGCAAAACCCCCTTCTTCATTCCGATACAATCCTACTCTCTCGCTCCTGCTCTATTTTACTGCATTAGGACAACAACGATTCATCTGTTACTTGCTGCGGTAGCTGAACCCCTTTATCCTCTGCATGACCTGTCATTGCCACAGTAAATAGATGAAACCCACTAGCATGAGTAGGAGTTATTTGAGCCCTGTTGTGCCTACTCATTCATGCTTGTTTGTCATGCCTGCTACTGCTTAGAGTTGAGTCAGGTCTGATTCATCGGGGATGAATCAGAGGTGTGTGAACATATCCTACTGTGTGTGAGCTAAGTGTGTGAACACAATTTGGTAAAGGTAGCGGTGAGAGGCCATGTAGGAGTACATGGTGGGTTGTCTCATTGAAGCCGCCCTCAAGAACTGAGTTCTGTGTTTGTGATCCATGAAACAACTACTACCATGCATTGGGCCCTAAAATATGACCCCGCTCGACTTCTTAATCACCCTTGTCCTCTGTCCAGGAGTTGCAAGTAGTTTATGGTGTTTGTAGTATGCTGGAGGCCATGCACAGCATTGACCGGAGGGGTGGGCTGTGATGCGGTAGGCACGTGGCCGGGTATACCAGGCGCCCGTTTGGTGTCGCGGAACCCTGTACACATTGTTTGGGGCCGTATGTGGAAACCTCGGCCGGACTCCCTGCGCATGGAACCTGAATAGGTGATCAACCTGGACTAGAGACTTGAGTGTTTAGGTAGGTCGTGGTCTACATCCACGTCGGCTTTCGCTTGAAGTCTGCCAAGCACATGTCATGTGCAGACGCTAAGTGGTGGAAACATGTATGAAGAAGTACACCCCTTCTGGATTAACATCATCTATTCGAATAGTCGTGTCCGCGGTAGAGGACTTCTGGGTTGCCTATAACAGTTCATAGACAAGTGAAAGTGGATACTCTAAATACGCAAGATAAGCGTGAGTGCTATGGATGGCGTTCTCGTAGGGAGACGGAAGCGGATCAATAGTTGTGTATTGATATGGTGAATATGTGGACTCATGTGCGCCACCTCAAATGAGTTACTTGTAGTCGTAGTTCAGGATAGCCACCGAGTCAAAGCTGGCTTGCTGAAGTTAAACCCCACCATCTCCTTTGTTAATAATGATGCATATGTAGATAGTTCTGATGTAAGTCTTGCTGGGTACATTTGTACTCATGTTTGCCTATTTTATATTTTGCAGAGAGACTTCAGTCTCGCTAGTAGTTTTGTGTGGACTTCGACGTTTAGCTTGTTACCTCAGCTACGATCTTGTGCCTTCGGCAGGATCTGGTAGATAGTCAGGCTTCTCAGCCTTTTTCTTTTGTAGATGTCTGTACTCGGACATGATAAGCTTCCGCTTGTGCATTGACTTGTATGCTCTGAATGTTGGGTCATGAGACTCATGTTTGTAATATCTCGCTCCTCGGAGCCTATTGAATAAATACTTGAGTTGTAGAGTGATGTTGTGATGCCATGTTGTATTTGCACATATCGAGCATATTGTGTGTATGTTATTGAAATGCTTGGTACGTGTGGGATCTGACTATATAGTTGTTTATCCTTGGTAGCCTCTCTTACCGGGAAATGTCTCCTAGTGATTCCACTGAGCCCTGTTAGCTTGCTACTGCTCCGGAACACTTAGGCTGGCCGGCGTGTCTCGTTCTTCGTTCATGTGTCTTTCCCTTCGGGGAAATGTCACGTGGTGTCTACCGGAGTCATGTTAGCCTGCTACAGCCCGGTTTACCGGAGTCCTGGTAGCCCAGTTGCTACAGCCCGGATTCACTCGCTGATGACCGACACGTTCGTTGTTGGGTCATGTATGCATGTCCCTGTAAGTTAGTGCCACTTTGGGTTTACGACTAGCCATGTCAGCCCGGGTTCTTTGTCATATGGATGCTAAAGACACTATCATATATGTGAGCTAAAAGGCGCAAACGGTCCCGGGCCTGGTAAGGCGACACCCGTGGGAATACCGTGCGTGAGGCCGGAAAGTGATATGAGGTGTTACATGCTAGATCGGTGTGGCATTGAGTCGGGGTCCTGACACTGGTCCTCTTCCCAAATATTGATCGGGAAGGGAGCCAACAATGACCATTTTGAAGGGGAACAACTAGTACAAGATATCCTGACTAAAGTTGATCTTCGACTGCCAAAGGCACTGGCGATGACGCCGTCTTGGGCTCCATGGTGACCTCTGTCCTACCGCCCTCCTGGTCTTGGTCTCGTTGCACCCATATGATAACCTTTGCTTGATGCCTCGGTACTCCGTGCCTGTGCTTGCCCCCTTTGCACCAAAGAGGAAATGAGGACACTGCATAGGCTGGCGCCCGCCTGGTCTCAATCGGCATGGCTTGCGTCATGATCACCTCATGAGGTACTCCTTGCCTTGATCTCTCCGCCTCCTAGCGAGCCTGCCTGGTGAGGCCGCCCCTGAGGAAGCCTTGCGTCGTCCGCCCCACGAGGCTTGGCCCCTCGCGAGGGTCTTGAGCTTGGGTTTGTTTAGATGGGCCATACTAGGCCACTGCTTGAGCCACGCCGTAGGCCACAGGCAGGCAAGTCTGGGGACCCCCGTTCCCAGAACGCCGACAGTAGCCCCCGGGCCCAAGGCACGCTCGGACTTGGCTTAGTAGCAAAGCGAAAGGGCAACTGCGGAGCGCCGCAGGCCCCAACAGCCTGCAGCCTTGGTCGCCACGTGGCGGTTGATTGGACGTGGGCGTCTCCGCTTCCCCACGCTGCCTCGGCAACTGCCCGATTTGACGAGTCCCTGCTGCATGCGAAAAGAGTCATGATTACCTGCGATCGTGGAGGCTGACGGGTGGCTTCCCTTGGGTTATAAATGTGGAGGGGCACAGGCCCCTGCTGCACATCTCCCTTCCCCCAGCTTCTTCTTCTTCCTCCTTGATCCAGTTGCCTGCCATGTCCCGTGGCGCCGACGAAGAGGTTCTCAGCCGCGGAGAAGGGGAAAGCTCACCAGGAAGGGCCTGGCTCCCCTCCGCCCAAGCGCGGCCGAGGTCATCCCCGCAAGCACCCCGCGACTCCTGCAGCGGCTCCTCGTGGTTGCAGCGGTGGTCCTTTGCGGGGTGATGGACGCCCGGTAGGCGGGGGAAGACGCGTTGTGGCTGCACGGCCTCCCCGGCCACGCTTTCACTCGGTAGAGGCGCTGCCGGAGTTTGTCGTGTGGTCGGCAGATCCGGACGGCAACTGGCTCCAGCTCGCCTGCTTCTTTGCCAACGAACTGCCGACCGCCAGCCCTGGTGGGCTCTGGCTGTAGGCGGACGGTTGCTGCAGCAGGGCTTCCTGGGTCACGGTGGAGATCTTCATCGCCGGGAACGTGGCCTTGGCATGCGGCTGGCAGACGTTTGGCCGTGCGCATGGCCTGGGCCGGCGCTGCGCCCTACACTTCAAGTTTGACGGCGACGCGACCCTCCACGCGAGGGTGTTCGGAGAAGACGGCCGCCGTGTCGGGTGCTACCCTGAAGATGATGACAGCGACAGGGAGGTTGGCCTTGGCGACGGTCGTGACGAGGACGAAGCCGAGCCTACTCTTGGCAGCGTCCGCAGCTCACCAAGCTTCAGCGGCTCCTCCTCTGGTGACAGCCCCTCCAGTGGTGGCTGTGATCATCCACCGCACCGCCGCGCCCACTTCGAGGGTGGTAGCGGGTCGTCCTGTCATCGCACCTCGGTGAAGCGCGAGGAGGAGTCTGATTGAGCTTGGGAGGGCGGTGCGGATCCCTCCTCGCGAGCCGTTGCGGGGCACAACGCGTTTATTTTATTTACCTCCTTTTCCTCCATTGAGAGAGAGAGAATTATGGACCCCCGTGGGGGGTGTGCAAGACTACCATCCCTAATTATCATGCTATTTTTATCGTTCCCCTGCTGTGTTATGGTGTCGCGGCTATGTGCTTGCGCATAGGAACAACTTAGCTCGGGAGGTTCGCCGCAGTTTCCGCCTCGCGCGGTGCTCAACTGAGGCCTCACCGGGCGTCTTAAGGTCTGCAAGGATTAGTTTGGAGAATAGTTTTCAAACCTTTTCCGTGACGGTGACCAGCTTAGGTCCAGCATTTTGCGTCGCGATGCCCATGGGGCATGGACCGGAAGGGGTGCTCCCGCTGTGAACTTGAGTGATGGAGCCTCATGAAATCAGGCGAGAAGGGGCTCACGAGGGTGCCCACGTAGCCCCCTCGTGAGGCTTGCGAGAGAGAGAACGAGCCGGGTGAAAACCAAAGATAGAGAATCAAGGGCTGGGGACGGCAAACAGCACTCGAAGCAACTCCAATAAAGTTCCAAACAAGGGAGAACAAGCCAACTGCGGAAACCAAATGAAAAGCTGCGTCTGGCACCTAGTCTAGTCTTCGACGTCTTCTCACCAGCGCGGAGCTAAGTGCTGCCACTGGGCGTGGGCGGGAGCCACCGAGGCCCAAGGGCGGCACTCCGGAGACTGCGGGGCGTGTACAACCCCAACTCATTATTACGTGAGAGTGTCACTGGCGGCGAGCTTCACAGGCACTGGGCCTTTCTTGGGGCGGCGAGCTTCACAGGCACCGGGCCTTCTTTATAGGCACTGGTCCCTTCTTGGGGCGGCGAGCTTCGCAGTCACCGGGCCTTCTTTATTGGCACTGGGCCCTTCTTCATAGGCACCGAGCCTTCTTTACAGGCACTGGGCCTTACTTCAAGGGTAGAACCTCCGGAGGTGCTGAATGTTCCACGCATTCGGAATGGCACCCCTTCCTGGGTCTCCAAGCATGCGGCGCCAGGTCTCGAAGCATGAACAACCTTGAACGGGCCCTCCCACATGGGCGAGATCTTGTGCAACCCTTCCCTGGAGAGCACTTGCCTGAGCACGAGGTCACCTACCTCGAGAGTCCTGGGGAGGATGTGGCGGCAATGATACCGCCGCAGCGCCTGCTGGTATCTTACAGCGCGTAGCGCGGCCTCCCGACGGTGTTCCTCCCCCAGCACGAGGTTCATCCCCCGCATGTCGTCCTGCTGCGCTTCATCAAACGCCAGGACCCGCGTGGAGCGACGCCTGATCTCATGAGGGAGGACCGCCTCTGCTCCGTAGACGAGGAAGAACGGGGTCTCTCCAGTTGACTTGGTGGCGGTGGTGCAGATGGACCACAGCACGGAGTGGAGCTCGCCATACCAGCCCCTGCCGTAGGCCTCCAGCTTCTTCTTAAAGGTCCTGGTTTTGAGGCCCTTCAGGACCTCTGCCTTGGCGCATTCAGCCTGACTGTTACTCCGGGGATGTGCCACCAAAGCGTAGCATGCCTGCGTTTCAAAGTTAGCACAATATGTTTTGAAGAGATTGCTGGTGAACTGCAAATCGTTGTCAGTGATGATGCGATTAGGGACCCCGAATCGGCTCACGAGGCCCTTGATGAACTTTACTGTAGATCCAGCTGGGATGGTGCAGACGGCTTCCACCTCTGCCCACTTGGTGAACTTGTCGATGGCGACGTAGAGGTAGCGGTAGCCCCCAGGCGCTCGAGGAAACGGGCCCAGGATATCCAGCCCCCAGACCGCGAACAGCCACGAGAGTGGAATGGTCTGCAGGCCCTGAGCTGGCTGATGAATTTGCTTGGCGTGGAATTGGCAGTCTTCGCAAGCCTTCACCGGCACGGTTGCGTCGTTGAGTGTTGTAGGCCAGTAAAACCCGCTTCGAAACGCCTTGCCAATGAGGGTCCGTGCTGATGAGTGGTGCCCACAATCTCCATCGTGAATGTCTGCCCATAACTCCTTTCCCTGTTCCCTGGAGATGCAACGCAGGCAGACATCGTTTGGCCGCTTCCGGTAGAGCTCTCTGTCTTGGATGCGGTAGGCCGTGGCCTGCCGGGCCATGCATTTCGCGTCCTCTTCTTTCTCTGGCAATGTCCCTTACATCAAGTAGTCCTTGAACTCCACGGTCTAGCATCCCTCCCAAGGATCCAGCGCCAGGAGCAAGCATGCTCCCGAGGTCGGGCCACAGGCCAGGGCTCCTGAGGCAGATGGCTGAGGGAGCTCTTCCCGAGGTTGCACTGTGTTGGACAGCGTTGGTGCTGCCGAGGGCTTGAAGAGTCGCTCCTTGAACACGCCAGGCTCCTGAGGCAGCTGCCTTGACGCCCTCCCGGCGATGGCATCAGCCTCTTGGTTGGTGCCCGCGGGGCACATGCTGCAACTCCAGCCCCCAAAATTGCTTTTCCATTCTGCGCACCTCCCCAAGATACGCTTCCATGTGCTCGTCCTTGGGCTCGTATACTTTGTTGGAGAAGTTGACGAGGAGCCGTGAGTCTCCCTTGATGACGATGCGCTTCACCCCCAGAGCTGCCTCCGCTTTTAAGCCCGCTATGAGACCCTCGTATTCTGCTATGTTGTTGGAAACTTTCTCGCCCTATTGGAAGCAAAGCTGCAGGGCGTAATCGAGCTTGTCCTAAGTGGGGGATATAAGCACCGCGCCAGCCCCCGCGCCATGCCGTGAGAATGCTCCATCGAAGTACATAACCCATCCATCTAACGCCTCACTTCCTGGGGAAAGTGACCGGTCTTCACCTGCCTCGAACCCTGGCGCCTCTGTCCACTTTGCCACAAAATCTGCAAGTGCGGCTCCTTTGACGACTCTAGTCGTGCTGAATTCCATCTGAAATGCTTGCAGCTTGATGTTCCATTCAGCAACCCTTCCAGCGGAGTTGGGACTCCTGAGCACCCTCTCCAATGGGTAGGTTGAGACGACCTTGATGGGGTGACCTTGGAAGTAATGCGCAACTTACGCGAGGCCACCAATAGTGCGAGCAAGATCTTCTGAGGCATGGGGTATCATGCCCTTGCATCCCGCAACACAGTGCTGACGAAATACACGGGATGCTCGACGAGGGTGGGTGCACTGAAGGAGCCCGTGCCCTCCGGAGAGTTGAGCGCCTCCCGAGATGTCGGAGCCCCCAGCTCCTGGCTACTTGGTGAGGGCCCTTCAGCCCTGGGGGTGTCTTCCTGCTGAGGCGGGTCCCTATCTGTCGAGTCCTTGGTCTTCGCGAGGCTTTCTTGGTCTGGTGCTATCGCGCTTGTGGCCGCAGTCGGTTGCGATGCGTCCTTGGCTTGGCGCTCTACCCAAACCGCCACCAGAGCTGTGTTGGCGGAGTAGGGTGTGGCAACGAGGTAGAGCACCAAGGGCTCCTAAGGGCGGGGCGCCACCATCACCGGAGGGTTGGTCAGGTAATTCTTGAGATCTTGGAATGCTTCATCAGCCTCTTGTGTCCATTCGAACGGACCCTTCTTCTTCATCAGCTTGAAGAAGGGCAGGGCACGTTCCCCCAGCTTGGAGATGAAGCGCCCTAACGCAGTTACGCGTCTGGCGAGCTTCTACATTTCCCTGAGGGTTTGCGGTGGACTCATGTCTTCGATTGCCTTGACCTTCTCTGGGTTGGCCTTGATTCCTCTGTGGGACACTAGGAAGCCCAGAAGCTTGCCAGAGGGAACACCAAACATGCACTTTTCCGGGTTGAGCCGCAGGTCCACTTCATGAAGGCTCGCGAAGGTTTCTTCCAGGTCCTGTATCAGGGTCTTCGCCTCCCGAGACTTCACCACAATGTCGTCGATGTAGGCCTCGGCATTTCTCCCGAGCTGCCGGCCCAAGGCGATATGCATCAGTCGCCAAAAGGGTGCGGCCGCGTTGCGCAACCCGAACGGCATGCAGGTGTAGCAGTACACCCCGCATGGGGTCAGGAAGGCAGTGTTCTCCACGTCTTTTATCGCCATCTTGATTTGGTCATAGCCCGAAGAGGCATCCAGGAAGCACAATAGATCGCACTCAATGGTGGAGTCGACGATTTGGTCGATGCGGGGGAGTGGGAATGGGTCTTGAGGGTAGGCCTTATTGAGGTTGGTGAAGTCGACGCACATGTGCTCCTTTCCTCCCTTCTTTGGCAAAATAACTTCGTTTGCCAGCCATTCGGGGTAGCGAACCTCGCGAATGACACCTGCAGCTTCCAGCTTGCGGGTTTCTTGGACGATGAAGGCCTGCTTCTCAGTGGACTGCCGCCTTGCTTTCTGCTTCACGGGGTGCACATTGGGGCACACATTCAGGGGATGCTTGATCACCTGCATTGGTACCCCCGCTAGCTGCTTAGGTTCCCACGCGAACACCTCCTTATTCACGCGCAGGAATTTCACCAGAGCCTCCTCCTGGTTGGGGTCGAGGTTGGCTCTTATGGTTAAGGTGGCACCGGAGGATCCATCCTCATCAACTGGCACCTGCTTGGTCTCCGCCTTGTCTTGGGTGAGCAACTGCTTCTTCTTGGTTGGCACAGCCCCCTTGGCCTTGGGGGTGTCAGCGCAAGTGGGCTGCGCCGCTGCTGCTGTCTTGAGAGAGAGCTTGAGTGCCTGCATAGCATCTTTTGTATCCCCAGCTATGGTGAGGACGCCGCTGCTCCCGGGCATCATCATGAGGTTGTAGGTCGGGTGAGTCGCTGCCATGAATTGGGCCAAGGTAGGGTAGCCGAGGATGGCGTTGTACGGGAGGCCGATGTGGGAGATGTCGAAGTTGATCAGCTCCGTGCGGAAGTTGTCGTGTGTGCCGAAGGTTACCGGAAGGCAGATCTGCCCCAGGGAGCCAGAGGAACCACCTCTGACGCCCGAGAAGGACTTGTTGGATCGGAGTCGTTCTAGTGGCACGTGGAGGAGGTTAAAGGCCTCCACGAGAGCATGTTGAGGCCAGCACCGCCATCGATGAGGGTCCTGGTGACAGCCACCTGGCAGATGGTGGGCATGCAAAGCATCGGGAGCGCACCTGAGCAAGCGGTGTTGGCGGGGTGATCGTCCAAGCCGAAGGTCAAGTTGGCCTTGGGTGCCGCCCAACCCGGAGGAGCCCCGTGCCGCGTGAGGGCGACGCTGATCTGGCGGACGAATGGCTTAACATGGAGGCCCGAGGGTGGCGCCTGCCAGCCGCCCAGGAGAGCTGCAACGACCGGGGGCGCCGGCGCAGCGTAATGGGCGAGGAAGAGGTCACGCAGCTCCTCCCAGGAGGCCACAGAAGCCGTTGGCAGGTGGAGCAGCAACATGTGTGGGACGCCGGTGAGGGCCATGGGAAACCAGTTAGCCATGACCCTGTCGTCGCCCCCAGCCTGGAGGACGGCCTCCTCGTACGCCAGGAGGAAAGCCAGCGGGTTCGTTGCGCCGGTGTAGCGCGGCGGTATCTCTGGCTTGAACTTGTGCGGCCACTGCACCTGTCGCAAGGCGGGGGCCAAGGCTCGGAGCCCCCTAGCCCCAGTGCCGGCATCAGCAGTCGGTGCGGGCGGCGTGTTGTCCGCCATGAGGGCGAAGCGCGGTGTTGATGGAGAGCGGGTCGACGGAAGGGAGAGCTCCGGCGCACCCCTACCTTGCGCGCCAAATGTCAGATATCGGGTTCCGGTAAAACCCTTAAGGTTCGAACTCTAGGGTGAGCGCGAAGATTTACTTCCTACCAATCCACGTCCCAACGCCTCACCATGAATCTAAGCTACACGATAAACAACACGAGGGACACAAGGTTTATACTAGTTCGGGCCACCGTTGTGGTGTCCTACCCTACTCTAGTGTTTGGTGTGGTGGATTGCCTCTGGGGCGGATGATGAACAGTACAGAGGAAGAACAGCCTCGCGAGGCGTGTTCTTGAACTGGTGTGGTGTTCTTCTTGGGTGGACTCGGTCTCTGTTGGCTTGGTGAGAACTCGATCCCCTTTCTATAGTGGTGGCTATCTCTATTTATAGAGGCCTTGGTCCTCTTCCCAAATATTGAGCGGGAAGGGAGCCAACAACGGCCATTTTGAAGGGGAACAGCTAGTACAAGCTATCCTGACTAAAGTTGGTCCTCGACTACCAAAGGCACTGGCGATGACACCGTCTTGGGCTCCACGGTCACCTCCGTCCTGCCGCCCTGCTGGTCTTGGTCTCGTCGCACCGATATGGTAACCTTTTCTTGATGCCTCGGTAGTCCACGCATGCGCTTGCCCCCTTTGCACCAAAGAGGAAACGAGGACACTGCACAGGCTGGCGCCCGCGTGGTCTCAATCTTCATGGCTTGCTTCATGGGCACCTCGCGAGGTACTCCTTGCCTTGTCTCTCCCCCTCCTCGCGAGCCTGCCTAGTGAGGCCGCCCCTAAGGAAGCCTTGCGTCGTCCACCCTGCAAGGCTTGGCCCCTCGCGAGGATCTTGAGCTTGGGTCGATGTAGACGGGCCGTACTGGGCCACTGCTTGAGCCACGCCGTAGGCCGCACCAGGCAAGTCTGGGGACCCCCGTTCCCAGAATGAAAATAGACTTCACCGCCTTGCTCGAGCCCGTGGAGCCCGACTCCTGCGCCACTGCTGCTGATGCCGTGAAAGGTCCAGTGGAGGCCCTGCTGGGGAAGTTCCTCACCGTTGGTCCCGCGGCGGGCGCTGAGGGCAAGGATGACGGTGACATCATTGACGACGGGACTCCGCACGCGGGTGATGGCGGCATCCAAGGCTGAAGAGGGAGCTCGGCGGCGGTGCTTCGCCCTAGTTTTATTCTGCAACATGAACCATGCCTCGTGGAGGCGTAAGAACTTATGCTTGGATCAATGTGTTTTGTAATAATTTGCTTAGGTTTCATGATCTCTTTTCCGTTTGCTTTAACGTTCTGCGTCGGCAGGGCCCGGCCCCGCGCATACCTCAGCCGCCATTGGGTCATCCGGATCACCAGAATGAGACCAAGGGGTGAGGGGCTACGTGGCTAGTTAGGCTCCTGAGACGCGATGCTCAGGAGTCCCCTTGAAGTGCGAACAGCTTGGGGACGGAGGTGCGAGAGCAAGCCTTGACGTTTTGCATCGATAGTGCCCGACCCCGCGCATACCTCAGCCGCCATTGGGTCATCCGGATCGCCAGGACGAGACCAAGGGGTGAGGGGTTACGTGGCCAGTTAGGCTCCTAAGACGCGATGCTCAGGAGTCCCCCTTGACATACGAACAACTTGGGGAAGGGAGTGCGATAGTAGGGCTTGATGTTCCGCGTCGGCAGGGCCCGGCCCCGCGCATACCTCAGCTGCCATTGGGTTGTCCGGATCGCTAGGATGAGACCAATGGGTGAGGGGCTACGCGGCCAGTTAGGCTCCTGAGGTGCGATGCTCAGGAGTCCCCCTTGACGTACGAACAGACCATAAAACAATTACTCGCTGAGCTCTTGCTTAGGAGGAGCGCGCGAAGACCAGGTATGTGGGACCTAGCAGGGTGTCGTATGCCAGGCCTGACCTGAGCGTATCCCAGCCCCCTCGTGCAACCCTCCTGAGGGAGACCAGCGCTGGTGAGACTAAGCACTGAGCCCGGAGGCTCCCTGAAGTTGCTGCAGCCGCGAGGCCACCCTCAGTTGTTTATCACCAGCACGGAGCATGGCGCTTCCGCTCATGCATGGGCATAACCGCTCCTCGGAAGAGTCGACTGCCAGCGCGGAGCATGGTGCTTCCACTGGTGCATGGGAGGGGGCTCCCTCTAAGGGAAGCCCCCGGGGTGTGTACAGCCCTGCCTTGACACATGGCTTGCACGACAGGGATCGAGGAGGTGTGTATGGGCACTCGTGAGCCAATGTGGGACTGACAAGGCCCTACCTCAAGGCGGGTTGCGCCTGAATTTGATTGGGAACACTTGTGTCAGTCCTGCCAGATGGTTAGGCAACCTGCGCCGAGTTAGTCTCCTGAGGTTATTGCATGAGAAGGCCAGACACCAACAACCCCAAGAGGTGACATGAACGGGGCCGGCCCGCCAGACAGAGCTCAGCCGTTGGGTTTATCGATGCTGCAGGGACGGACCCAAGCATAGTCGCCATGCCCTGTCTTCTAATGCAAAGGTCCTAAAGAAAAAGAACCAGCGCGCGGCTCCAATGGTGACGAGACACCAAGTAGCGCGCCCTCACTCATCCGCCCGCGATTACCTCATGCGAGAACAAGGCACCAGGGGCCATGGGAGGTGACGAACACGGGAGCTGGCCCGTGAGCCAGAGCTCAGCCTCTTAGGTTAGCAACGTTGCAGGGACGGATCCGAGCACAAAAGACGTGCTAGTCCTTAATCATGAGACGGTCGTGGGTGGGCTCGCAAGGGCGTGAGACTTTATTGGCGATGAAGCGTGAACATGCAATTTATAATTTTAAGTCAACTCGTCGGGGATGGTAAACTAGTTTTGATGGATGCAACAAGGATACCTGCCGCAGGGACAGACCCACGCGACTTGGGGATAGTGCAGCCCGAGGGGCGCCACAAACTGAACTAACTAGAAGATGTGACCTGGCACCGTTGCTGAAGAAATGTCAGGGTAGAAGGAGGTGCGCGCTGCTGAAGTTGTTCCTTAAGAGCCACCCTGGCCCTGAGCCTCGAGGGGCTCTAGGGGGCTGATGGGCTCGTGAGGATCCATCTCCATCTCCGCCAGGATCGCCTGATGCCTAGCCTCCCAAGATGCCAGGACATCCCGCATGCAGCGCTAAGAGGCGATAGACGCGCTCAGCAGGCCGAAGGGCATGCGAACATAGCTATGAGGGGGGACCCTCGCATCGACCGACACGGGACCGCCAGAAGAGCTCCTGAAACGTGGCCCTATTGAGCCCTGGGATGTCAATGCAGACATCGAACTCCTCGCCCTCACCAGGGCAAGGAGCCGCGCCTGGTGGTGGGTGGCGATCGCCAGGAAGAGCCCTTGCATGATGAATCTCCCTGACTGCCTTGCTAATGAATTCCTGAGCTCCTGGTGCCTCATGCCCTGTGCTCTCCCCTCGGAAGCATGCGCTGAAGCACGCCTCCACATGGTGGTCGAGCGGCTCCCTCGTGACCTTGGCTAGGTCAGAGGCCCTCCATAGGAGAGCCCTCGAGCCCAACCTAAGAGGGGCGCCGGACGCGCCTTCCTATGCGATAGGTGAAGGTGCCCCATCCATAGACGCGAGGCTCAACATGGCACCATCAGGAGATGCCTCCTCCTGAGATCCCTGGCCCAGCATCTACTTCTTTGTCCTGGGGGCGACCTCCGGAGGGAGGGCATCACCCTTGTCTTCAGGGTTCTCGACTGCTGTAGCTTGGTAGGCACGCACGAGAGAGCACACCGCGTCCTTTTTCTCGCCGGTGACAATGATGATGTCGCCGCTCCCTGGCATCTTGAGAACGTTGTAGCCGTGATGCATCGCCGCCATAAACTTGGCTAGGGCTGGGTACCCAAGGATGGCGTTGTATGGCAGGCAAATGTCAGCGATCTCAAAATCGATGAGCTCGGTGTGGTAGTTGTCGCGCTTGCAGAAGGTGATAGGGAGGCGGACTTGCCTGATTGGATGCGTGGAGCCGTCGGTCACTCCTGAGAAGGGATTTGTAGGCTGGAGCTGGTGGTATGGCACTTGGAGCCTATTGAATGTATGGACAGAGAGAACATTGAGCCCTGACCTGCCATCATTGAGTGTCTTGCTGACGAGTATGTTGCTGATGATGGGTGAGCAGAGCTTCCGGAGAGTGCTATTCGTGGACGCGCACTTGAGCTGGTCGGAGGAGTTGAAGGTGATGGCGTACTTTGACCACCTAAGCGGGTGTGACACCTCGAGCTTGGGGAGGACTGTGTTCACCTCACGCACAAACTGCTTGAAGGCCCAACGAGAAGCTAGGGCCTGAGAGCCACCCAAGATGCAGGCCATGGCATGAGGCTCTTGGAAGACCGCAGCCCCCTTGTCCTGGTGGTGGTCTTCATTCCTTCATGGCGGTGGAGGCAGTGGAGGAAGACCAGTGTTACCCTGAGGCCGATCCTCGCGAGGCTGGTCCCTGCAGGCACCCTCACGAGGCTGGCCTTGCCAGCGGTCCTCCCGAGGCTGGTCGCGCCACTCCTCGCAATGGTCGCGCATGTCCAGCGTCGTCCACCTCGGCCACCTCCACGATTGTAGCCTCGATCGTTGCGCTCGGGGTGTCGACCGAGACGCCCGTCGCGGAGGGCCCTGAGCTCCTTACAGTAATTGTTGTTGTGGCTATGCACGTTGTGGAAGACGGAGTATGGGCAGCTGCCCTTGGATGACTCAGGGTGATCGCAGCCGCGCATCATCTCTGGTTCGGCCGCGAGTACAGCCGGTCCCTTCCCCTTCATGTCCTTGGCCTTGGCCTTCTTGTTTTTTGGATCTGCATCGAGGAGCTTGAGGAGGGAGAGGCGTCCCTCCTGGGCCCTCGCGCACTTGTTTGCCATGTTGAACATCTCCAGGGCTGTGCAGAGGTCTTCATGTATGGAGAACTCCTCTTTCATCTTGATGTCGCGGACATCATCAGTGAATGCTGAGATGATGGCCTCGTCCAACACCTTAGGGATCTTGAGGCAAAGGTTGTTCAAGCGCTGGATGTACTTCTGTAGGTCTCTCCTAGGTGCTGCTTGATGCGTCGTAGGTCACCCGCGGCCGGCGGGCAGTCGCGTGTGCCCTGGAAGTTGGTGATGAAGCGGTCGCGCACCTCATTCCAGGAGGAAACCGACCCCACAGGGAGAGCCAAGAGTGTGTGCCGTCCTTGAGGGCCATGGGGAACCAGTTCGCCATGATCTTCTCATCACTGTTGGCCGCCTCGATAAGTAGTTCATAGAGTTGCAGGAACTCGGTTGGGTCGGCGGTGCCATCCTAGCATGGGGGCAGGTCAGGCTTGAACTTGCCCGACCAGATGACGTTCCGCAGCTCCGAGGTGAACGCACGGCACCCTGCTGTGGTCACGGGAGCCTGTCATGGTGGCGGAGCCTGGTCTTGGTGCTCGCACGCCACCACCATAGGTGGCACATGGTCTTGACGTGGAGGTGCTGGAAGCGCACGTGCATCTTCTTGGGGCTGCTGCACCACTTGACAGCTTGCTTCTTCGCGCGCGGGCGCCTGATGCTGCGGGTCACGCCGTGGCACCGCCCGCCTCGACTCGACGATGGTGCCTTGTACTGGAGGTGGAGGAGGCACCCCATGAGCCACATCGCCTGCAGCAGGCGGCTGCTGAGGCAGTGAGCGGGCTGGCGCAGTAGAGTCTCTGGCTGCGCTGATGAGCTCGGTGATGCGTTCGAGCCACTCCTCATAGAAGTCTCGACTGGGCAGTAGCATAGGAGCTCCCGCGCCATGAGAAGCGCGGCCTACGTGTTCGTCAGGCTCCAACGCGTGTGATAGGATGAGGTGACCGGAGTCATCGATGGAGCGGCGGTGCGCCCGTCGCGGCGCACAAAGGGGTGCAGCAATGAAGCTTGCTGCTCGTGGCCAGTAGGGCCTGTGGCGGCCTTCGCTGCCGGTGATGGGGGACGGCGAGGACAACCGTCGCCCGCCTGTGCCGTTTGAGCGAAGCGGGCAGCGATCGTGGCCCAGCGCTCAGCGCGAGCCCGACATGTGTCGGCCATGGAAGTGTCGGAGTAGCGGTGGATCGATCAATGGAAGAGAAGATCCGACGCACCCCTACCTGACGGGCCAATTGCTGGATTTTGGGCTCCGCAAACCCTTGAGAGGTTCGAACTCTGGTGTGCATGTGGAAATCTCAACCTACCCAGCCTGCCAACTCACAAACCTCACAGCCTATCGCATCGAGCTCGAAGGGAAAGAGAGACATAGCAGTTTATCCTAGTTCGGGCCACCTTGCGGTGTAATACCCTACTCCAACTTTGTGGTGGATTGCCTCGAGGGGCCGAGGATGAACTATTATAGTGGTTGAATAGCCTCTGGAGGTGAGGTGTTCTTGAGCTCGGGTGAGCTGGTGAGATGGTGAGGGTGGAATGGATCCGATGGATCCCGATTCTTTCTTTCGTCCCCCTTCTATGGTGGTGGCTAGGTCCTATTTATAGTGGCCTTGGTCCTCTTCCCAAATGTTGGCGGGAAGAGATCCCACAACAACCAGATTTGAAGGGAGACAACAAGTACATCCTATCCTGACTAAGGTAGTCTTTGCCTGCAAAATCCTCTGGTCGTGATGTTGTGGTGGGCTCCACGATGACCTCCGTCCATCCGTCCTGGCGGTCTTGGTCTTGTTGCACCAAAACGGAAACCTTTGGTTGATTCCTTGGGACTCCGCCCCTGTTGCTTGCCTCCCTTGCACCGAAGGGGAAAGTGGTACGCTGCACCCACTGGCGCCCGCCTGGCCTTGGCCGTCATGGCTCACGTCAGCTGAGCCTCGTGAGGTGCACCTTGCATAGGAATCTCCGCTCCTTGGGAGCCAGCCTGGGGAGGCCGATCCCTTGGAGGTCTTGGTGTCGTCTGCCTCACGAGGCTTGGCCCCTCGCGAGGATCTTGAGTTGTTGATGTTGAAACTGAGCCGTACCAAGCTGTCGATGGAGCCACGCCGTGGGCCGCAGGCAGGCAAGTCTGGGTACCCCTGTATCTAGAACGCTGACAGAGGCGTGCCTTGGTGCACGCCCCCACAAGCAAGGAGTACCAAGAATTCATCACCAAGGTGATCGAGGAACATTAGGAAGCTGAAGCCATGCATGGCGAGCGCCGCCCCACATGTCCCGCTAGTGCAGCTACCGCCCCGACGCGGGTGGCGAGCTGCACGTATGCATCAACATTCTAGGACTCAATAGGGCTGCTTCTCAGGACCTCTTGTAGCCTTCGTGCGTCGGCCTGAGTGGGGGCTTCCCCTACAACTACATCTGCATGTCATTCGGTCTGCTGAACATTGGCGCCTCATGCCAGAGCCTCGTGCAGTGCGCTATGGTGTCTCACGAGGCGTGATGCATGGTGGTGGCATCTCAGGAGGCCCCGGACCCTCGCGAGCCAATCGGGCCTCGCGAACCTCCTGAGCCATCCGCCTCGTGAGGACGGACCTCTACAGCGTGATTCATCGACTCCCCCAACACTTCTACAACACCGGTGCCAGGTGACTCTTTGGTTGATCAATTGAGGGCACCCCTCGGGATGCATTATCCTTAGGCTTCTAGGGCCCGCCCCTGCAGATATATCGTTTTGCTCATGTATCAGAACTTTCCTTGCCTCGATAAGATTTCCTTGATGTTTCAACTTGTGTGTCTGATGCTTCATGACCACTATCGGATTTATTAGGGATCCGGCAGCCCTTGAGAGGTTCAAAATATGGGGTGCGTGCGGAGATCTCAACCTGCCCACCCTACCTACTCGCGATCCTCCCTAGCCTAGCACGTCGAGCTCAAAGATACACAAAGACACAGAGATTTATACTGGATCGGGCCACCGTTGTGGTGTAATACCCTAATCCAGTGTGGTGTGGTGGATTGCCTCGAGGGGCTATGGATGAACAAGTACAAGGATGAACAAGCCTCAGGAGGTGAGGTGTTCTTGAGCTGGTGCGGGGCTCTGCTTGTTCTGATTTCGGTCCCCCTCTATGGTGGTGGCTAAGTCCTATATATAGTGGCCTTGGTCCTCTTCCCAAATATGAGCGGGAAGGGATTCCACAACTTCGGGATTTGAAGGGGGACAAGTAGTATAGTCTATCCTGACAAAAGTAGTCTTCACCTGCGAAAAGCCTCTGGTCATGACACTGAGGTGGGCTCGGTGATGACATCCGTCCTGTCATCCTGGCGGTCTTGGTCTTGTTGCACCGGAATGGAAACCTTTGGCTGATTCCTCGGGACTCCGTGCATGTGGCTTGCCTACCTTGCACCAAAGAGAAAACCTACACTCTGCACCCGCCTGGCGCCCACCTGGCCTTGGTCGTCATAGCTCACGTCAGCTGAGCCTCATGAGGTAGCTGCATAGAACTCTCCGCCCCTCAGGAGCCCTCCCGAGGAGGCCACTTCCTTCAAGAGTCTTGGCGTCATCTGCCTCATGAGGCTTGGCCCCTCGCGAGGGGCTTGTGGTGTTGGTGTGGAAGCAGGTCCGTACCAGGCCGTCGATGGAGCCACATGGTGGGCCGCAGGCAGGCAGGACTAGATACCCCCCAAGTCCAGGACACCGACAGTAGCACCCGGGCCAAAGGCACGCTCGGACTTGGCTTCCAGGCTACGCCAAAGGGCAAGTGCGGAGCGCCGCGGGCCCTAACCCTCTGCTGCCTTGATGACGTGTGTTGACTGATGGGACGAGGGTGACTCCGTTTCCCCATGCTGCCTCGACAACTTCTCAACTTGACTGGTCGATGCTGCAAGCTATGTCTTGAGCTTGCGTTGGTTTTCCTTGAAGAGGAAAGGGTGATGCAGCAATAGTAGCGTAAGTATTTCCCTCAGTTTATGAGAACCAAGGTATCAATCCAGTAGGAGGCTCCTCAAAAGTCCCACGCACCTACCCAAACAAACAAGAACTCCCAACCAACGCAATAAAGGGGTTGTCAATCCCTTCACGGCCACTTGCGAAAGTGAGATCTGATAGAGATAATATGATAAGATAAATATATTTTTGGTATTTTTTGATATAGATTGGAAAAGTAAAGATGCAAATAAAAGTAGATTGAAAGCTTATATGATAAAAGATAGACCCGGGGGCCATAGGTTTCACTAGTGGCTTCTCGCAAGATAGCGTAAGTACGGTGGGTGAACAAATTACTATCGAGCAATTGATAGAAAAGCGAATAATTATGAGATTATCTAGGCATGATCATGTATATAGGCATCACGTCCATGACAAGTAGACCGACTCCTGCCTGCATCTACTACTATTACTCCACACATCGACCGCTATCCAGCATGCATCTAGAGTATTAAGTTCATAAAGAACAGAGTAACGCATTAAGAAAGATGACATGATGGGATAAACTCATGCAATATGGTATAAATCTCATCTTTTTATCCTCGATGGCAGCAATACAATACGTGCCTTGCTGCCCCTGCTGTCACTGGAAAAGGACACCGCAAGATTGAACCCAAAGCTAAGCACTTCTCCCATTGCAAGAAAGATCAATCTAGTAGGCCTAACCAAACTGATAATTCGAAGAGACTTGCAAAGATAACTTAATCACACATAAAAGAATTCAGAGGAGATTCAAATATTTCTCATAGATAAAGTTGATCATAGACCCACAATTCATCGGATCTCGACAAACACACCGCAAAAAGAGTTACATCGAATAGATCTCCAAGAAGATCAAGGAAAACATGGTATTGAGATTCAAAGAGACAGAAGAAGCCATCTAGCTAATAACTATGGACCCGAAGGTCTGTGGTAAACTACCCACAACACATCGGAGAGGCTATGGAGTTGATGTAGAAGCCCTCCGTGGTTGATTTCCCCTCTGGCGGAGCGCCGGTGAAGGCTCCAAGATGGGATCTCGCGGATACAGAAGGTTACGGTGGTGGAAATAGTTTTTCATGGTCGCCTCTGATGTTCTCGGGGTACGTGGTTATATATAGGAGGAATAAGTAGGTCGGTGGACGCTCGAGGGGCCCACAAGATAGGGGGGCTCGCCCTCCACCCTCGTGGCCTCCTCGATTGCTTCTTGACTTGCACTCCAAGTCCTATGGATCACGTTTGTTCCAAAAAGATCGCTCCTGAAGGTTTCATTCCGTTTGGACTCCGTTTGGTATTCCTTTTCTTCAAAACACTGAAATAGGCAAAAAAACAGCAATACGGGCTGGGCCTCCGGTTAGTAGATTAGTCCCAAAAATGATATAGAAGTGTAAAGTAAAGCCCATAAACATCCAAAACGGGTAATATAATAGCATGGAACAATCAAAAATTATAGATACGTTGGGGACGTATCAAGCATCCCCAAGCTTAATTATGGCTCGTCCTCGAGTAGGTAAATGATAAAAACAGAATTTTTGATGTGGAATGCTACCTAGCATAATTCTCAATGTAATTTTCTTTATTGTGGCATGATTGTTCAGATCCAAATGATTTAAGATAAAAGCTTATAAAATATAAAAAATAGTAATACTTCGAAGCATACTAACAAATAATCATGTCCTATCAAAATAGCATAGCCAAAGAAACCTTATCCCTACAAAATCATATAGTTAGGCCATGCTTCATTTTCATTACACAAAATACTCCCATCATGCACAACCCCGATGACGAGCCGAGCAATTGGTTCATACTTTTTAATGCGCTTCAGCTTTTTCAACTCTTACGCAATGTATGACGCAAGCCATGTACATAGCACTATGGTGGTATATGGTGGTGGTTGTGAGGACAAAAATGGGAGAAGAAAGTCACACATCAACTAGGCGTATCAACGGGCTATGGAGATGCCCATCAATAGATATCAATGTTAGTGAGTAGGGATTGCCATACAACGGATGCACTAGAGCTATAAATGTAGGAAAGCTCAACAAAAGAAACTAAGTGGGTGTGCATCCAACTCGCTTGCTCACGAAGACCTAGGGCATTTTGAGGAAGCCCATCATTGGAATATACAAGCCAAGTTCTATAATGAAAAATTCCCACTAGTATATGAAAGTGACAACACAAGAGACTCTCTATCATGAAGATCATGGTGCTATTTTGAAGCACAAGTGTGGAAAAGAGATAGTAGCATTGCCCCTTCTCTCTTTTTCTCTCATTTTTTATTTGTTATTTGGCCTTTCTCTTTTTTTGGCCTTTTTTTTGGGCTCTTTGGCCTCTTTTCTTTCTCTTTTTTTATATTTTAAAGTCCGAAGTCTCATCCCGACTTGTGGGGGAATCATAGTCTTCATCATCCTTTCCTCACTTGGGACAATTCTCTAATAATGAAGATCATCACACTTTTATTAATTTACAACTTGAGAATTACAACTCAACACTTAGAACAAAATATGACTCTATATGAATTACTCCGGCGGTGTACCGGGATATGCAATGAAGCAAGAGTGACATGTATGAAAATTATGATGGTGGCCTTGCCACAAATACAATGTCAACTACATGGTCATGCAAAAAGCAATATGACAATGATGGAGCATGTCATAATAACGGAACGGTGGAAAGTTGCATGGCAATATATCTCGGAATGGCTATGGAAATGCCATAATAGGTAGGTATGGTGGCTGTTTTGAGGAAGGTAAAGAATGTTTGCATGATACCGGCGAAAGTTGCGCGGCACAATAGAGGCTAGCAAAGTGGAAGGGTGAGTGTGTGTATATCCATGGACTCACATTAGTCATAAATAACTCATATACTTATTGCAAAAGTCTACTTAGCCCTAGAAGCAAAGTACTACTATGCATGCCCCTAGAGGGATAGATTGGTAGGAAAAGACCATCGCTCGTCCCTAACTGCCACTCATAAGGAAGACAATCAAAAGAGCACCTCATGCAACAAATTTGTCACACAACTTTTACCATACGTGCATGCTACGGGACTTGCCAACTTCAACACAAGTATTTCTCAATTTCATAATTACCCACTAGCATGACTCTAACATTACCACCTCTATATCTCAAAACGATTATCAAGCATCAAATTGATCCTAGTGTTTTATGCACTTTCTATGATAGTTTTTATTATACCCAACTTGGATGCTCATCATTCTAGGACCAAATTTATAACCATAGAAAATACCATTTTGTTCTAAAAGACTCTCAAAATAATATAAGTGAAGCATGAGAGATCAAAAATTTCTTCAAAATTAAGCCACCGATGTGCTCTAAAAGATATAAGCGAAGCACTAGAGCAAAAACTATCTAGCTCAAAAGATATAAGTGAAGCGCATAGAGTATTCTAATAAATTCTAATCAAGTGGGCTTCTCCCAAAAGTTGTGTACAGCAAGGTTGATTGTGGAAAACTAAAAAGAAAATACTAATATCATACAAGACGCTCCAAGCAAGAAACATATCATGGGGCGAATAAAAATATAGCTCCAAGTAAAGTTACCGATAAACGAAGACGAAAGAGGGGATGCCTTCCGGGGCATCCCCAAAATCTTAGGCTTTTGGATATTATTGAATATCTTGGGGTGCCATGGGCATCCACAAGCTTAGGCTCTTGCCAGTCATTATTCCATAGTCCATCAAATCTTTACCCAAAATTTGAAAACTTCACAACACAAAACTCAACAGGAAATCTCATAAGCTCCGTTAGTGAAAGAAAGAAAAACCACCACATAACATACTGTAATGAACTCATTAGTTATTTATATTGGTGTTAAACCTACTGTATTTCAAGTTCTCTATGGTTCATACCACTTAATACTAGCCATAGATGCATCAAAATAAGCAATCAACACACGAAAGGCAGAATCTGTCAAAAACAGAACAGTCTGTAGCAATATGTAACTCATGAATACTTCTGGAACTCTAAAAATCCTACCAAAATAGGAAGTCCTGGTAAATTTGTCTATTAATCTACATCAAACAGAATCAACGCAAAAGCACGTTTCTGTGAATTACTAAAATTATTTTCGTGCACACAAAGTTTCTGTTTTTCAGCAGAATCAAATTAACTATCACCATAGGTTATCCTATAGGTTCTACTTGGCACAAACACTAATTAAAACATAAAAACACATCTAAACATAAGGTAGATGCAAAATTTATTACTAAAGAGAAGCAAAAACAAAAAACACAAATAAAATTGGGTTGCCTCCCAACTAGCGCTATCGTTTAACGCCCCTAGCTAGGCATAAAAGCGAGGATAGATCTAAGTGGTACCATCTTTGGCACCCAATTCATAACTAGCTCGCATGATAGATTCATAAGGTAATTTAACTTTATTTCTTGGAAAGTGCTCCATGCCTTTCCTTAATGGGAATTGGAATCTAATATTCCCTTACTTCATATCAATAACCGCACCAATCGTTCTAAGGAAAGGTCCACCAAGAATAATAGGACAAGAAAGATTGCAATCTATATCAAGAACGATAAAATCCATGGGCACCAAATTCCTATTTGCAACAATGAGAACATCATTGATCCTTCCCATTGTCTTTTTAATGGTGGAATCCGCAAGGTGCAAATTTAAAGAGCAATCATCAAGATCATGGAAACCTAGAATATCACATAAAGTTTTTGGAATCGTGGAAACACTAGCACCCAGATCACATAAAGCATATAACTCATGATCTTCAATTTTAATCTCTATAGTAGGTTCCCAGTCATCATTTTTCTAGGTATAGAAACTTCCAAATTAATTTTTTGATCAAAAGATTGCATCAAGGCATCAACAATATGTTTGGTAAAAGCTTTATTTTGACTATAAGCATGAGGAGAATTCACAACGGATTGCAACAAGGAAATACAATCTTCCAAAGAACAATTATCATAATTAAATTCCTTGAAATCCAATATAGTGGGTTCAATGCTATTTAAAGTCTTGACCTCTCCAATCCCACTTTTACCAAATTTAGCATCAAGATCTAAAAACTCCAAATCATTGGGACGCCTTTTAACTAAAGTTGACTCATCTCCAGTCCCATCATTATTAAGATTCATATTGCAAAACAAAGATCGAATAGGGGACACATCAATAACTTTAAGATCTTAATCATTACTTTCATCTAACTTTTTTTGGTTTTGCAGCCATCTTATTGACTAAGGTAGCTTGCTTATCAAAAATTTGGGCTATAGAATTTTCAAGCCGAGTAATTTGGGAGTTCAAACCATAAAATTCTTTAGACATATCATCAAGCTCTTTGTTCATAAACCCCAAAAAACTGTTTTGTTCTTTAAGCTCTTTTCTCAAGAAATTATTATGCTCAAATTGTAAAGTCATAAAACTTCCAATCTCTTCCAACCTTCCATAAGGGCAAGCAGGCACACAAAAGAAAAGACAAGCGAAAGAGAGAGGAGATTGGGGAAGAGTGGGCGAATAAAACGGCAAGGGTGAAGTGGGGGAGAGGAAAACGAGAGGCAAATGGCAAATAATGTAAGTGCGAGGAAGATGAGTTTGTGATGGGTACTTGGTATGTCCTGACTTTACCGAAGACCTCCTCGGCAACGGCACCAAAAATCCTTCTTGCTACGTATTGAGCTTGCGTTAGTTTTCCTTGAAGAGGAAAGGGTGATGCAACAATAGTAGCGTAAGTATTTCCCTCAGTTTTTGAGAACCAAGGTATCAATCCAGTAGGAGGCTCCTCAAAAGTCCCACGCACCTACACAAACAAACAAGAACTTCCAACCAACGCAATAAAGGGGTTGTCAATCCCTTCACGGCCACTTGCGAAAGTGAGATCTGATAGAGATAATATGATAAGATAAATATATTTTTGGTATTTTATGATATAGATTGGAAAAGTAAAGATGCAAATAAAAGTAGATTGAAAGCTTATATGTTAAAAGATAGACCCGGGGGCCATAGGTTTCACTAGTGGCTTCTCGCAAGATAGCGTAAGTATTACGGTGGGTGAACAAATTACTATCAAGCAATTGATAGAAAAGCGAATAATTATGAGATTATCTAGGCATGATCATGTATATAAGCATCACGTCCGTGACAAGTCGACCGACTCCTGCCTGCATCTACTACTATTACTCCACACATCGACCGCTATCTAGCATGCATCTAGAGTATTAAGTTCATCAAGAACAGAGTAATGCATTAAGAAAGATGACATGATGTAGAGGGATAAACTCATGCAATATGATATAAACCCCATCTTTTTATCCTCGATGGCAACAATACAATACGTGAATGCTTCCCCTGCTGTCACTGGGAAAGGACACCGCAAGATTGAACTAAAAGCTAAGCACTTCTCCCATTGCAAGAAAGATCAATCTAGTAGGCCGAACCAAACTGATAATTCGAAGAGACTTGCCAAGATAACTTAATCACACATAAAAGAATTCCGAGGAGATTCAAATATTTCTCCTAGATAAACTTGATCATAAACCCACAATTCATCGGATCTTGACAAACACATCACAAAAAGAGTTACATAGAATAGATCTCCAAGAAGATCAAGGAAAACATGGTATTGAGATTCAAAGAGACAGAAGAAGCCATCTAGCTAATAACTATGGACCCGAAGGTCTGTGGTAAAATACTCACAACTCATCGGAGAGGCTATGGTGTTGATGTAGAAGCCCTCCGTGGTTGATTCCCCCTTCGGCGGAGCGCCGGCGAAGGCTCCAAGATGGGATCTCGCGGATACAGAAGGTTACGGTGGTGGAAATAGTTTCTCGTGGTCGCCTCTGATGTTATCGGGGTACGTGGGTATATATAGGAGGAAGAAGTAGGTCGGTGGACGCCCGAGGGGCCCACGAGATAGGGGGTGATGACCCACAAGTATAAGGGATCTATCATAGTCCTTTCGATAAGTAAGAGTGTCGAACCCAACAAGGAGCAGAAGGAAATGATAAGCGGTTTTCAGCAAGGTATTCTCTGCAAGTACTGAAATAAGTGGTGACAGATAGTTTTCTGATAAGATAAATTGTAACGAGCAACAAGTAACAAAAGTTAATAAAGTGCAGCAAGGTGTCCCAATCCTTTTTGTAGCAAAGGACAAGCCTGGACAAACTCTTATAATAGGAAAAGCGCTCCCAACGACACTTGGGAATATCGTCAAGCTAGTTTTCATCACGCTCATATGATTCGCGTTCGGTACTTTGATAATTTTATATGTGGGTGGACCAGTGCTTGGGTGCTGTTCTTACTTGAACAAGCATCCCACTTATGATTAACCTCTATTGCAAGCATCCGCAACTACAACAAAAGTATTAAGGTAAACCTAACCATAGCATGAAACAATGGATCCAAATCAGCCCCTTACGAAGCAACGCATAAACTAGGGTTTAAGCTTCTGTCACTCTAGCAACCCATCATCTACTTATTACTTCCCAATGCCCTCCTCTAGGCCCAAATAATGGTGAAGTGTTATGTAGTCGACGTTCACATAACACCACTAGAGGCTAGACAACATACATCTTATCAAAATATCAAACGAATACCAAATTCACATGACTACTAATAGCAAGACTTCTCCCTTGTCCTCAGGAACAAACGTAACTACTCACAAAGCATATTCATGTTCATAATCAGAGGGGCAATAATATGCATAAAGGATCTGAACATATGATCTTCCACCAAATAAACCAACTAGCATCAACTACAAGGAGTAATCAACACTACTTGCAACCTACTAGCACCAATCCCGGACTTGGAGACAAGAATTGGATACAAGAGATGAACTAGGTTTTGGAGATGAGATGGTGCTAATGAAGATGTTAATGGAGATTGCCCTCTCCCGATGAGAGGAGCATTGGTGATGATTTCCCCCTCCCGGAGGGAAGTGTCCCCGGCAGAACAGCTCTGCCGGAGCCCTAGATTGGTTCCGCCTCATGGCGGTGAAGTCTCGTCCCAAAAGGTTGGCTTCTATTTTTTTCTCATCAAAAGACTTCATATAGGAGAAGATGGGCGTCGGAGAGCCACCAGGGGGCCCACGATGTAGGGGGGTGTGCCCCCGGGGGGGGCGCCCCCACCCTCGTGAGCAGGGTGTGGGCCCCCTGGCCTTCATCTTTGGCGACAATTTTCTTTATTTATTATAAGATATTCCATGGACTTTCAGGACTTTTGGAGTTGCGCAAAATAGGTCTCCAATATTTGCTCATTTTCCAGCCCAGAATTCCAGCTGCCGGCGTTCTGCCTCTTCATGTAAACCTTGTAAAATAAGAGAGAATTGCCATAAGTATTGTGACATAACGTGAAATAACATCCCATAATGCAATAAATATTGATATAAAAGCATGATGCAAAATGGACGTATCAACTCTCCCAAGCTTAGACCTCGCTTGTCCTCAAGCGAAAAGCCGATAACAATAAATATGTCCTCATGTTTAGAGGTAGAGGCATCGATAAAAAATAAAATACGGACATGAAGGCATCATGATTATTTCCATAACAGCAACATATATAGAGTTTGTCATATGATTACTTATGTTTAAGTGATGATCTTTTCACAATGCAAAAGTATGAATCAGAAATCTTATTGAGCACCAACAAATTATAACCTCAGTCATTGAAGTGATTGCAATTTATCATAACATCGGAAAGAGTCTATGTCAGAGCTTAAAAGCAAGTCCACATACTCAACTATCACTTAGTCCTTCATAATTGCTAACACTCACGCAATACTTGTGGTTACTGAGTTTTAATTAGACACAGAGAAAGATAGGGGATTATAGTTTTGCCCCACAACCTTTTACCTCAAGGGTAATGTCAACAATAATAATTGATGCTCCCCTACATCCAATTAGATATATATATCATGTTCTTTCCAACATGCTAAGCTTGCCAGAGGATAAAATGAAAAAGGAAAGGTGAAGATCACCGTGACTCTTGCATAAGGTAGAGGATAATAATAAAAGATAGGCCCTTCGCAGAGGGAAGCAAAGGTTGTCATGTGCGTTTAGGGTTGATGCACAAAATCTTAATGCACAAGAACGTCACTTTATATTGCCCCTTGTATGTGGACCTTTATTATGCAGTCTGTCGCTTTTATTACTTCCACAACGAGTTCGTACAAAGCTTATTTTCTCTGCATTAATAAGTCATGCATATTTAGAGAGCAATTTTTATTGCTTGCACTGATGACAACTTACTTGAAGGATCTTACTCAATCCATTGGAAGATATGGTGGACTCTCATGGCTGACTGGTTTAAGGGTATTTGGAATCACAAGTAGTATTTCTACTTGGTGCTGAGAATTTGGCTAGCATGAGGGGGAAAGGCAAGCTCAACACGGTAGAGGATCCATGACAACATACTTTATCTCAGATGTAAGAAAACATAACTCATTATGTTGTCTTCCTTGTCCAACCTCAACTCTTTAGCATGTCATATTTTAATGAGTGCTCCCAATCATAAAAGATGTCAATGATAATATATCTATATGTGAAACCTCTCTTTCCTTATTACTTCCTATTAATTGCAACGATGACCAAAGCTATATTTGCTAACTCCCAACAACTTTTAATCGTCATACTCTTCCTATGTGAAGTCATTACTTTCAATAAGATCAATATGAACTCTTTGATTCTTTTTATTCTTTTTCTTCTATTCACCCAAGATCATGGCAAAATAATCAAGCCCTTGACTCAACACTAAACTTTATTATATAGCTCACGGACTCGATTACAAAGAAGGATCATAAAGCAAAACTCAAAACTAGATCATGCCATGACTTTATTCTACTAAATCAAGATACTACTGAAAGGATCGAACTAAGAAAACGGTAAAGATAGGAGTTGTGATGGTGATACGATACCAGGGCACCTCCCCCAAGCTTGGCAGTTGCCAAGGGGAGTGCCCATACCCATGTGATTATTTCCTCGGAGGTGATGGAGGTGATGATCATGATGGTGGATAATCGCACATCGAGCGTAAAATCTCCTCCAACTTGCGGATAATGCCCTTGAGCCCAGCAATATGATCCTTCAACAAATATTCTCCTGTGTGAGATACTTGTTCTGTATGCGGGCTAACTCAATCATCTTGAAGGCTTCAATCTCTGTTGGAGTGAAAAGGTTAGGTAAAGGTTGAGGGATGTCTTCTTCTTTCACCACCGGAGCTTGAACCTACATGGCCTTCTTGATCCTTTCATCCTTGTTGATCTCTTCTGGTTCCTCTCTTTTCAACTCTATCTTCAATAGCCAAGCATCCTTGTCTTCGTTGTTTGAGGAGGGAGAAGTCATGGTGCTCTAAATCTGCAACGGAAATAGCTCGAAACGAAAACAGAGGATATTTGTGTGATACGGGAGTCAAAACCTTTGGGAGTATATATAATGAATTTTTACTGACAAAAATATGTATCGTGCAAGAAAACAGAGTCCGCAGGGCACACGAGTTGCTCACGAGGTAGGGGGGCGCGCCCAGGGGGGTAGGGCGCGCCCTCCACCCTCATGGAGGACTCGTGTCCTTCCCGGACTGCTACTTATTTTTCTATTTTTCGAAATATTCCAAAATGGAGAAATATTGCCTTAAAAATTGTTTTGGGGTCGGTTTAGTTACCGTACCATATACCTATTCCTTTTCGGAGTCTGGAACTATCTGGAAGGTGTCCCTTATGTATTCCTCCGGCGTTACGGTTTCAATAATATTGGTTTCAACATTTATAGTATTACCTAAGATATAGTGTTTGATCCTTTGACCGTTTACCACCTTCGGATTTGTGCCTTTGAAGTTGTTGATTTTATGGCACCGGAATGATAGACCTCCTCGATAACGCAGGGACCTTCCCATTTAGAGAGAAGTTTTCCTGCAAAAAATCTTAAACGAGAGTTGTATAGCAATACATAATTACCTACATTAAACTCACGCCTTTGTATCCTTTTGTCATGCCATCTTTTAACTTTTTCTTTAAACAACTTGGCATTTTCATAAGCTTCGGTTCTCCATTCATCAAGGGAGCTAATATCAAATAACCTCTTCTCACCGGCAAGTTTGAAATCATAGTTGAGCTTTTTAATAGCCCAATATGCCTTATGTTCTAGTTCGAGAGGTAAGTGACATGCTTTTCCATAAACCATTTTATACGGAGACATACCCATAGGATTCTTATATGCAGTTCTATAGGCCCATAATGTGTCATCCAGTTTCTTGGACCAATTCTTTCTAGACCTATTAACAGTCTTTTGCAAAATTAATTTGAGCTCTCTATTGCTCAATTCTACTTGACCACTAGACTGCGGGTGATATGGAGATGCAATTATATGATTAACATCATATTTAGCAAGCATTTTACGGAAAGCACCATGAATAAAATATGAACCACCATCAGTCATTAACTATTTAGGGACTCCAAACCTCGGAAAAATAACTTCCTTAAGCATTTTAATAGAAGTGTTATGATCAGCACTACTAGTTGGAATAGCTTCTACCCACTTAGTAACGTAATCAACAACAACTAAAATATGTGTATATCCATTAGAGGCAGGAAAAGGTCCCATATAATCAAAGCCCGAAACATCAAATGGTTCAATAACAAGTGAATAATTCATAGGCATTTCTTGGCATCTACTAATATTACCAATTCTTTGACATTCATCGCAAGACAAAACAAACTTACGGGCATCCTTGAAGAGAGTAGGCCAATAAAAACCAGATTGCAATACTTTATGTGTAGTTCTATCTCCAGCATGGTGTCCTCCATAAGCTTCACAGTGACACTTGCGTAGGATCTGTTCCTGTTCATGCTCAGGTACACAACATCTAATAACACCTTCTACTCCTTCTTTATAAAGATGTGGGTCATCCCAAAAGTAATGTCACAAATCAAAGAAAAACTTTTTCTTTCGTTGGTATGTGAAGCTAGGTGGTATAAATTTAGCAATAATATAATTAGCATAATCAGCATACCATGGAGTGCTAGGAGAAGTGCTTATGACATTTAATTGTTCATCATGAAAGCTATCATCAATAGGTAGTGGGTCATCAAGAACATTCTCTAACCTAGATAAGTTATCTACAACGGGGTTCTTAGCTCCTTTTCTATCAACAATATGCAAATCAAATTCTTGCAGCAAGAGAACCCATCTAATAAGTCTAGGTTTTGCATCTTTCTTTTCCATAAGATATTTAATAGCAGCATGATCAGTGTGAATAGTTACTTTAGAATCAACAATATAGGGTCTGAATTTATCACAAGCAAATACAACTGCTAAAAGTTCCTTTTCGGTAGTAGCATAATTTCTTTGAGCATTGTCTAGAGTCTTACTAGCATAATGGATAACATTTAATTTCTTGTCAACTCTTTTCCCTAGAACAGCACCTACAGCATAATCACTAGCATCACACATAATTTCAAAGGGTAAATTCCAGTCAGGTGGCTGAACAACAGGTGCAGAGGCTAATGCTTTCTTAAGCATTTCAAATGCTTCTACACAATCATCATCAAAGACAAATGGTACATCTTTTTGTAGTAAATTAGTCCGAGGCCCAGAAATTTTTGAGAAGTCCTTAATGAACCTCCTATAAAATCCAGCATGACCAAGGAAACTTCTTATACCTTTGATGTCCTTGGAACATGGCATCTTTTCAATAGCATCAACTTTGGCTTTATCAACTTCAATACCTCTTTCAGAAACTTTGTGCCCCAAGACAATACCTTCATTAACCATAAAGTAGCACTTTTCCCAATTCAAGACAAGATTAGTTTCTTCACATCTCTGCAAAACTCGATCAAGATTGCTCAAGCAATCATCAAAAGAGGAACCATAGACGGAAAAATCGTCCATGAAAACCTCACAAATTTTTTCACAAAAATCAGAGAATATAGCCATCATGCATCTTTGAAAGGTAGCAGGTGCATTACATAAACCAAAAGGCATACGTCTATAAGCAAAGGTACCAAAAGGGCATCTAAAAGTAGTCTTTGATTGATCTCTAGCCGACACAGGTATTTGAGAGAAACCAGAATAACCATCTAGAAAGCAATAATGTGTATATTTGCATAATCTTTCTAGCATTTGATCAACAAAAGGTAAGGGGTAATGATCTTTCTTAGTAGCCTTATTTAATTTGCGGAAATCAATTACCATCCTATAACCTGTGATAATTCTTTGCGGAATCAATTCATCTTTATCATTAGGGACAACAGTAATACCTCCCTTCTTAGGGACACAATGGACAGGACTTACCCACTGACTATCAGGAACGGGATAAATTATACCTGCCTCCGGAAGCTTGAGTATTTCTTTTCTTACCACTTCTTTCATTTTAGGATTCAAAGGTCGTTGAGGATCATCAACTGGTTTGGCATATGCTTCCAAATTTATTTTATGTTGACATAGAGTGGGACTGATGCCCTTAAGATCATCCAGAGTATATCCAATAGCGGCACAGTGCTTCTTCAGAGTTTTCAATAATCTTTCTTCTTCATGCTCTGAAAGGTTAGCACTAATAATGATAGGATATATTTTCTTTTCATCAAGATAAGCATATTTAAGATTATCATGCAATAGTTTAAGCTCAAACACGGGATCACCCTTGGGTGGAGGAGGATCCCCTAGGATTTCAACCGCAAATTTTGTTGCAAAATAGGTTCCTGTTTAAAGAATACTTCATCTATTTCCCTTCTTTCATTCATGAACATATCATTTTCATGGTCTAGCAAATAGTGTTCTAAAGGATCACTAGGAGGTACGGCAATAGAAGCAAGACCAATAATTTCATCCTTACTAGGCAATTTTCCTCACGATGTTGTTTACTAAATTTAGAGAAATTAAACTCATGAACCATATCATCCAAGCCAATAGTAACAACATTCTTTTCGCAGTCTATCTTAGCATTAACAGTATTCAAGAAGGGTCTACCAAATATAATGGGACAAAAGCTATCTTGTGGAGAACCAAGAACAAGAGAACCAGTGGGATATTTGGTTTTTTCACACAAGACTTCAACATCTCTAACAATTCCCATTGCAGAAATAGTATCTCTATTGGCAAGTTTAATTGTAACATCAATATCTTCTAACTCAGCAGGTGCAATTTCATGCATAATTTCTTTGTATAAGTCAATGGGTATTACACTAGCACTAGAACCCATATCACATAAGCCATGATAACAATGATCTCCTATTTTAACAGAAATAATAGGAATGCCTACCACAGGTCTATGTTTATATCTAGCACAAGGTTTAGCAATTCTAGCAGTTTCACCATAGAATTGAATAACATGCCCATCAATATTATCAGACAAGAGATCTTTAACAATAGCAATATTAGGTTCTACTTTGACTTTATCAGGAGGTGTATAAGTTCTAATATTGCTTTTTACGAATAACAGTTGAAGCTTTAGCATGATCCTTTATTCTAACAGGGAAAGGTGGTTTCTCAACATAAGAAGTGGGAACAATAAGATCATTATAAGTGATAGTCTTTTCTTCAACTTTAATTGGTGCAGCTACTTTTACTTCTATGGGAGGATGATATTTAAACCACTTCTCCTTGGGGAGATCAACATAGGTAGAAAAAGATTCACAGAAAGAAGCTACTATCTCAGAGTCAAGTCCATATTTAGTGCTAAACTTACGGAAAATATCGGTATCCATAAAATATTTAACACAATCAAACTTAGGTGTCGTACCTAACTCCTTACCTTCGTTGAGGTCCCAATCTTCAGAGTTGCGTTTAATTCTATCCAATAAATTCCATTTAAATTCAATAGTCTTCATCATAAAAGAGCCAGCACAAGAAGTATCGAGCATGGTGTGATTGTTATCAGAAAGCCGAGCACAAAAGCTTTGCATAATTACTTCTCTTGGGAGCTCACGATTGGGGCATGAATATAACATTGATTTAAGCCTCCCCCAAGCTTGAGCAATGCTTTCTCCTTCGGTAGGCCAAAAATTATATATATAATTGCGATCACGATGAACAAGATGCATAGGGTAATACTTTTGATGAAATTCCAATTTCAATCTTTTATAGTTCCATGATCTCATATCATCACATAGCCTATACCATGGCAATGTGTCTCCCTTCAAAGATAAAGGGAAGGCCTTCTTCTTAACAACATCATCGGGTATACCTACAAGCTTAAATAGTCCACAAACTTCATCCACATAGAGTAGATGTTCATCAGGATGCTTTGTTCCATCTCCTGTAAAAGTGTTAGCTAGCAGTTTTTCCATCATACCCGAAGGAATTTCAAAAGGAGTTTCATTTTCAATAGGTTCAGTAGGTTCAGTAGGTTGAGGAGCAACTCTTTGCTCTACTGGACAGGATGAAGATGTCCGATTTCGGGTTCCGGCAGACCCTTGAGGTTCGAGCACTGGGGTGCACGCGGAAATCACACCCTCTGCCTACCCATGTTTCACCGCCTCGCTAGGATCTAAACTACTCGAAGAACAACACTAGGGACACAGGATTTATACTAGTTCACGCCACCATTGTGGTGTAATACCCTACTCCAGTTTGTGGTGTGTGGATTGCCTCTGGGCTGATGAGGAACAATACAAAGGAAGAACAGCCTCGCAAGGGTCTGTTCTTGGTTGGTGCAATTAACTTCTAAGGGAGTTCGGTCGCCTCTCTCTCTCTCTCTCTCTCTCTCTCTCTCTCTCTTGGGTGTCGATCCAATCAGATCCAGATCCCTTACCCTGTGGGTGGCTAGTCCTATTTATAGGCGAAGGCCCCGGGCCTCTTCCCAAATATTGAGCGGGAAGGGCGCCAACAATTGGCCGTTTTGAAGGGGAACATCTAGTACACTTACCCTGACTAAAGTTGGTCCTCGCCTGCCAAAAGACCCTGACGATGACGCTGGCTTGGGCTCCACGATGACCTCCATTCTGCCGTCCTGCTGGTCTTGGTCTTGTTGCACCGAAATGGTTGCCTTTGCTTGATACCCTTGCCTGCACTTGGCCCCTTTGCACCAAAGGGGAAACAAGGACTCTGCGTAGGCCGGTGCCCGCCTGGCGCCCGCCTGCACCTTGGTCGTCATGGCTTGCATCACGGGCACCTCATGAGGTACCCCGCCTTGATCTCTCCGCCTCCTCGCGAGCTGACATGACGAGGCCACGCCTGAGGAAGCCTCCTATCGTCCGCCCCGTGAGGCTTGGCCCCTCGCGAGGGTCTTGAGCATGTGTTGATGAAGATGGGTCGTACTGGGCCATTCCTTGAGCCATGCCACAGGCCGCAGGCAGGCAAGTCTGGGTACCCCCGTTCCCAGAATGCCGATAGTAGCCCCCGGGCCCAAGGCGCGCTTGGACTTGGCTTAGCAGAGAAGCGAAGAGGCAAGTGCGAAGCGCCATGGGCCCCAATAGCCCGCAGCCTTGGGCGCCGCGTGGCGGTTGTTCGGACGTGGGCGTCCGTGTTCCCCCACGCCTCCTTATTTTGCGCCTCAGCTAGGCGGACCCGCCATTGTACACAATCTCCCCTCTTCTCGTCGCTCGCGCGCCTTCTGCTCTTCCTTCTCTCAAGCTCCAGCCTCTGCTTCCAATCCAATCTCACATCCTCCCCTTCCTGTCGCCATGGCCCCGACGAAGAAGGGGAAAGGGCCAAAGCCTGTGCCCTCACCCTGTCTGCCGCCATCGGTGGCTCCCGCCGTTGACCGGTCGATCATACTCAACTGGTAAAGCTCGGACAAGGTCAATTCCACCATCGCCACCATCTTCCACAAGTGCGAGAGGACGACGGTCTGGCCCGCGTCTCACTTCTCCATTGACAGAACTGCCACCGAGGTCCGGTACTTCGCCGATGCTCTGTGGTTGGGTCTGGTTCCCCCCTTTTCCGATTTCTTCAATGCTGTGCTTTCTCATTACCAGATCCACATGATGCATTTGGGTCCCGAATCCATTACTCTTCTTGCCATTTTCGCTTTTGTCTGCGAGGCGATGATGGGCATCCCTCCTTCAATTGCCTTGTTGTGCCACTTCTTCTCTCTGCGTCTCAGCGATCCTACACAATGCTCGGGGTGTGTGAGCTTCCTTGCCGCACCAGAAACAGCGGCTTCAGGAATTGATTTCAGCCTTCCTCCGCCCGCAACCGGGTTCCGCGAGCGGTGGCTGTACGTGGACGCTGGGGTGCCCAGCCCCTTGCTTTTGGAGCCAACCGTGCCCGCTATCCCCAACTCGGGCTGGGGCCAGGAGACGCTCACGAGCCCCAGGCTCATCTTTGTTTGGCACCGCTTCACATACTTGAGGTCGCTTGGTGTGACAGCACCCATGGTGGTGAAGGAGTTCCTCCTGTGCCGCATTGCTCCTCTCCAGCGTCATTCCCGACGGATGTGGGCCTTCGAGGGACGCGAAGGCCGCATGAGGCTCCAAGAGGAAGATCTGATGCCCGAGGTGCTGAGGAAAGTTCTCACGATCCTGACTGGGGACCCTTCTCCTGGCAGCATCTGGTATGGGGGCGCCTTGCTGTACCTTTGCTCAAACAGGGGCGATTTCGTGAAGCAGATGCCTAGCTTTGATGAATGGGGGCTGCGCCCTGCAGGCCTTAGGGGACCTCGCGAGAACCCAGTTGTGGTGGTCGCCCTTCCGGTTCCCCACGGCGGTCCTTCCTCGAGTGGTGGAGCTGGGAGGCAAAGGGCGCCGGGGGCTGAGGGGTACGCCTTTGAGATGACGACGCCACGCGGTACTCCTGAGGTGGCAGCTCCTCCCGCCCTGCAGCGGCAGAAGGCACCAAGCCACGGCCTGCGGCTCCCATGGCAGAGGCCCCGAGGCCCCGGCCACCATCCTTGGCGTGGCATCTGGCGACTTGTCTCTGGGCGAGGTCCCCGACGCCAGGCACCCAGACGCTTCTTCCTCGTCGCAAGCTGACCCCTGCGCCGAGCTTCTGGGTCGCTTCCGTGTGGACTTTGAGGCTCTCAGAAAGATAAGGGAGGCCTTGGGTGATGATTACCCTTGCCGCTTATTGAAGCGCAAGAAGTACTTCGCCACCGATGAGTAAGCCTTTCCTTTCCCCTGTTCCTTACTCTCCTCCTGCTTTAGCTGATTATTACCCTGCAGGGCCCTTCCTGCCGAGTTCGGAAGGTGACTGAGGAGCCATCCCTCCAGGCCTCGCCCTCTCCACCTTCCCCAAGCGTCCCGGGCTCCAGCACGACCCTTGTGGTTAGGCCGGTTGGAGAGGCGGGCCATCCTATGGTGCATCCTGCTTCTGCACCCCTCTCGACCATCCTTCACGAGCCCTCCCAGGGCGTAGCCAGTCTGCCCTGGGCTCTTTGACTGGTTGTGGACAACGACCGGCTGAGGTCGGCCTTGCGATCTTCCTTGGAGGGAGAATTGGCCCTGGGCCAGACTTCTTACATGGCGCGTCCGGCCATCGCGAGGGCGCCAGGCCCCAGCCCCCTGCCCAGCGGGGGAGTGCTGATCTGTGGCCCTCCTCGCGCGTCCGAGGTGGAAGGAGATGCAAAAGACGTGCTTGAGCGCGCTCGGGAGCGTCGTGCCCTCCGCCAAGGGTTCCTCCGGAGGGCGGCGGACGCGGTGAGCCAGCTTGGTGTAGAGCTCGCTGACAAGGACGCGCGACTTGAGGCCGAGGGCCTGCGCCTAGCTGAGGAAAGGCGCAAGCTGAAGGTGGCCATTGCCCTTGCGCGCCACCAGCATGACCTCGACAACGAGAAGGCCGAGGCATCGTTAGCAGCTTCTCGGAAGGCCTACTCCCGGGCCGTCGAGGAGGCTCGGGATGCCAACCAGCGGTGTAGGGCCGCAGAAAAGTGGGCGTGGGAGCTCTGGGCCCTGAGCAGCTCCCTGGAGCAACAGGTGGAGTTGCATGAGTCGGCCCTTGCGTCGATGGATGGGGGATTGGTTGATCGGGCAGAGCTTCAGAAGCGTGAGGAGGCACTGAGGCTGGAGGCCACCAAGCGCGCCCTGGAACTCGAGCGATTAGAGACGAGGGAGCGCTTGGTGGCACAGGCGGAGGATGATGTCGCCGCAAGGGAAGCCCGAGCCTCGGAAGAAGTTGATCGCCGGGTGGTGGCGGCTCGCTCGACCCTCAGGTGCAAGTTCGAGGAAAGGCTTGAGCTGATCCGGGTCGAAGCAGAGGGAAGGACCGCCGCCCTGAAGGCCAAGCTGGATGAAGTGATGCGACGTGCGGACGCTACCGGGGCCGCCCTTGGCGCGGCTCAGGCGGAACTGGCTTCCTCCCATGCCGAGGTGCTTCTTCTCCACCAAAGGGTGGATGTGGCCGAGGCCGTCGCGCGGCGGAATGAGGACGAGATACGCCAGCAGCAGACCTTGGAGCACGTGCACAACCCCATGCTCCGCGAGCTCCAGGAAAGGACCAATACGGCCTTGGGTATCATCTGCGAGGCAGCCGTCGGGGAACCTCATGTCGTCAACTATGCAGGCAATCTTCAGTTCTTCACCGACGTCGTGACGCAGCTGGAGGCCCGTTCGGGTAGAGCCGACAGGTTGGTGGAGGAGACGAGCCGCGCCCTACTTGGGCGTGCTTTCTCTCGCGTCTTCAGTCATCTTCAGCACATGGATCCCCACTTCGGCTTCGATGCCGCCATCACACCGGTACCCTTGGCTGTACGGGACGACCTGGCAAGATGGGTGGAAGACAACGTGGACGCCCTGGTTCGGGCCTTCACCACTGACGACGACGGCGTGGTCGTAGCCACTGACGAGGGTGGAGTGGTGAATGGCCCGGGCGCTGGAGAGGGCGGAGTGATGAACGACCCAGGTGCTGTTGGTGGCGACGTAGGAGGCGACGGCGAGGCCAGCGACGCCAGCGGTGGCTCCGGAGGTGTTCCTGGGGATGCATTGGGGGATTTATCCGATTGACCGTGCGATGTTCCTGTTTTTACACTGCGCAGAGAGAGTTTGGGCTTGGCCCAAAAAGGTTGTAAGAGCATTTTGGGAGGGGGATCCCCTCGTGTAAAAACTTGCATGTAGTGCATTTGTAGACATGATATCACCCGTGTGCCTGCGCTGGGCGACTGGTTTATGGCGAGCCGACCGACTTGTTTACCTTTGACCCGCATGGGCCCTGAGCTAGTATGTGAAGGGTCGCGGTGCCCTGAGTGTCTCCCGAGCGAGCCTGTTGAACCTGCAAGTAGATCCTCCTGAGAGGGCGTGCTGATGGCGGTCTAGGCTGCGTTCATGCTGGGCCTGGCCCGGATCGTGAGGGGCTCATGAGGGGAGGCAGCTGAAGCTCGGACGGACGCAAAGCGGCAACCAGAACGCAAGAGATTGCTCGAACGAGACTAAACACCCCTTCCCCAAACACACGCAAGTTTTAAGCTCAAATCCAAACAGGGAAAAGCAACAACCAAGGGGAAAAGCAGGAAAAGCAGAAAAAGCCGCGTCCGGCACCTAGTCTAGTCTTTGACGTCTTCTCACCAGCGCGGAGCTAAGTGCTGCCACTGGGCGTGGGCGGGAGCCCCCGAGGCCTGAGGGCGGCTCTTTGGAGACTCTGGGGCATGTACATCCCCACTCATTATTACGTTAGAGTGTCACAGGGCGGCGAGCTTCACAGGCACTGGGCCTTCTTCACAGGTACCGGCCTTGCTTCATATCGCCAGATGAGGGCCCCGCCTTGCACCACACTCTATCGCCACCGACGACGGCCGGAGACCGAGGATGCCGCCGATGGGATAGAGCGGTCGCCAGCGGTTCCCCCGACGACCACGGGTCCTCTGCCGGGGGTAGGCCCTGGGGCACCTCCCCGGCAGAGGGCCTACCTCCTGAGGGCGCCTTGCTCCGAGCGCCGCGTGGGCGAGGCCGGATCTCGGCCCCTCTCCTGCAGCCCCCGGTTCCCTCATCTTGAGGGGTGGGGAGCTGCTGGATTGGGGCAGCCACCCACTGCGACGACCTGTACCTCCTGTGATCCAGGGTTAGTGTATGCATGTTCCTGAGGGATTAGTGGTACCCGATAGTCACTGCCTCCGGCGCGGTCTACGGGGCCTTCCCTTGGCTCCTGAAAGAGCTCAGCCTCAGGTGCTTCTTCTCCCCAGCCTGGGCCGAGGAACTGGCCATGGTCCTCCTCCTGCACGTGTCCTTGATCCATCATGTGTGGCACGTACGCCTCCGGGGCCGCCGCCCCGAATGCCTCGCCGTAGTGCCCCATGTGCCACGCTGTTCTGCTTGCGATGCCAGCCTAGGAGTGGTAGCATGGCGGGTCACCGGGACCATGTGCTGTAGTGGATCCTCCTTAGTAGGTCGGAGGCGGAGGCGGCGCCATCGGTGGCCAAGCGCTGAGGGCCAGGTTGGTGTTGGAATGGCCCTGGAATCCGCTAGGAGCTGTGCGGGTGCGTGTGGGGCCTCCGTGCAGTCCACCTTGGGCCTGAGGCAGCAGCTGGGTGCAGAAGGGGGGAGCCCCCGAGGCGGCGGAGCCCAGGAGCTCCGCCACCCGCTCCAGTAGTACGTCGCAGCCGCCCTCTAGTAGCCTGCATTGCAGTAGTTCTCGAGCCACCGTGAGCGCGGCCCTTGAGTTCGCCTGCTCTCACCATGAGTACGGCGTTGTGGCTGCGGCGTGGCTCGAGGCCCTCGCTGCCGACCGCACCTGCCGCGGTGTGAGGGCTGGTGTCGCCTGACCGCGTCTCCCATGGCCTGCAGTGCCCTGCGGGCCGCGGGCTGCCTAGGGCACGAGGTTGAGGTCGCCCTGGGCAAGCGGCTCTGCATGGGCGGGCCAGGCCGCCCAGGCATCTAGGTTGCCTGTGGGGTCGCCGGACATGATGAAGATGATGATGATGAGGCGACGGGCGGCGAAACACGAGGCGAAGGAGAGCAGACTCCGGCACACCCCTACCTGGCGCACCAATTGTCGGATTTCGGGTTCCAGCAGACCCTTGAGGTTCGAACACTGGGGTGCACGCGGAAATCACACCCACTGCCTACCCATGTTTCACCGCCTCGCTGGGATCTAAACTACTCGAAGAACAACACTAGGGACACGGGATTTATACTAGTTCAGGCCACCATTGTGGTGTAATACCCTACTCCAGTTTGTGGTGTGTGGATTGCCTCTGGGGCTGATGAGGAACAATACAAAGGAAGAACAGCCTCGCGAGGGTCTGTTCTTGGTTGGTGCGATGAACTGCTAGGGGAGTTCAGTCGGCTTTCTCTCTCTCTCTTGGGTGTCGATCCGATCAGATCCAGATCCCTTACCCTGTGGGTGGCTAGTCCTATTTATAGGCGAAGGCCCCGGGCCTCCTCCCAAATATTGAGCGGGAAGGGCGCCAACAATTGGCCATTTTGAAGGGGAACATCTAGTACACTTATGCTGACTAAAGTTGGTCCTCGCCTACCAAAAGACCCTGACGATGACGCTGGCTTGGGCTCCACGATGACCTCCGTTCTGCCGTCCTGCTGGTCTTGGTCTAGTTCCACCGAAATGATTGCCATTGCTTGATACCCTTGCCTGCGCTTGCCCCCTTTGCACCAAAGGGGAAACAAGGACTCTGCGCAGGCCGGCGCCCGCCTGCACCTTGGTCGTCATGGCTTGCGTCACGGGCACCTCGTGAGGTACCCCGCCTTGATCTCTCTTCCTCCTCGTGAGCTGACCTGACGAGGCCACGCCCGAGGAAGCCTCCTGTCGTCCGCCCCGCGAGGCTTCGCCCATCGCGAGGGTCTTGAGCATGTGTTCATGAAGATGGGTCGTACTGGGCCATTCCTTGAGCCACGCCGCAGGCCGCAGGCAGGCAAGTCTGGGTACCCCCGTTCTCAGAACGCCGATAGAAGATACCCCGAACAAGCCCCTCAGAGAATTACTTTCCATAGTAACAAGTGATAGAAAATTTCAGCACACTCTATAAATTTTTCCTTACCAAATTCCACTTACCAAAGGCGCTACACTCCCCGGCAACGGCTCCAGAAAAGAGTCTTGATGACCCACAAGTATAGGGGATCTATCGTAGTCCTTTCGATAAGTAAGAGTGCCGAACCCAACGAGGAGCAGAAGGAAATGATAAGCGGTTTTCAGCAAGGTATTCTCTGCAAGTACTGAAATAAGTGGTGACAGATAGTTTTGTGATAAGATAAATTGTAACGAGCAACAAGTAACAAAAGAAAATAAAGTGCAGCAAGGTGGCCCAATCCTTTTTGTAGCAAAGGACAAGCCTGGACAAACTCTTATAATAGGAAAACCGCTCCCGAGGACACATGGGAATATCGTCAAGCTAGTTTTCATCACGCTCATATGATTCGCGTTCGGTACTTTGATAATTTGATATGTGGGTGGACCAGTTATTGGGTGTTGTTCTTACTTGAACAAGCATCCCACTTATGATTAACCTCTATTGCAAGCATCCGCAACTACAACAAAAGTATTAAGGTAAACCTAACCATAGCATGAAACATATGGATCCAAATCAGCCCCTTACGAAGCAACGCATAAACTAGGGTTTAAGATTCTGTCACTCTAGCAACTCATCATCTACTTATTACTTCCCAATGCCCTCCTCTAGGCCCAAATAATGGTGAAGTGTTATGTAGTTGACGTTCACATAACACCACTAGAGGCTAGACAACATACATCTTATCAAAATATCGAACGAATACCAAATTCACATGACTACTAATAGCAAGACTTCTCCCTTGTCCTCAGGAACAAACATAACTACTCACAAAGCATATTCATGTTCACAATCAGAGGGGTAATAATATGCATAAAGGATCTAAACATATGATCTTCGACCAAATAAACCAACTAGCATCAACTACAAGGACTAATCAACACTACTAGCAACCTACTAGCACCAATCCCGGACTTGGAGACAAGAATTGGATACAAGAGATGAACTAGGTTTTGGAGATGAGATGGTGCTAATGAAGATGTTGATGGAGATTATTCCTCTCGATGAGAGGAGCGCTGGTGATGACGACGGTGATGATTTCCCCCTCCCGGAGGGAAGTGTCCCCGGCAGAACAGCTCTGCCGGAGCCCTAGATTGGTTCCGCCAAGGTTCCGCCTCGTGGCGGCGGAGTCTCGTCCCAAAATGTTGCCTTCTATTTTTTTCTCATCGAAAGACTTCATATAGGAGGAGATGGGCGTCGGAGAGCCACCAAGGGGCCCACGAGG